>NC_045800.1:85787352-86152963 GCF_009873245.2 Balaenoptera musculus
ATACTCATAAGTGGTAGGTTAGATTGTTTATTTGACATTTTTCTTGTTTTCTGAGGAAGGCCTATATTGCTATGAACTTCCGTCTAAGAACTGTTTCTGCTGCATCCCATAGATTTGTATGGTTGACATGGGACCTTCTTGCATCTTCAAAGTCAGCAGTGGCTGATAGAGCTTTTCTGGTGGTTACTTTGACACTGACTTGCTTGCCTCCATCTCTCACTTTTAAGGACCCTCTGACTACGTTGGGCCCTCCTAGATAATACAGGGTGACCTTCTCATCACAATATCGACTGGCTAGCAACATTAATTCCATCTGCAACCTTAATTCCCCTGTGTCATGTAACATAACATTCATAGATTCTGAGGATTAGGATGCAAGCATACTTGGAAGGCCGTTATTCTGTCTACCACAAAGTCTTTGGTAATTTTTATTTGTGTTTCTTGTCACAAAGTGTGTTTTCTCCTATCTCTGGCTGTTTTTTTAAATTTGTCTTTATTACTGAGTTTTAGGACTTTGATTACAATGTGCATTGGTGTATGTGTATACATGTGTATTTATCTTGCTAGGAGTTAATTGACCTCTTGGATCTGGGAATGTATAGTTTTTATCAGACTTGGAGAACGTTTGGCCATTATTTCTTCAGTTATTTTTCTGCCCTAGCTCTCTCCTTTTCTTCTAGTACTCCAGTTACACATATGCTGGACTGTTTGCTGTTACCCCGAGGTTTTTTTAGTCTTTTCTTCTATATGCTTCAGTTGGAATAGATCCTGTTGTTGTCTTCAAGTTCATTGTTCTTTGCTTCTGAAATTACTAATCTCATGTTATTTGTATTTTTAAGTGAATTTTCATTTTCGATTTAAGAGAATTTTTCATTTCAGATACTGCATTTTTCATCTCTACAAGTTCCACTTGGTTCTTTTTTTTATATTTCATTGTTATATACTGCAGGTTTGTGTCCCCCAAAATTCATATGTTGAAACCCTCACCCACAAAGTTGGTATTAGGAGGTGGGCTTTGAGGGTTGATGAGGTCATGAGGGTGGAGCCCTCATAAATGGGATTAGTGCCCTTACAGGAAGAAACATGAGACAGCTTGCCTCCTTCTCTGCTCTTTACCATGTGAGGACAACAACAAAAAGTTGGCAGTCTGCAAACCAGTACGAAGGCTCTCCAGAACCCTACCATGCTGACACTTCACAACTGTGACAAATTAATGTTTGTTGCTTAAACCATACAGTCTTCAGTATTTTGTTACAGCAGACTGAGCAGACGAAGACATCCATTTTTCTCCTGTGTTCATGCTTTTCTTCAGTATTTATTAATGTATAATTAATATTTGAGCATAGTCATAATAGCTGCTTTAGTTTTATTTACTAGTTTATCTCTTGTCATTCCTGGGTCTGTTTCTATTGATTCATTTATCTTCTGGTAATTGATTACATTTTCCTGTTGCTTGGTTGGTCTAGTAATATTTTATTAAATACCAGGCACTCTGATTGTTACATCAATGAATGCATGGATTTTGTGTATTATTCTAAAAAATACTTGGCTTTGTTTGAGTAGAGAGTTTGCATTACTTGTGGCTCAGTTTGATCCTTTAAGACTTGTTTTTAAGCTTTGCTGGGGTGAGTCTAGAGTGCCCTTCACACCAGTGCCAGTTGAGTCCTGCTCATAAAGTACCACCCCTGTACATCTCCAGTAACTACCCTGTCCCACGTGTTCAACAACTGCTTTCCACCCTACCTCTTCAGACTTCAGGCATCTCTTGGCCCTGCATGAGCTCTGGGAATTGTTCAATTGATAGCTTCTTGGTTCCTTGCTTTGACTTAGAGTTTCATTCTGTTTCTGTGCCTTAATAGTCAGCAGAAACTAAAAGAGACCTCAGTGCAGATTTCTGGCCATTCCCTTCTGCAAGGCTTCTTCGTCTCTGGGATTCTGCCTTCACTTTTATCCACTTCAGACCCCAAAACTCCTCTCTGTTTCTTCAGCTCAGCAAGACTGGTTGGCTTATTGGGTTCTGCTTCCCAGGACCCACAATCTGGAACTTACCTCCACATGGAAATCCAGGAAAACTGTGGCGCTCAGCTCGTTTGTTGACCTTCTTTCAGAGGTCAGGGTCCTGTGCTGCTTGCTATCCAGTTTCATAGATTTTACCCAGTTTTCTGGTGGTTACAGCAGGATGGTAAGTTTGGTTTTTCTTAATCAGGTCCAGAGAGGCTGTCTCTGTCCATTGGTTTAAAATGAATGCAGTTCAGCCTCCTCTGCTTTGCTTGTTCTCACACCTGTCTCTGTCCACACTGTACACGGCTCTGTGGCCAACTATTTTCCATTATATTTCCCATCTTGTCTTCATTATATTCTTCCTTCTTGGCATCCTGGACTTTTTGCATTTTGAAAACAACATATCCCAGCCCTTTCTTAGAGTCATGGTGATGTGCAGAGGAGAGAAAAGACAAAAAAGATTATGACTATGCAGCAGGTGGTTTATACATCATTTAATCAAGCAATTCAATGAAAAAGAAATCACTACTTTGTTTTAGTGATAAAGAAAAGTTGCTATATCAAAGTGATTATCAAAGTTATTAACATCTCACACAGTTTAGTGGCTAATCTAGTAGTCATACCCAGGTCTGCCTGACTCTAAATCTCATGTTCTAGCCCCAGACACTGACCCTGGTGGGATCTGAAAGTGAGAGGCAGAGTGGTAAGAGCACCTTGCCAAGGAGGTGGCTCTTTAACGCAAGGTGTGGGAGATGCGGTAGTTCCCAGAGACCTGAGGACAGGGAGCCACATGGATGCCTCTGTGGAAGGTGGGCAAGGATTCCTGGGAGCTTCTGGTGATGGGCTGACAAGTGAGGGTCACTACCAACCACGCCTGTCCCTGTTGCTCTATTTATTTTCCAGTTTTATTGAGATATAATTAACATACAGCACTGTGTAAGTTTAAGGTGTAGAGCACAGTGATTTGACTTATATACAACATGAATTTTTTTTTAGTTGTCTTTTTTTTTAACATCTTTATTGGAGTATAATTACTTTACAGTGGTGTGTTAGTTTCTGCTTTATAACAAAGTGAATCAGTTATGCATATACATATATCCCCATATCTCTTCCCTCTTGCATCTCCCTCCCTCCCACCCTGCATATCCCACCCCTCTAAGTGGTCACAAATCACCGAGCTGATCTCCCTGATCTATGCGGCTTCTTCCCACTAGCTATCTATTTTACATTTGGTAGTGTATATATGTCCATACCACTCTCTCATTTTGTCCCAGCTTACACTACCCCCTCCCCATATCCTCAAGTCCATTCTCTAGTAGGTCTGCGTCTTTATTCCTGTCTTGGCCCTAGGTTCCTCAGGACCACATTTTTTTTTCTTAGATTCTATATATATGTGTTACCATATGGTATTTGTTTTTCTGTTTCTGACTTACTTCACTCTGTATGACAGACTTTAGGTCCATCCACCTCACTACACATAACTCAATTTCATTTCTTTTTATGGCTGAGTAATATTCAATTGTATATATGTGCCACCTCTTCTTTATCCATTCATCTGTTGATGGACACTTAGCTTGCTTCCATGTCCTGGCAATTGTAAATAGAGCTGCAGTGAAAATTCTGGTACATGACTCTTCTTGAATTATGGTTTTCTCAGGATATATTCCCAGTAGTGGGATTGCTGGGTCGTATGGTAGTTCTATTTTTAGTTTTTCAAGGAACCTCCATACTGTTCTCCATAGTGGCTGTATCAATTTACATTCCCACCAACACTGCAAGAGGGTTCCCTTTTCTCCATGCCCTCTCCAGCATTTATTGTTTGTAGATTTTCTGATGATGGCTATTCTACCCAGTGTGAGATGATATCTCATTGTAGTTTTGATTTGCATTTCTCTAATGATTAATGATGTTGAGCATTCTTTCATGTGTTTGTTGGCAATCTTTATATCTTCTTTGGAGAAATGTCTATTTAGGTCTTCTGCCCACTTTTAGATTGGGTTGTTTGTTTTTTTGATATGGAGCTGCATGAGCTGGTTGTAAATTTTGGAGATTAACCCTTTGCCAGTTGCTTCATTTGCAAATACTTACTCCCATTCTGAGGGTTGTCTTTTCATCTTGTTTATGATTTCCTTTGCTGTGCAAGAGCTTTTAAGTTTCATTAGGTCCCATTTGTTCATTTTTGTTTTTATTTCCATTTCTCTATCAGATGGGTCAAAAAGGTTCTTGCTGTGATTTATGTCATGGAGTGTTCTGCCTATGTTTTCCTCTAAGAGTTTAATAGTGTCTGGCCTTACATTTAGGTCTTTAATCCATTTTGAGTTTATTTTTGTGTATGGTGTTAGGGAATATTCTAATTTAATTCTTTTACATGTAGCTGTCCAGTTTTCCCAGCACCACTTATTGAAGAGGCTGTCTTTTCTCCATTGTATATTCTTGCTTCCTTTATCAAAGATAAGGTGACCATATGTGTGTGGGATTATCTCTGGGCTTTCTATCCTGCTCCATTGATCTATGTTTCTGCTTTTGTGGCAGTACCATACTGTCTTGATTACTGTAGCTTTGTAGTGTAGTCTGAAGTCAGGGAGCCTGATTCCTCCAGGTTCATTTTTCTTTCTCAAGATTGCTTTGGCTATTCAGGGTCTTTTGTGTTTCCATACAAATTGTGAGATTTTCTGTTCTAGTTCTGTGAAAAATGCCAGTGGTAGTTTGATAGGGATTGCATTGAGTCTGTAGATTGCTTTGGGTAATATAGTCATTTTCACAATGTTGATGCTTCCAATCCAAGAACATGGTATATCTCTCCATCTATTTGTATCACCTTTAATTTCTTTCATCAGTGTCTTATAATTTTCTGCATACAGGTCTTTTGTCTCCTTAGGTAGGTTTATTCCTAGATATTATATACTTTTTGTTGTAATGGTAAATGAGAGTATTTTCTTAATTTCACTTCCAGATTTTTCATCATTAGTGTATAGGAATGCAAGAGATTGCTGTGCATTAATTTTATATCCTGCTACTTTACCAAATTCATTGATTAGCTCTAGTAGTTTTCTGGTAGCATTTGGATTCCTTTTATTTCTTTTTCTTCTCTGATTGCTGTGGCTAAAACTTCCAAAACTATGTTGAATAATAGGGAGAGAGTGGGCAACCTTGTCTACTTCCTGATCTTAGTGGAAATGGTTTCAATTTTTCACCATTGAGGACGATGTAGGCTGTGGGTTTGTCATATGGCCTTTCTTATGTTGGGGTAAGTTCCCTCTATGACTACTTTCCGGAGGGTTTTTTTCATAAATTGGTGTTGAATTTTGTCAAAAGCTTTCGCTGCAGCTATTGAGATGATCATATGGTTTTTCTCCTTCATTTTGTTCATATGGTGTATGACATTGATTGATTTGCGTATACTGAAGAATCCTTGCATTCCTGTGATAAACCCCACTGGATCATGGTGTATGATCCTTTTCATGTGCTGTTGGATTCTGTTTGCCAGTACTTTGTTGAGGATTTTTGCATCTATGTCCATTAGTGATATTGGCCTGTAGTTTTTTTTCTTTGTGACATCTTTGTCTTGTTTTGGTATAAGGGTGATGGTGGCCTCGTAGTATGAGTTTGGGAATGTTCCTCCCTCTGCTATATTTTGGAAGAGTTTGAGAAGGATAAGTGTTAGCTCTTCTCTAAATGTTTGATAGAATTCGCCTGTGGAGCCATCTGGTCCCGGGCTTTTGTTTGTTGGAAGAGTTTTTTATCACAGTTTCAATGTCAGTGTTTGTGATTGGTCTGTTAATATTTTCTATTTCTTCCTGGTGTAGTCTCAGAAGGTTGTACTTTTCTACGAATTTGTCCCTTTCTTCCAGGTGGTCCATTTTATTGGCATAGAGTTGCTTGTAGTAATCTCTCATGATCCTTTGTATTTCTGCAGTGTCAGTTGTTACTTCTCCTTTTTCATTCCTAATTCTATTGGTTTGAATCTTCTCCCTTTTTTTCTTGTTGAGTCTGGCTAATGGTGTATCAATTTTGTTTATCTTCTCTAAGAACCAGGTTTTAGTTTTATTGATCTTTGCTATACTTTCCTTCCTTTCTTTTTCATTTATTTCTGATCTGATCTTTATGATTTCTTTCCTTCTGCTAACTTTGGGGGTTTTTTTGTTTTTCTTTCTCTAATTGCTTTAGGTGTAAGGTTAGGTTGTTTATTTGAGATGTTTCTTGTTTCTTAAGGTATGATTGTATTGCTATAAACTTCCCTCTTAGAACTGCTTTTGCTGCATCCCTTAGGTTTTGGGTTGTTGTGTTTTCATTGTCATTTGTGTCTAGGTATTTTTTGATTTCCTCTTTGATTTCTTCAGTGATCTCTTGGTTATTAAGTAGTGTATTGTTTAGCCTCCATGTGTTTGTATTTTTTACAGATTTTTTTCCTGTAATTGATGTCTAGTCTCATAGCGTTGTGGTCAGAAAAGATACTTGATATGATTTCAATTTTCTTAAATTTACCAAGGCTTGATTTGTGACCGAAGATATGATCTATCCTGGAGAATGTTCCATGAGCACTTGAGAAGGAAGTGTATTCTGCTGTTTTTGGATGGAATGTCCTATAAATATCAATTAAGTCCATCTTGTTTAATGTATCATTTAAAGCTTGTGTTTCCTTATTTATTTTCCTTTTGGATGATCTGTCCATTGGTGAAAGTGGGGTATTAAAGTCCCCTATTATGATTGTGTTACTGTCGATTTCCCCTTTTATGGCTGTTAGCATTTGCCTCATGTATTGAGGTGCTCCTATGTTGGGTGCATAAATATTTACAATTCTTATATCTTCTTCTTGGGTTGATCCCTTGATCATAGTGTAGTTTCCTTCTTTGTCTCTTGTAATAGTCTTTGTTTTAAAGTCCGTTTTGTCTGATATGAAAATTGGTACTCCAGCTTTCTTTTGATTTCCATTTGCATGGAATATCTTTTTCCATCCCCTCACTTCCAGTCTGTATGTGTCCCTAGGTCTGAAGTGGGTCTCTTGTAGACCGCATATATGCGGGTCTTCTTTCTGTATCCATTCAGCTAGTCTATGTCTTTTGGTTGGAGCATTTAATCCATTTACATTTAAGGTAATTATCAATATGTATGTTCCTATTACCATTTTCTTAATTGTTTTGGGTTTGTTATTGTAGGTCTTTCCTTGTTTTGTGTTTCCTGCCTAGAGAAGTTCCTTTAGCATTTGTTGTAAAGCTGGTTTGGTGGTGCTGAATTCTCTTAGCTTTTGCTTGTCTGTAAAGTTTTTAATTAGTCCGTCAAATCTGAATGAGATCCTTGCTGGGTAGAGTAATCTTGGTTGTAGATTTTTCCCCTTCATCACTTTAAATATGTCCTGCCACTGCCTTCTGGCTTGGAGAGTTTCTGCTGAAAGGTCAGCTGTTAACCTTATGGGGATTCCCTTGTATGTTATTTGTTGTTTTTCCCTTGGTTCTTTTAATATTTTTTCTTTGTATTTAATTTTTGATAGTTTGATTAATATGTGTCTTGGCGTGTTTCTCCTTGGATTTATCCTGTATGGGACTCTCTGTGCTTCCTGGACAGTTTAACTATTTCCTTTCCCATATTAGGGAAGTTTTCAACTATAATCTCTTCAAATATTTTCAGTCCCTTTCATTTTCTTTTCTTCTGGGACCCCTATAATTTGAATGTTAGTGTGTTTAATGTTGTCTCATAGGTCTCTGAGGCTCTCCACTATTCTTTTCATTTTTTTTTTTCCTTTATTCTGCTCTGCAGTAGTCATTTCCACTATTTTATCTTCCAGGTCACTTATCCGTTTTTCTGCCTCAGTTATTCTGCTATTGATCTCTTCTAGAGAATTTTTAATTTCATTTTTTGTGTTGTTCATCACTGTTTGTTTGCTCTGTAGTTCTTGTAGGTCCTTGTTAAATATTGCTTGTAATTTCTCCTTTCTATTTCCAATATTTTGGATCATCTTTACCATCATTATTCTGAATTGTTTTTCAGGTAGACTGCCTATTTCCTCTTCACTTGCTAGGTCTGGTGGGTTTTTACCTTGCCCCTTCATCTGCTGTGTGTTTCTCTGTCTTCTCATTTTGCTTAACTTACTCTGTTTGGGGTCTCCTTATTGCAGGCTGCATGTTCGTAGTTCCTGTTGTTTTCTATGTCTGCCCCCAGTGGCTAAGGTTGGTTCAGTGGGTTGTGTAGGCTTCCGGCTGGAGGGGACTAGTGCCTGTGTTCTGGTGGATGAACCTGGATCTTGACTTTCTGGTGGACAGGTCCAAGTCTGGTGATGTGTTTTGGGGTGTCTGTGGCCTTATTATGATTTTAGGCAGCCTCTCTGCTAATAGGTGGGGTTGTGTTCCTGTCTTGCTAGTTGTTTGGCATAGGGTGTCCAGCACTGGAGCTTGCTGGTCGTTGAGTGGAGCTGCGTCTTGGCGTTGAGATGGAGATCTCTGGGAGATATACCCCATTTGATATTATGTGGACCTGGGAGGTCTCTTCTGGACCAATGTCCTGATCTGGCTCTCCCACCTCTGAGGCACAGCCCTGACCCCTGGCTGGAACACCAAGAGCCTGTCATCCACACGACTCAGAATAAAAGGGAGAAAAAAATAAGAAAGAAAGAAAGAGAGAAAGAGAGAGAACAAGAGAGAGAGAAAGAAAAGGAAAAAATAAAATAAAATAAAGATACTAAAAAAAATAATTATTAAGAAAAATTTTTTAAGTAAGTTAAAAAAAAAAAAAAGGAAAGAAAGAAAGAAGAGAGCAACCAAACCAAAAAACAAATCCACCAATGATAACAAGTGCTAAAAACTATGCTAAAAAAAAAAAAAAAAGATAGAACCCTAGGACAAATGGTAAAAGCAAAGCTATACAGACAAAGTCACACACAGAAGCATACACATACACACTCACAAAAAAAGTAAAAGGGAAAATATATATATATATATTGTTGCTCCTAAAGTCCACCTCCTCAATATGGGATGATTCATTGTCTATTCAGATATTCCACAGATGCAGGTACATCAAGTTGATGGTGGAGATTTAATCCGCTGCTCCTGAGGCTGCTGGGAGAGATTTCCCTTTCTCTTCTTTGTTCGCACAGCTCCCGGGTTCAGCTTTGGATTTGGCCCTGCCTCTGCGTGTAGGTCGCCTGAGGGCGTCTGTTCTTCGCTCAGACAGGACGGGGTTAGAGGAGCAGCTGATTCAGGGGCTCTGGCTCACTCAGGCCGGGGGGAGGGAGGTGCAGGGATGCGGGGCAAGCCTGCGGTGGCAGAGGCCAGCATGACGTTGCACCAGCCTGAGGAGTGCCGTGCGTTCTCCCGGGGAAGTTGTCCCCGGATCACGGGACCCTGGCAGTGGCGGGCTGCACTGGCTCCCGGGAGGGGCGGTGTGGAGAGTGACCTGTGCTTGTACACAGGCTTCTTGGTGGCGGCAGCAGCAGCCTTAGCGTCTCATGCCCGTCTCTGGGGTTCACGCTAATAGCTGCCACTCGTGCCCGTCTCTGGAGGTCCTTTAAGCAGCGCTCTGAATCCCCTCTCCTCACGCAGCAGGAAACAAAGAGGCAAGAAAAAGTCTCTTGCCTCTTCGGCAGCTCCAGACTTCTTCCCGGACTCCCTCCCAGCCAGCTGTGGCGCACTAGCGGCCTTCAGGCTGTGTTCACACCGCCAACCCCAGTCCTCTCCCTGGGGTATGACCTCCGAAGCCCGAGCCTCAGATCCCAGCCCCCGCCCGCCCCGGCTTGTGAGTAGACAAGCCTCTCAGGCTGGTGAGTGCTGGTCGGCACTGATCCTCTGTGCAGGAATCTATCCGCTTTGCCCTCCGCACCCCTGTGGTTGCACTCTCCTCCGTGGCTCCGAAGCTTCCCCCCTCCGCCACCCACAGTCTCTGCCCATGAAGGGGCTTCCTAGTGTGTGGAAACCTTTCCTCCTTCACAGCTCCCTCCCACAGATGCGGGTCCCATCCCTATTCTTTTGTCTCTGTTTTTCCTTTTGCCCTACCCAGGTACGTGGGGAGTTTCCTGCCTTTTGGGAGGTCTGCGGTCTTCTGCTGGCGTTCAGTAGGTGTTCTGTAGGAGTTGTTCCACATGTAGATGTATTTCTGATGTATTTGTGGGGAGGAAGGTGATCTCCGCATCTTACTCTTCTGCCATCTTGAAGCTCCTTCCCTGTTGGCCTATTTTAAATGCTTTTTTAGGTTTCCTACAGTTAGCAATTGTCATGAACAAACTAGAAGGCTGCTATCTGCATTTGAAATGTCAAAAAAGAAATGATCTGTGTGCTATAAAGAAAGGGAAAATCAATCTTCTTGAGGTAGTAATTTGCATACTTTGGTATAATAAACTTTATCAATAGAAGATTATAAATATGTAGGAAAATGCTGCTAAAAGTAACACTGGCTTTCAAAACTAGTCACAAAGCCCTCTGTGCCATTAGAAATTAACTGAAAGTAACTTTTATGTTTCTGAAAAAATAGGTCAGAGAATGAAATAATTAGCAATTGGAAGTTTGCATGTTTTATAGGAAATAACTTTACTTATATGTCATGTTCAATATTTACTTGGAAACCTGAACATCACTTTAGGAATTTCAAGAGCTTGAGATCCAACATTTTCAAAGAACATTTATTTAGTCCCTGCTAACTTTTGGGGGCACTATGTTAAATATTTTATGTATGTTAACAGATTAATCTATTTACCTAAGATTACAAAGCTAATTTCAGTGGCAGAATCAGGAATAGAACACAGATCTCTGGAATTTCAATTTAGGGTGTTTTAAATTTCATATGTCATTTATTTGATGGTTCTAAAATAGTCCAGAAATTTTCTTCCTTTCTCAGTCTTAATCTCTATATTTTACAAAAGAAAAAAAAAGACACACCGGCAGTTGGGAGAATGTCCTTCCTGAAAATGGTAATCATTGTGGTGCTTTGTTATTTTCCCTTAAACAAACTTTCTGTGGTTCTAGAATTACTTATGGAAGCAAACCATTTTCATGCTAAGCAGCCCAGAGCAGGTTTTGTAAGAAAATATATTAACGTTGGAGACTTTTCAAAGTGAAGTCATGGAACATTTATTCTGTTTCTTAATATGACTAATGATTGACCTGTAGATTTATGTAAACACTCTAAAGAACAAAAGGGGAAAGGGGGAAAAACCTCTGCTGCCAGCTCCAAGGATCCCTGTTAAATTCAGACAGTCATGGATGTAGAAAACAAACTTATGGTTACTAGGGTGTAAGGGAGGGAGAGGTAAATTGGGAGATCGGGGTTGACATATACACACTATTATATATAAAATAGATAACTAATAAGGACCTACGGTACAGCACAGGGAACTCTACTCAGTACTGCATAATGACCTATATAGGAAAAGAATCTAGAAAAGAGTGGATACACGTATCTGTATAACTGACTCACTTTGCTGTACAGCAGAAACTAACACAACATTGTAAGTCAACTATACGCCAATAAAAATTAAAAAAAAAAAATTGGCACAGTCCTGCAGAGAGGGACCACACAACACTCCACAGTGGCTGTGCAGACGTTGTGCAGACCTTCAAACACACAGTAACCAGCCCAAGCTGATGACTCATTAAGTTGTGATGGAGACACTGACAGTTCCAAGGGACCAGGGGTTTGCTTCCATTCACAACTCCAATTTTTAGAATCAGTTTGCTCTTCTCCTCTTTGTCTTCTAATTTCTCCAAATGCCGTGAGTGTGACCCAAAGGGGAATGGTTATGCGAAGACAACTTCTTTCACTAGCTCCAGAGTTTTTTCATTGATTTTTAAACTTTTTGTCCAGTAGCTCAGTGATTTTCAAACTGATCATTAGTGAAGCATGAAATCAACTTAGTGGCTACATTTTGAGATCTAATGGAATAGGCTAAAAATATTAGCATTGTGAGAAGTAGGAGTATTTTTGAAGCTTTCATGTCAAATACATGTGTATGTGTGTAAACTAATACGTAAATTCCTAGAATGTTTACTGGTCAAAAAATGTGAAGGTCACTGCCATACATATTTTATATGATGGGAGTTTCTGTGTTATTTTAAATAATTTTTAAAGGGTGGTGTCATCTCTTTCCCAAATTTGATCTTTGGGTTTGTGTCCGGCTACCATTCTTTATTTTTAGACAAATCTAATAGCAAATAAATGCATGCACTGTCATCTCATCACTTGGAATTATTAGAAAGCGTTAGCATTTTATCTTACATCTGCATGGAAATAATCTCTGGATCTGTTCACTTGTGATCTGGTGTGGAGAGCACTGGTGAAGAAGGTCACAAACCATTTTTATTTAGGTTTTTTTACTTGGTTTTTGTACCTTTGCTTGAGATAATTATTTTCAACCAATTATTGACATTTAAATCCTTGACAAAACAAATTTGATGTGAATATCAAGTTTTCTAGTGTTTTGTTTTCTCAGGTTAATATGACTGATCTAAAGAAATTACTTAGAAAGTAGCATTAGCTTAATGAAATTTAAATATAACCTATCCAATCATAGCTCTTCATAGATTTAAAATAAACTTCTGGCTGGAGTACCTTAGCGTTAATAATGTATTAAAATATATTTCATATTATTTGGATCTGTTTTGTTTGAGATGGTTATAACCATTTATCATTTATCTCATCTCGGTTTCTTTTCTTGCATTTTCAGCTAAAATTGACCAAGAAGCAGAGGAGAACTCACTGACAGAGACTCATAAATGGTGAGCAATTGTTTTCTTTCAATGTTTGTTCTCAGAGTCGACTTAGAAAGTGCTTAGTGTGCTTCAGTTCAAGGAGTCAATCATTAGCTCAATTTTTATTCTCAAGCATAAAAGAGAAAGAAACTAATTCAATATGCACTTTGATGATACATTGGATTTCTGGCTTTTATTTTATAACTCTGGTTGACATATAAATCTGTCAAGTATCCAATTATTGTGACTAGCTTAGCATCTTCTCTGTAGAATAGGATTTAGCGCTGTAGAAATATAAGAGAAAGGAAGACAGCAGGAAGCTATCTCAAGAAAAAAGGGTGAAGGGTTTGGTTATAGGACACTATTGAGTTTCCACAGCTGGGCCGGCACCCTGAGTTCCCCTTGAATAACCCTTACTTCCAGAATGGAGGTTTGCAATCATGGGTGAGCATAGAAAATTATCTCAGAAATCTCTCTGCTTCTCTGCATCAATCTTCTCCACTTCTTCCTCTCTGTGCTAGTCAGTCTTCTCCAGAAAACAGAGCCCATAGGTGTGTGTGTGTGTCTGTGTGTGTTGTGTGTGTGTCTGTGTGTGTGGTGTGTGTGGGGTGTGTGGTGTGTGTGTGTGAGGGGTGTGTGGGGTGTGTGTGTGTGCACACCTACAGAGAGAGAGACATTGATTTTAAGGAATTGGCTCACAGCAGGCTGGAAATTCTGCATGTTGTTGATGTTACAATCTTGAGTTGGGAAGCATTCTGTAGACAGAATTCCTTCCTATTTGGGTAACCAGTCTTTTTTTCTTAATTCCCTCAACTAGATTGGATGAGGCCCATCCTCATTATGGAGGGTCATCTGCTTTTCTCAAAGTCTACTGATTTAAACGTTAATCACATCTAAAAAATACCTTCACAACAACATCTACACTGGTGTTTGACCCCAGACCAGTTACCACAGCCCAACCAAGCTGACACGTCAAATTAACCATCACAGTCACTAAAGAAATTTGATTACTCTTGAGGGGAAAATGTTGATAAAAGAGGTTCTTTGCTATTACTTTATGAGGCAAGATCCCGTATGTCTGTGAACAGATACCACATACATAATAGTTTTATTGCAGGCAAATTGGTAAACAGAATTGACCAGTTTCTATCAAAGCGAAAACCAAGGTGAAGACCTTAAATTATAACAAGCAGGAATTTCAGTTAATTGTATGAAAGAAATTCTGGCTAAGGACAAAGTTGTTAATAAAAAAGTCATCTTTATAATTTAAATAATTAACTCTGAAATTCAAAAATAAAAGTAAGAATTATGGATCCTGTGAAACATTCCTAAAAGAACTAAGTCTCTGTACCATTTCTGTAGCAATGCTGCATGGTCTGGACAGCAGTCAGTAGTAATTCTCTGCAGGAGGCAGTGTGGCCCTGGCCTGTCGTGTGTGATGGCTGTGCCTTGGGGTCCAAACCCTAACCCCGGGACAGCAGTGACTACTTGGTGAGGGAGAGGTGTCAGGGAAGAAGACGTTATCCTCTACCCTTCTAGGTTCTTCTGGCTGGTCTAAGAATTAAACTGACATGAGACAGATTAACAGGAGAAAATCACAGAAAAGTTTAATAACAAGTATACATGGGAGAGACCCAGGAAAACTTAAATACCACCTTCAACTAAAGACAAAAGAGGATGTTGTGGTGGTACTGGTTTAGTACTTCAGAGGGGAGGAAGGCAATTCACAAGGAGACAGAAAAGCAGACGCTTGCTAAACCAGTGTTTGCTGGGCCAGCAGAGATGACGGGCACAGAGTGGACTGATGTGCAGGCCCTGCCAAGAGCCCCCCCACCCCCATGTTCTTGCAGATACCTCTGCTGAAAGCTCCATTCCAGGAGCAAACCCTCTATCTATGTTCTTTAGGCAGTTAGGGGCACGGTCAGAGTTTCTTCCTGAGTCTTTTGGTCCTTGATTGTTTTCAGCTCGAAATAATCCACAAGCCCAAGAGACATTCTGGGGTGGCCCCTGCAAAATTAAGTCAGATAGTGTTTGCCAGATGCTGAGCACTTAGTAAGTGACTAATAGATGTTAATTGCTATGTTATTTTCACATTATTATCATAATCAGAGATTACAAAATGGTGGGTGGTGGAAGCAGAAAGCAGAGTCAGATTTCAGAATCAGGTGTGTGTTTATGTGTGCGTTCTGTGTTCCTCACTTTCTCTGCTGAATCTGGGATTGGGCCGCCTGGCAGCATTATTAGAGCATAGATTTTGGTGTCAGATCTGTGTATCTGCACCTGCTCCAAACTGCTGGAACTGTGGCTCCAAGGACTTACCATAACTTTTGAATCCGTGTCGTTATCTGTGAAATAAACAATACACACATGGTGAGTGTGTAGAGATCAGCTCAGGATAATTAAATTTTCCGAGTTAAATATATGTGTAGGAACCTGCCTCCTACGGGTTTTTCAAAATCCCCTTCTTTTGGATTCACCCAAACACTTAAGCTTCAGAGACTGATTTCCAGAGTGAACTCTCTTCCCGACTAACAACCATTTCACTGGAGAAAAGGATATAAAACAATCACTTAACATTTCTAAAACACGTTCTAAGGGCCTCCAGCAAATGGGAAATCATTCATTCAAGAAAATCTGCTACATTTTGGTGAGAACAGCGGGTGGTGGCATCTGAGCCACGGCCGTGGATGCCCCTCGGGCCTCCGGGCAGGCTGTCCTCCCCCGGCTGGGCCCAGCCCTGCAGCCGCTGTGTGCTGAGAAGTCCTGCTCTAGACAAGCGTGTGCAGAGGATGGGGCTCCCTTCCTGAATGCACCCCCGGCTGACGGGGTGAGGCCCTCCCTCGCCCGGGAAGGGGGCTCTTGCTGAGCAGCACGGAGTCCCCGCTGGGGCACGTAGGCCAGCGCCCTCCTCCAGCTTCAGCTCCCGTGCGGAGCCCTGAGATCCTGTCCACAGCGTTGCAACTCCGTCTGAGGGGACCGACTCTATTGGAACAGAGAATTCCATGCAGGAGGCCTCGTGGAAAGCAGTGGAGGTCTCGGTGGAGGACAGTTAGGAGGACCCACAGCTCGGGGATGCAGAGAGTGACCACGGGGTGGCCCAGTGAGCAGGCAGCCGAGAAGGAGCCTCCGGGGGCTGGGCAGGGTGAGCGAGGCGGCCCTCACTCACGGGCCATCAGACCAGGGTGTGGAGAGGACTCGAGAACGTTCCCCAAACTGTGTCCAGATCAATCGGCAGATGCAGGAAGCCTCCTGACCGGGGGCTCCCGCACAACTTCTGACCAGCCACGGGCTGCACAGTGCGCTGCTCTGACCCAGGAGCAACTCTTAGGAAGCCAGGCTCAAAACTCAGATCAGGCGTCTGTCTGCAGTCTGTCTAGTAGCCACAGAAGAAGCACACATTGTTCGCTGAGGTCATGCTGCTCCCAGGACCATGGGGACGAGCAGTGGATGCCCTCCCTCCTGCCGTGCTGAGGTATGTCACTCGGCCAGGCTGCGGGGCTTGTCCCAGGCTCCAGAGTCTCAGGTCTCCTTCCCAGGGGTGAGGCCCACTCCCACCCCCCACGCTGGGCCACTAAATGCTCTCTCCACCTACATAAATTTTGGAACCTAAAGCCTCGGGCTTTGGACTTCCTCTTTGTGCTCTCTTTGTGCAAAAATACTTCTACCCACCCCTCACCACCAGCCCCACCTCCCAAAAATTTTTTAAGTGAAGCACACACACTCTCACTCTTTATTTGATCTCTAGACATTTGAGCTGCCTCAGCAAGGCCCTGAGGGAGGAGAGACCAGGCTCACATATCTTCTCAGCCTTCCATCCCTTCTTTTATTTTTACTTTATTAGAGGTTATTATGTTCAGTGTGTCATACTATTAAGTCAGCTGAAATCCATTTGGGGGTAAGATGGTATATAAGCATTCTACCTGGTCTGCATATTTAAGCCACTGCTGTTAACCAAACTTTCAGAACAGAGACTTGATTGAAATAAAAAGGTGTTTATTTGGGGTTTGTTAGGACTGCAGCCCAGGAGACACAGATTCAAAAAGAATTTGAATTGTGTTCCACCGGACTACAAAATGGGGGAAGCTTATAAAGGCAGAAAACCTGCAAGGTTACATAAATTGTCAAGAATTAAAATTGGAGCTGGCGAGAAGTAAGGGTGCTTGTTAATAACTAAGGACGCATGGGATCTGAAATGGTTGCGTAGTTACAAGGGGAGAGCTTGAGACCTTAAGGGTGCAGCTGGCAAGTGGTATTCTGAATACGGCTGATTGTGTCCTTGGACCTGGTGCAGTTCATAGAAAGTTCAGGTTCTCAGTAGGGCAGAGACCTGTCTGAGAGCTGGTCCTCAGTGGCCACCTGACTCCATTTCATGAACCTCAACTGTCATCCCTCCAATAGTGATTTCAGTTTGTCCTCACAGCAGAGCTGGCCTTCCTCATTCTCCTGTCTCTGTTGGCCCTTCATTGGGGCAGTGATGTTATTACAACTGAAGACGATTACTTTTACTTTGCACCTCACAAGATACCAAGTGACAAATTGGTGGCAGATGTATGTGCTTTAATTTCTAGAATGGGTTGAGAGTCATTTACAGATAATTGCGATCACTGAGTTGGGCTATAAATGTCCTGGTGATATTTTCGATACCAAAATAGAAGTTCCCCAATGGTTTTGAGGCCATTTGGTGTTACGTATTCCCACCAAGGTCGCTGTGAAAGAAGGTGGCCAGTGTGGTGGCCGGGCCCTGATGGTCCATCCTGAATGGCACCTGGAAAACCACGCCAAGTGTGGTTGGAAGCCTGGCTTCCTCAGCCTCCTCCCACCATCCATCAGGTTGTAGGGATGGAATACCTTGCTTTTTACAATATGCAGAGTTTCCTCAAGTGTGGATAGTGAGAGGTCTTACTAGAAAAGCATATTTGTGTGAAAATCTGCTGTAAACTGCACAAACTAGTTATCGTCGTGCTTTGAAGGGAATTTTATACTCATTTGTCTTTATGTTTGAGTACTTAGAAAACAAAAAGTCTTGACTTTTAGTCATTTTAAAATGGATAGTGAACTCTTATCAAGAAATTAATTAGGATTCTTTTCTGTGGTGGAATATTATGTGTTTTTCAGGTCATTTTATGATTCCCTAAGAAAAGAAAAATATTCAAAAGAAACAATGGTTAGTAAACTTTTAAAGCAAATCCGATCTTTTTTATATTCCATTTGATAGCATAATAGTTTTATGTGCTAATTTGTCTGTTTACTCATGCAATTTTGCTATTAATCTGAGAAGTGGGACTTTAAGTTCCTATTTCACATGAACAAAAATATGTAACTTTTAGATAAATAGTTTGACCAAGCTCTTCAGTTCTCCCAGAAAGTAAGGTGACTGAGCAGATGAGTCTTGAACCACACACCCCAAATCCAAATCCACATCGGACAAGCATGTTCTCATCTTCAGATGATTTCCTGGGTGAGCCAGATGGATGTCTTACAGGGTGGGCTTCACCAGAATCCTGTTCTGTCAGCTGCATCCCCACTGAATGTGTTTATTTCAGACTCTGCTTTTATTTTCTTTTTAATTAGCATCCATAGCTTTCTTCAATTGTGGGAAAGTATCACCAGACCAAATATGATGGTTTTTATTTTCCCACAGAATTAGTCAGTGTCTGTATCGGCTCACAGGCAGAAATATAGCAATTCCAGATTTGTCTAGTAAATGGCCATTCCTTTATATCTAAATTTAAAGAATAATGAGACTGGGAGTTATAAAATTGACTTCTCACACTCAGCGGTTCTTATTTATAAATATGGCTAACTTCAAAATTTTCTTAGAATTTCTTCTTTTTTTTTTTTTATTCCATTGGTACAAACCATATTTTATGGTGAAAATGATTTTGAAATAGCAAAAGAGCAGATTTTCTTTTATTTTGTTTCCTTTTCTTTTTAAATTGAAGTATAGGATTTACAGTGTTGTGTTAGTTTCAGGTGTACAGCAAGGTGATTCAGTTATACATACCTATATATTTTTTCAGATTCTTTTACCTTATAGGTTATTACAAAATGTTGAGTATAGTTCCCTGTGCTATACAGTAGGTGCTTGTTATTTATCTATTTTATATATAGTAGTGTGTATATGTTAATTCCAAACTCCTAATTTATCTCTCCCCCTCACTTTCCCCTTTGGCAACTATAAGTTTGTTTTCTATGTCTGTGTGTCTATTTCTGTTTTGAATATAAGTTCATTTGTATCGTTTTTTTTAGGTTCCACATATAAGTGATATCATATTATATTTGTCTTTCTCTGTCTGGCTTGTGTCACTTAGTATGATAATCTCTAGGTCCATCCCTGTTGCTGCAAATGGCATTATTTCATTCTTTTTTATGGCTGAGTAATAGTCCATCATATATATGTACCACATCTTCTGTATCCATTCATCCATCAATGGACATTTAGGTTGCTTCCATCTCCTGACTATTATAAACATTGCTGTGATGAATATTGAGGTGCATATATCTTTTCAAATTATGGTTTTCTCTGTATATATGCCCAGGAGTGGGATTGCACGATCATATAGTAGCTCTATTTTTAGTTTTTTAAGGAACCCTTGTACTCTTTTCCATAGTGGCTGCACCAATTTACATTCCCATCAAGAGTGTAGGAGGGTTCCCTTTTCTCCACACCCTCTCCAGCATTTATTGTTTGTAGATTTTCTGATGATGGCCATTCTGACCAGTGTGAGGTGGTGCCTCATTGTAGTTTTGATTTGCATTTCTCTAATAATTAGAGATGAGGAGTATCTTTTCATGTGCCTTTTGGCCACCTTTATGTCATCTTTAGGGAAATATCTATTTAGAACTTCTGTCCATTTTTTGATTGGGTTCTTTGTTTTTTTGATATTGAGCTGTATGAGCTGTTTGTATCATTTGCAAATATTTTATCCCATTCTGTAGGCTGTCTTTTTGTTTTGTTTATCATTTCCTTTGCTGTGCAAAAGCTTTTAAGTTTAATTAGGTCCCACTTGTTTACTTTTGCTTTTATTTCCTTTGCTTTAGGAGACAGATCCAAAAAGATATTGCCACAGTTTATGTCAAAGAGCGGTCTGCCTGTGTTTTCCTCTAGGAGTATAATGGTTTCTGGTATTACATTTAGGTCTTTAATTGATATTGAGTTTATTTTTGTGTGTGGTGTAAGAGAATGTTGTAATTTCATTCTTTTACATGTAGCTGTCCAGTTTTCTCAGCACCACTTATTGAAGAGACTGTCTTTTCTCCATAGTATATTCTTGCCTCCTTTGTCATAGATTAGTTTACCATAAGCACATGGGCTTATTTCTGGGCTCTCTATTCTGTCCCATTGATGTACTTGTCTGTTTTGTGCCAGTACCATACCGTTTAGATTACTGTAGCTTTGTAGTATAGTCTGAAGTCAGGGTGTCTGATTCCTCCAGCTCCGTTTTTCTTAAGATTGCTTTGGCTACTTGGAGTCTTTGTGTTTCCATACAAATTTAAACATTTTTTGTTCTAGTTCTGTGAAAAATGCCCTTGGTAATTTGATAGGCATCGCATTGATTGGTCTGTGTTTATGTGGCTTAGGCTGGCATACCAGGCAGGCTGCAGCCTGGTATTAAAACTGAAGTGATAGGGAATATCTTTGTAAAACCCCCAAACAATTACATCATTCTATTAACAATATTGATAAAGTAAAGCAAAGTTGGAGTTTGTATTTTCCAATTTGGATTTTTTTGTTAACTACTTGAAATCCTGCCAGGAGAGTCACCATTTGGAGGCCTGCAGGAGGAAGGCTTCCAGAGGAAATTGGAGAAAACTGTCTCACACCTTCCACTCTCAGGCCTTGGTGTGCATTTTAGGTACAGCACTTTTCTTTGTACAAAGGGGTTTTCTTCTGTAGCTACATTATTCAACTTTTTATAAAACCCACTGACTTTCAACAGTGTGGGGCCCTCTGACACCCTGTGCAGATTTGCTGGCCTTTTTCAGTTATAAAAAACATTCTGAGGTGGTAGTCTGTACTGAAATTTTTTATGTTTTAGCTTTTATGCATTCTGAATAGAACGACTTTAGGACCTTCTGCTTTAGAGAATTTGGTATGTTTCCTTTCAGTTTTGGTTTGTAATTATAAAGGGGGGAAATGCATCAAATAATTTCTGCCCTTTTGCAAAGTTTTGTTTTAAAAATGGAAAATTTCCTATCGTATAGGGTTGATAAAATCTTCCCCACTCCAATATTTTAAAATATATTTGGGCCTAGTCTAGGCTAAAGTGTTTCCAGAAGCTAAGTTCTCCAACTTAAAAGAGGTTAGAACTCCTAAAATTTTGTCCTCTATAAGCAAGAAGAAGAGGAGTGAAGTCACCACATTTTTATTAAAGATTCTTATCCCTGTGTTCTTGCAGGGTGTGGGGAGGATGAAGACCCAAGAGAGTACACACAGTTTTGCCCACTGTTTTGTACTTTAGAGAAGAGAAAGTAGTAGAAAAGCTAAGGGATAATAATTTAAGATAACAGGTGTATTCAAACATATTATGATTCAAATCTATTAGGGTTGTACATTTTGAGAAACTATGCTTCTAGCATAGTAGATGTTCTAGAAAAAAAACCAGTTGAATAAAAGTAGTCACTTTCTGATTGAAGGAAAAGGTTTTTCTGGGTAGAATGAAATTAAGAGAAAAATGAAACAGTTATAGGTGACTTTATCTATAGCCATATTTCATAAGGCAAATTAGAAATCTTCTTTAGAAGATTGTCATTAGAGGGGAAAATTTGGTTACAATTTACAGAGGACCACCTTAAATTAAGTAAAACCCCAAAAGGATTTCTCAGAGGCCTCCAGAATCCAAGGAAAAGGGAAATAGCCTCAGGGGGATGGGAACCAGGCAGGGGTGAGCACAGGGCCCAGTCCCTGACCAGGTTAGAGTGGAGTGGTTAGCAAATCCTGGTTCCACTTTTTTTTAAGTTATCTGATTTGGGGAAATTTATTGAAACTCTGTACCTCCATTTCCTCATTTCTAAAATGATAAGAGTAATAGAATAGTACCTGGCACAATGTAATTACCTGATATTCTTCTCACTTCATGATTTTTACCATGCGAACCTGCCACTAATGACCCAAGTCTGAATATTCTCTGTAGCTATTATTGCAGATTCTCAAAAGGGTGGATCTGATTGACTTCCAGACAGGAGGCACGGGCTCGAGAAGTCCAGCTCGGGCTATGAGTGCAGCAAGTCTTCTACAGCTAAGAAACAATGTCACGTTGACTTGGGGGTGTGGGTAGTGTACCAATAAGGGTTAAAAAGAGATAATTTTGTGACTAGTGAATGACCTTTTATAGGTTGACCTCTTTTTCTTTGTGGGAACTTTTATATGATAAAGCACATCATCTCACTTTGTGACTACAGTTGCATACATCAGATGTGAGTAAACTTATACGAAAAGCAGCATGAAGAATTGTTTTGCATGGTTTGCTCACCATTTGTCCTGAGAGGAAACATAGTTATGGACTTAGACCAGTGGAATTTAAAGCTGCATTTACCGTGCAAACTTTGCGTCAGAGTTGGAGGGAAACTACTGCATAGATTCTGGCCCCACTGAAGTTGTGCGTCTGCAGGAAGCATCCAGGAGAAAGATAGCAACATTCCTAAGCCAACTGCAGGCTCATCTGTCTTTCTGATCTCGGTTTTCTTCATTTGTGTGGGAGGACAAAGCGGTCAAGTAGATACTGTATTTAACACAGTAGCTAAACATGCAGTAGATATACAACACACACAGCTTTTTCCCCAGAGAGTATGCATTTGTTTACTTTTCAAACAGCACTTTCTTTCAAAGGTCCAAGGTTTTCCCAGGTCCTCTCCTCCCCACTCCTTCCCCAAGCAATATCAGCCCACCCAGGTAAGACCACACACCCTGCTCCTGGCCACAGAGACCCCTAAGGAGAAACATTAGCATATTTGCAATGAAAATACATTTTAATCCCTCTGGAAATACTGTGGTGTAGAAATTTGCTTCTATACTGATTTTTGAAGGAGTAAGAGTATTATTGGCACATCAATCCCTAGATTAGCATGAATGATGCAGGTTGATTCCCGAAAGTTGCCTAACCTTAGTGTGTATTCTTTAACCCACTAAAACATTTCCCCAAGTGACTGGGGGTTATTTTTAAAGTTATGAAAATATATCCTCATAAAATAATTCATAAAGTCTTTTTGGTTTTGTTTGTAGTCTTTACATTTTTAGCAATAAAATCATTAGTACTTCTGGGAAAAAAATCATGAATTGATGAAAATTCTTTGATTTAATGATATTGAATTCAATTTTAAAAAAATGAGAATTCAATTTTAAAAAATGAGAATATTTCACATTGATTTTCAAAATTGGTCTAAAAAACCTGTAAGAAAGTAGGCCAGAGTATTCTTGACTTTGAGTTACTCACCATCAAGAATCCACCAGAAAGAGAGCAAGGAGAGATAAAAAAAAGGCAACAGAAGATTGGAAAATAATTTCCGTAAATAGAAAAAAAATGGAAAACTAGAAATAGGACGTGATAAAGACACTGCACTAAACATAAAGCACATCATCTCACTTTGTGACTACATAAAACGTATTTTCTTCTTGTTTTATTCTAGGGTGTGGTGAGTCAATATCTAGTAGAGTGTCTTATCCCATGTTCTTTTTTTATGAACTGAAACTTAGACCTCACTCTTTTGAAATTGATTTCATTTCAAGCATTCAGTGACAACTGAAAGCTTGGTTGCATATTGGTAACACAGGTACTATGTAGTCATTTATTTAGAGAACTTGAAATATAGGCCCATTAAGAAATAACCAGAAAATTATTGCTTCTGATATTTCAAACTGTGAATCAACGTGCTCCTATAGCCAAAAGAAAAAAGATCAAAGCCCCTTTGTACCTCCAAGTCTACCCTTTAAAACGGAGCTGCTTTTTCTTCACTTGAAGATCCTCAGATGCTCCAGTGATGTCTTAAGAGAAACAGTGCCTTACAGGTTGACATACATATTTTTAAAATCTGTGTTAAGGACCTTGTAATTCCTGTCCTTACTCATGAATATAAAAATACAAGTCTCATCTTTTTCAAAACTCATGCAGCTTATCTTTCCTTTTTCCCTTTGGTTACATTTCACATGTTCCTGGTTAGATAAGGATAAATAAAGATAATACTTCAAACCTACCAACTTTATCTGAAATATGTGTTTTATCAACTCTGCTATTTAAGTGGCTGAGCCATGTTCTCAGATACAGACTATCAGAATTTGGACCTCATGTTAAAAGCAGCCTCTACAGTTAGAGTATACATTTGCATAGGACATTTTACATTTTCATGCTGTTAAAAGTGCTTTCCTTATACGGTACCTGTAGGAAAATGTGAGGTTCTATTTTAATGGATTATGAGATCTAATTTCCTCATATAAATCCCTGGGGGGAGGGGAGAATCTCTTCCCTAACCTCCCCAATAACTTGCACACACACAGTTATTCAGCATTATAATATTTGTGTAAACTCTGTGAATTATCTTGCATTGCAGCATTTTAATAGAAATGACCAGATAATAAGGAAAACAAGTAGCAAGAGGTTAAAATAGTCATAAATGTCCTTATTGCTTTGCTAAATCTGCAGTTGTTAAATATTACTATGTTGATTTAAGACGATGGCATTTTTTTCATAACCTATCATACATTTCAAGGTCAAAATGTACTAGGAATATAAGGAGATGCATATCTAAGTAATTTTTTATGTTAAAACATTTTTTAAAATCAGTAACCACAAATAACTACCCACTCTAGTACTATTTTGATTAAAAAAATTTAAAAGAAAACTAAATGTCAAAATCCAGAACTTGGTAGCTTATTTCAAGTATAATGTTTATCATTTGATGCAGAATAAATTTAATGATGTTAATTGTAAGATTTATAGAACAACGAGTGAAGGATGGGACATCATGTCTCCCAGATAATAATTCATAAATTAGAAAAAAAGAGAAAGTTTGCTGCTAGCTGATACACAACATATAAGCATAAGTATAAAAGGATACTGGCATTTAAAAAATTGTTATTTCTTAATTCCATCCCCAAAAAAGACATATTTAGGTGCCAGCTCAGAAGCAAAACACTGCCTTTAAGGTTTTCTGTTTGCAGTTTCTCACTGGCTAAATCTAGGAATCTGAAAAATTGACAGTCAGTGACAGAGCAGCAACATGAAGGTATTTTGAAATAGTGAACAAGGTGTTAGCATTCAGAAGGGGAAAATCAAACTTAGGATCGTGAGATTCTTCCAGAAGTAGATCTAGATTTCTAGATTTCTGCCTCAGGCCATTAACCAAATAAATTGCAAAAGGATTAAGGAAATAAACATTAAAATTGAAACTTTAACCAGAAGAAAATAATGGGAAATACTTATAGGGTTTAAATTGGGGGAAACTTTCCAAGCATGGTAGCCACAGAATATCAATGTTTATTTCTATTTTTGTTACTATTTCTAAGTTATCTATTGTTTGTTGGTGTTCTTCTAAGTAACAAATTGCAGAGGATAGGTAGTCAAGTTAGTTTAGGAAAGTTTTTTCAGCTTGTTTGTTATTCTCATATTTTCCAGGCAACATTGTTTCTCTGGTTCATTTCACTTTTGATCAATTTTCATTTCTCCAATGTAGATGGAGTTGAAAAAGTCAATTAGTACCACCAGACTTGTAACAAAAAGCAGCCACCTCCTGCCCCACCCTTCCTTACATCCATTTACCTTTCTCTTAGCTGTTTCCCCTCGTATTTTCTGCCATATTTCTCAATAATAGCCTTGTATGACTACTTCATTATTTATTTATTTAGCCATTATCTATTAATTTACCATAAAGATAGGTGAAGTTTTAACTCACTTTGTTACCATACCAAGCTTGTGTCAGCTCACCAATGCACAGCAAAGTCAATCTACTGACACCGGGTTGTGATAAAGGAAAGTAGAGCATTTACTGCAGGCACCAAGAAAGGAGAACAGGCAGGTCATGCTCAAAGGACCTGAACTCCCTGACGGCTTTTAAGGCAGGGTTTAAAAGCCACATTAGGGGTAACAATCGCAGGGTACATGATCATGTCGTGGACATTCTACTGACTGACTGGTGATGAGGTAACAGGATGATGTTTTGAGAATCTCCATCATCAGTCTTCTGGCTCCAGTCAGTCTGGGGTCTACAGGCTTGTGGTCAGCATGTAGTTACCATCCTCCACCGGGTGGGGTCTTAGTTCCTACAGAACAACTGGAGGATATACATCAAGATGTTCTGTATAGCTCCCTGAGGAGGCACTAAGGGTCCTGCGACTCTGAGTTATGGCTGAACTGCTGTTCATGCTATTACTTTTCTTGCTTGACTGCTTTTCCTTTGTTTCTGCATTTTCTCACTTCTCTAATCATTCACTACTTGAGTCTCCTCCTTGCAACTCAGTTATTGAATTCTTCATTTCGGTTTGGTTCTTTATATTTTCTAACTCTCTGTTGAAAACTAACTTCTCACTCTGTTCATCCAGTCTTCTCCCAAGTTCTTTGGTCATTACTTTCATTACCTTGAACTCTTTATCAAGTAGGTTGCCTATCTCCACTTCACTTAGTTCTTCTGGGGTTTTATTTTTTCCTTCGTCTGGAACATGCTCCTCTGTCGCCTCATTTTGCCTAATTTGCTGTTTTTACTTCTATGTATCTGGTAGGTTGGTTACATTTCCTGACTGGGAGAAGTGGTCTTTTGTAGGAAATATCCTGTGGGTCCCAGCAGCACACTCCCCTCTGGACACCAGAGCTATATGCTCTAGGGGTGCCCCTGTTGGGCTACATTTGTCCTTCTGTTGTGGCAGGCTGACTATTGTGGGTGGTCTCATAGGCGTGGCTGGACCCTGGTCCTTTTGATTGCCAGGCCCTGCCTTCTGCTGAGGCTGCTGGCTCATTGATGGGCGGGGCTCTGGCCCAGGGACTTCTGGTGTGTGTGGGCCCCCCTCTAGTGCAGGTGGCCATGACGAAGCTGTAGATGTCTGCTCAGATCCTGGGTCCCATACCTCTCGAAATGCCTGGATATTTCCCTTTATCCCTGAGCAGTAGCTGCAGAGCCCTTTGGAAAAGGACTGAGGGCATCAGTACAGTACATGCTCCCCACAGTGTTTCAGGGTCATCCCTTTTGTCAGTGGGTTCTGGATCTGAAATCAGCACAATTCCAGGAACTGAGCAAGGGATCTTGATAATTTATTAAAGCAACTGCCCTTATCCTCCTGTTCCTTTATTCTTGCCCTTTTCTTTGGTTGTAGATGTTAAGCAATGTCTTTTTTTTTTTTCTTTTTTTTTTTTTTTTTTTACCTCTAAGGATACCATGATCTAGTAACCATCTCCACACTCCCTATAGGGAAGACCCCCTGTCAGTCACGATGATTACTGTGGTCCCCAGGCTTCTGGCCACTGGGCTTCACCATTGACCCCTGTACTTCCGGGCTTCATCATCCCCATGGATTTGAATGGGCTCAGCTGTGATCTCTCCTACTGGCTTCCCTGGCCCACAGCACAGAGCAACCTCAGCGCCTCTGTTGCCAGTGCATTCTTGATAGCCTTGATGTGTGGTGGGCCCTCTGGGACCTCCCATGGAGTACTCCTTTGTTCAGTGTTCTGGACTCGTGTGATACACACAGGCATGCCCACTGCCCTCAGCCTCTTCACTCCCTGCTCTGCCATTGTCCAGGACAGCTGAGTCATGCCTGCTCTCCTCTGCCTTGGCCATTGCTTACTCTAGGCCTGTAAGAGCTGCCCCCAACTCCTGCCACTACACGTGGCTAATTCTTGCAGCAACTTGTGTGTATAATCTCTTTTCCTACATCAGGTCTAGCACTTCCCTAGCTGAGGTGCTCACCTTTACTAGAGAAGAGTGGGGCCCCTCTACAAACTCTTGACAGTTTTAGGGATCTGTACGGGTGACTGTCAGTTATCTTCATCGCTTGTTTTGGGATCCCAGGTTTTCCCAGCCAGGGTCTGACTTTAGCTTAGCAGACCTGCTTGGCTGTGCATCTAAGTGTCTCTGGAACTCTTCAGCCTGGCTGTTAGATCTTCTTTTTGTTGTGCAGCTGTTTCTGTTCTCTCACTACAGGTGACAACTGCCTTTTTCCAAACCACCAAGTTGCCCCTAGTCTTTAACTGTCTGTTAAGCCCAGGGCCTCTCATTATCCCTCTGCAGGGTGTCAATCCAACCTACCCATAGTCAGCCAATTCCACTGTCTATGTGGCATTGTTCTCACCATGTCTTCAGTAGCCTGAATCATCACACCTGCGAGGATATTCCCACACAAGGATATTTTTGTAGGCACCTTGGTGATATCTTTAGCAGTTCATAGCCTCCAATGTGCCAGGGTCCACCCCACGTGCCACCCAGGACAGTGGGGTGGTGACTGAATCTGTCCCAGACCTCAACTTACTGCTTGTTTTCTCAGGCTCCTTGTGGCTCCACTTATGTTATTTCAGGTTCTCCAAGAAGCAGGTGCCAAGACTGGATTTATTGGGAAAAACAGGAAGGGATCCAGAGGACGGTAGGGCAGCTGTTAGACCTGGATGCAGGTCCAGCTCCCATGGAGGAGAGGGAAGGAAGGAAGACTGGATAGCAAAAGTCTCAGACTGCAGTGCAGTTACCAGAAAGTTTTGGCAAAGCCAATTGGGAGTCCTTCAGCCAAGTTCGCCTTTGAGAGGAGACTTGTGTCCCCTAGGGTGGCACTGGCACCAGCACCCTGCTGTGTTCACTCACTGGCTGGGGGCAACCCTGGGCCTCTGTGTAAGTGAAATGGCTGACCCCAGAGCACAGCAGCTGAAGCCCTCGGTCACTTTCGTTTTCCTCAGTTGGAACCTAGGAGATCTGAAAGATGTGTACTCGTGGCTGCCATAGACATGATACATTTTATTTCTCCTATTTTTAATACCTTTAAATTAACAAATATTTAATATTTTCGTCCCTTCCCAAAATAATATAACACCTTCAAATTATTTAACTTTTCTCACCACCACAAGTTGTTGATCAGTATTTTAGGTCTGTGTGTGTGTGTGTGTGTGTGTGTAAGATGTGACGTCTGTGTTTAGGTTCCTTTTGTTTGTTTTTTGCATATAAACGGCCAGCTGTTCCAGCACCATTTGTTGAAAAGGCTGTCATTTCTCCACTGAGTTCCCTTTTTTCCTTTTTCAAAGATCAGTCAACTATATTTGTAAGCCTACTTCTGGACACTCTATTCTGTTTCATTGAGTACATGTCTACTCTCTCTCTAATAATACCACACTGTCCCGCTTTATAGTGAGTCTTAAAATTGGGTAATGTGAGGGCTTCAACTTTTTTTTTTCTTCTTCAGTATTGTGATGGCTATTCCAGGTCTTTTTCCTCTTCCATATCAACTTTAGAATCAGTTGGTCAATATCCACAAAATAACTTGTTAGGATTTTTATTGGAATTACATGAATCAAATTAAGTTGGGAAGAACTAGCATCTTTACAATATTGACTATTCCTACCCATGTTCATAGACTAGCTCTCCATTTATTTAGATCTTATTTGATCTTTTTATCAGAGTTTTGTAATTTTCCTCATAGATCTTATATCTGTAGTTAGATTTATACCTTAGTATTCCATATTTTTTGTGCTATAGTAAATTATTTATTTTTTAATTTCAAAACTTAATTGTTCAATGCTGGTATATAAGAAAGCAATTGACTTTTGTATATTGACCTGTATCCTTCAACCTTCCTATATATGTTTATAGGTTCCAGGAATTATTTTGTAGATTCTTTGGCATTTCTATATAAACATATTCATCTGCAAATAAAGACAGTTTTATTTCTCCCCTCCCAATATGTATACCTTTTATTTACTTTTCTTGTCTTATTGCATTAGCTAAGACTTCCAGTATAGTGCAAATAGAAGTGAAAGAGAGGGCACCCTAGCCTTATTACCATTCTTAGGAGGAAAGCATTCAGTCTCTTACTATTCAGTATGGTTTTAGCTCTAGGGTTTTTTGTAGATGTTCCTCCTCAAGTCAAGGAAGTTCTCTATTCCTAGTTTGCTGAGAGTTTTTATCATGGTGTTAGATTTTGTGAAATGTTTTTCCTGCATCAGTTGATATCATTACATGATTTTTTTCCTTTAGCTTGTTGATATGGTAGATTACATTTTTTTATTTGAATATTGAACCCATCTTGCATAACTAGAATAAACATCACTTGTCATGGTGTAAAACTCTTTTTATTCATGTTTAATTCTATTTGCTAGTACTTTGTTGAGAATTTTTGTATCTATGCTCAAGAGACATATTGACCTGTACTTTTTTTCTTGTAATGTCTTTGTCTTGTTTTGATATTAGACAATTCCTGGCCATATAGAATGAGTTAGGAACTCTTTCTTCTGCTTCTAATTTCTGGAAGAGATTTATCTTTTCTATAAAGATTTGGTAGAAAACTCACTAGAGAAACCACCTAGGTCTTATGGTTTCTTTTTGGAAGGTTATTAATTATTGACTTAATTTCTTTAATAGATGGAGATGTCTGAAGAAAGTTTTAGTAGCTGATGTCTTTCAAAGAATTGATTCATTTTATCTAAGTTATCAAAATTGTTGGCAGAGAATTATTCATAGCATTCCTTTAAATGTCCATGGGACTAATAGTGATAACCCTTCTTTCATTATTTACATTACTAATTTGTGCTTTTTTTCTCTTATTTCTTTAGTTAACCTGACTAGAGGTTAATCAATTTTATTGATCTTTTCCAAAAATCAGCTTTTTCTTTTGCTAATTTTTCTCCATTGTTTTTCTTTTTTTCAATTTCATTTATATCTGCTCTAATTTTTATTTCTTTTCTTCTACTTCCTTTGAGCTTAAATTGTATTTTTTACTCTAGTTCTCTAAGGTGGAATCTTATTGATCTTAGAAGTTTCTTCTTTTCTAAAAACATTTTATGCTATAAATTTTCACCTGAGTTCTGCTTTAACTGCATCCTACAAATTTTGATATGTTGTACTTACAGTTCAAAACATTTTCTAATTTTCCTTGAGACATTTTCTTTGACCTGTGAATTGTTTAGAAATGATTTGGAGGCTTTGGAATCTCGGTAAGATGGCAGAGTAGGAAGACACTGAGCTTACTTCCTGCCATGGGCACACCAAAATTACAGCTATTTACAGAACATCTACTGATGCAAAAAACTGGAAGATGAGGAGAAAAGAGCTTCTACAACTAAAGATATAAAGAAGGAGCAGGTAGGAGGGGCAGAGATGCGGTATAGTCAAGACCCATACCCCCGAGTGGGTGACCCCAAACAGGAGGATAACTACAATGGCAAAGGTTTTCCCCAAAGAGTGAGGAGACCAAGCCCCATCCTGGGTTCCCCAGCCTGGGGCTCCTGCACCAAGAAGACAAACCCCCAAAATGTTTGGCTTTGACAACCAGTGAGACTTACTTTCAGGAGACCCAGAAGGCTGTGGGAAATAGAACAGTAATTTGAAAGAAGCCAGGGTCAGACCCACCTGCTGATCTTGGAGAGCTTCCTGGAGAGGCAGAAGGCAACTGAAGCTGACCCTGGGGACATAGGCAAAATGAGTCAGATGGAGAAAGAAAAATATCGTATGATTTCATTTACATGTGGAATTTAAAAAACAAAACAAATGAATAACATAACAAACAGAAGCAGAGTCATAGATACAGAGAAAAAATAGGTGGTTGCCAGAGGGGAAATGTTGGGGGAAGAGAGAAATAGGTGAGGGAGATTAAGAGGTACAAACTTCCAGTTGCAAAATAAATGAGTCACAGGTATGAAATGTACAGTGTGGGGAATATAGTCAATAACTATATCAATGACTATGTAATATATTTCTATGTAACTAGACTTATGGTGGTGATCATTTTGGTATGTACAGAAATACTGAATCACTGTGTCATGTAATAAGAACTAACATAGTGTTGTCAATCGATTATACTGCAAACAAACAAACAAACAAACTCAGAAAAAGAGAACCAATTTGTGGTTACCAAAGGCAGGGGGTGGGGGGATGGGAATTGGATGAGGTTAATTAAAAGGCACAAATTCAAGGGAAGTAATGTACCACATGATAAATGCAATTAACACTGCTGTATTCTAAGCATTCTCATGACAAGGAAAAATTTTTTTAATATTTCTTTAATTTTGTATCTACATGAGATGGTGGGTGTTCACTATACTTACTGTGGTGTCTCACTTCATGATGTTTGTAAATCAAATCACTGTGCTGTACACCTTAAACAGATACAGTGCTGTGTGTCAATTATATCTCAATAAAACTAGAAGACAGTATAAAGAAATGATTTAGACAGTTAATTTTACTGTTATTGACTTCTAATTTAATTCCATGATGGTCAGAGTGCATACTTTGTATGATTTCAGTTCCTTTCCCTCATTCCCTCACCCCACATAATTATGAGACAACACAAGACCTTTATATAAATTAAAACGGATGTCAGTATATCAGTCTCGGAGAGGGATCAAAATGGCAGAGTAGGAGGACATGGAGCTCACCTCCGCACACAAACACATCCAAAATACATCTACAAGTGGAACAATTCTCATGCAAAACTAACTGGAAACTGGCAGAAGAACTCCTATACAACCAAAGCTGCAAGAAAGATCTCCACATACCTGAGTAGGATGGGAAAAAAAGGCATTGGAACCGGATCTGCACCCCTGTGAGGGATCTGTAAGGAGGAGAAGGTCCACGTGGATGGACCCTTGCCCTGGAGAGCGTGCAGGTTGAGCCGCAGTCTGGACATACTGATCCTGGTGTCATACACAGAGAAGACAAGCCTGCTTGCCTGCTGGGAAATCTGCTGAGACAGATACAGGGCTGGAGAAGCCTAGACTCCAGTCACGAGCTGGCGTGCTAACAATCAGGGCAGAGAGAGCCCTGCGCTGGCAGCTGCCACCTTGCCACACTTCCCAGTCCAGAAGGGTGGACACCCTGGGTCCGCTCAGTAGCTACACAGAGACAGACTGGGGCACTGGGGGTGTGATCTGGGCAGAACCGCAGAGGCTTTTGTCATTGCATGCACGTGGTTGGTGGGTCACACTGGGCAGGCATTGTCAGCATGCACACAGGGCAATGCTACAGGAGTGCACAGCAGCTAGGCGCTGAATCTCTGGCAGACAGGCCATGGGAGAGGACTTGTCTAGCTATGCAGAGACAGTCTGGGGGACCTGGTCTGTGATCTGGGTGGGGCAGAGACCCCCACTGTCAGCGAGCTCAGGAATACATAGTGAGAGAGCATCCTGGCTCCATCCACTACACAGTGCAGCCTAGCACTATATCTTGGATGAACACAACAGAGAAAGGGATGTGACCTTGGGCTGCTTCTGAGCAGAAACACAGAAGCCATCACAGACAGAACATGGGTCCTCTGTGACTGCACAGACCTCCCATGCTTCAGGAATCAGCTCCTTTGGGGCAGGGCACACACTCAAGGACAACAGAGCCTGATTTAACCCAACCCTCAGGGCTCCTACTCCAACAACTGGGGAACAGACCCCCTGCCTCGCATCCAGCACAGACTCTGAACACCACAACACCAATCCCCCCTACCCCCCCACTTTCAAGGGGATAATGGTCAGCACACTCTGAGGAAAGACGTGGCTGGCATCCATGCTGAAACCAGCTGTTACACCAAAAATATTGGACACACACAGTCTACACAGGGACATTCCCACATAAAAACACCTTTTCAAGACCACAGTAGGTAACTGTTTCTCTTTAATTCAGAGAGACAATGAAAGTTAAGTAAAATGAAAAGGCAGAGGAACTACTCCCAATAAAAAAAACAAGAGAAATCCCTTGAAAGAACAAGTAGTGAAACAGACCTCACCACTCTAACTGATCCCAAGTTCAAAAGGAGGTAATAAAAATGCTAAATAAATTAAGAAATATTAGTGCAGATCACTGTAACAGGGGTATAGAAGCTATAAAAGTGAACCAATAAAAATAATTCAATTGCCAAGATAAAAGCCAATCTAGGAGTAATGAATAACAGGCTAAGTGACACAGAAGAACGAATAATTTATCTGGAAGATAGAATAATGGAAATCATCCAATCAGAGCAGCAGAGAGAAAGATAAATGAAAAAAATGAAAGCAACTTACAAAATCTATGGGATAATATAAAACACACAAACCTACACATAATAGAGATTCCAGAAGGAGAAGAGAGAATGTGATCAAAAATGTATTTGAGAAATTATGACTGAAAATTTCCCAAAACTAAAGAAACAAACAGATATCCAGGTACAGGAAGCACAGACGGTCCCAAACAAGATGAACCCAAACAGACCCATGCAAGACATATCATAATAAAAATAGCAACAGTTAAAGAGAGAATTCTAAAGGCAGCAAGAGAAAAACAAAGAGTTAATTACAAGGGAACCCCCAAAAGAATGTATATATATGTAAAACTGAGTCATTTTGCTGTACAGCAGAGATTGGACAACATTGTAAATCAACTATACTTCAATTAAAAAATATATATAACCCCCATAAGGTTATCAGCTGATTTCTCTGCAAAAACTTTACAGGCCAGAAGAGAGTGGCATGATATATTCAAAGTCCTGAAAGGGAAAAACCTACAATCTAGGATACTCTAACCAGCAAGATTACTATTTAGAATTGAAGGAAAAATACAGGATTTCTCAGACAAGCAAAAACTAAAAAATTTAGCAATACTAAACCTATCCTAAAAAAAAAAAAAAGAAGGGTGTTCTCTAAGTAGAAAAGAAGCAGGGATCTATAGAAAAGGGAAAATCACAATAAGAAAGTCAAATGTATAAAAGGAAAGAAGATCACTAAAATAAACTAATACATAGATTAAAAAACAATTTAAAAGGTAAAAGTGATTATAACTACAATAAACAGTAAAATGATAAGCATGAAGATGTAACCTAAGACATCAAAATCACGAAATATGGGGGAGGGGAAGAATAAAAATGTAGATATTGTATAATGTGGTTAAATGTGAATGACTATCAGTTTAAAGCAAGTAGATATACTTATGGGCCAGCATACTTGAACTCCATGGTAACAACAAATTAAAAACACGCAGTAGATTCACAAAAACCAAAGAGAAAGGAACTCGATCATACTACAAAAGAAAATCATCCAGCCACAAAAGGAAAAGAAAAAGAAGAAATGAACATAGAAGAATTACAGAAACAACTGGAAAACAAGGATTAAAATGGCAATAAGTACATACTTTCAATAGTTACTTTAAATGTCAGTGGACTAAATGCTCCTATCAAAAGATGCAGAGTGGCAGACTGGATTTAAAAAAACAAGAACCTACACTATCCAGCCTACAAGAGAGTCACTCTGTGGCAAAGGACACACACAGATTGAAAGTGAGGGGACAGAAAAAGATAATTCATGCAAATGGAAACGACAAGAAAGCAGGGATAGCAATATTTGTATCAGACAAAATAGACATTCAAACAAAGGCCATAAAAAAAAAGAAGGGCATTAAATAATGATAACAGGATCAATACAAGAAGCTGTTACTCTCTAACATATATGCACTCAACATAGAAGCACCTAAATATAAAAAACAAATACTAACAGACATAAGGGAAGAAATTGACAATGATACAATAATAATAGGAGACTTTAACACCCCACTGACATCAATGAACAGATCATCCAGACAGAAAATCAATGAGACAATAGAGGTCCTAAATGATATAATATACCAGCTGTACTTAATTTACATCTGCAGAACTCTACATCCAAAAAAAAAAAAACACAAAAAAACAAAAACAGAATACACATTCTTTTCAAGCACACAGGGAACATTCTATATAATAGACCATGTTCTAGGTCACAAAACAAGCCTCAACAAACTTAAGAGGATAGAAATTATTTCAAGCATCTTTTCTGACTACTATTGTATGAAGCTAGAAATCAACCACAGAAAGAGAAATAGAAAAGGAATGAACACATGGAGACTAAAAAGCATGCTACTAAAAAAACAATAGGTCAATGATGAAATCAAAGAAGAATTCAGAAAATACCTGGATACAAACAAAAATGAAAACACAACCTTACAAAATCTATGGGATGCAGCAAAAGCAGTTATAAGAGGCAGTTTCATAGCAATACAGGCCTTCTTCAAGAAGAATAAAAACCTTAAATAAACAACCTATCCTACCACTTAAAAGAGTTAGAAAAAAAAAAAGAACAAAGAAAGCCCAAAGTCAGCAGAAGGAAGGAAATGATAAAGATCAGAGAGGAAATAAATAAAATAGAGATCAAAAATAGAAAAAAATCAGTAAAACCAAGAGCTGGTTTTTTGAAAAGATAAACAAAATCAACAAACCTCTACCCAGGCTCACCAAGAAGAAAAGAGAGATAACCCAAATAAACATAATAAATGAAAGGGGAGAAATAGCAATACCAAAGATACAAAAATCATAAGAGAATACTATGAACAATTATGTGCCAACAAATCAGACAACATAAATGAAATGGACAGGTTTCTAGAAATATACAGTTTGCCAAGACTGAGTCAAGAAGAAAGAGATAATTTGAACAGACCGATCACTAGAAATGAAATAGAATCTGTAATTTTAAAAAACTCCCTGCAAACAAAAGTCCAGGACCAGGCAGCTTCAATGGGGAATTCTACCAAACATATAAAAAAGAACTAATACTTATCCTCAAACTATTCCAAAAAATTGAAGAGGAGGAAACAAATTCATTCTTTGAGGCCACCATGATCCTGACACCAAAACCAGACAAAGACACTACAAAAAAAGAAAATTACAGGCCAATATCTTTGATGAATATAGATGGAAAAAGCCTCAATGAAATATTAGGAAACCAAATCCAACAATACATAAGAAGGGTTATACACCATGATCAAATTGGATTCGTTCCAGGGTCGCAAGGATGGTTCAGCATTCACAAATCAATCAATGTGATAACCACGTTAACGAAATGAAAGTCAAAAACCACATGATCATCTCAATAGATGCAGAAAAGGCATTTGACAAAATTCAACATCCATTCATGATAAAAACTCTCACCAAAGTGGGTATAGAAGGAACAAATCTCAACATAGTAAAAGCCATTTACAACAGACCCACAACCAACATGATACTCAATGGTGAAAAGCTGAAAGCTGTCCTGCTAAAATTCAGGAACAAGACAAGGATACTCACTCTCACAACTTCTATTTAACATAGTACCGGAAGACCTAGCCCCAGCAATCAGACAAGAAAAAGAAGTGAAATGTATTCAAATTGGAAGGGAAGAGGTAAAACTGTCACTATTTGCAGATGACATGATATTCTATATAGAGAACCCAGAGAACCCTAAAGTCTCCACTCAGAAACTATTAGAACTGATAAATGAATTCAGCAAGGTAGCAGAATATAAGATTAATATACAGAAATCTGTTGTATTTCTTTACACTAATATTGAAATATCAGAAAGATAAAGTAAAAAAAAATCCCACTTAAAATCATGTCAAAATAAATAAAACACATAGGAGTAAACTTAACCAAGGAAGTGAAAGACTTATACTCTAAAAACTAAAAACTATTGATAAAGGAAATTGAAGATGATTCAAAGAAATGGAAAGATACCCCATTCTCTTGAATTGGACGAAATAATATTGTTAAAATGGCCATACTGCCCAAGGCAATCTATAGATTTAATGCGGTCTCTATCAAAACACCCATGACGTTTTCACAGAACTAGAATAAATAATCCTATAAATTATATGGTAACACAAAAGACCCCAAATTGCCAAAGCAATCCTGAGGAAAAAGAACAAAGCTGAAAGCATAACCCTTCCAGAATTAGGAATCAGCATAGTATGGCACAAAAACAGACATATAGACAAAAGGAACAGAATAGAGAGCCCAGAAATAATCTCACACTCTTACGGTCAATTAATCTACAATTAGGATGCAAGAATATACAGTACAGGGACTTCCCTGGTGGTGCAGTGGATAACACTCCATGCTCCCAATGCAGGGGGCCTAGGTTTGATCCCTGGTCTGGGAACTAGATCCCACATGCATGCTGCAACTGAGAGTTTGCATGCCACAACTAAAGACCCCACATGACGCAATTAAGGAGCTGGCAAACTGCAACTAAGGAGCCCTGGAGCTGCAACTAAGACTCCACACAACCAAATAAATAAAAATAAATAAATATTTATTTTTAAAAAAAGAATATACAGTAGAGAAAAGACAGTCCCTTCAGCTAGTGGTATTGGGAATGCTTGACAGCTACATGTAAATCAATGAAATTAGAACACTCCCTCACACCATATACAAAAATAAACTCAAAATTATATAAAGACCAAAATATAAGACATGACACCATAAAACTCCTAGAAGAGAACATAGGCAAAACATTCTTAGACATATATCATAGCAACATTTTCTTAGATCAGTCTTCCAAGGCAAAAGAAGTAAAAGCAAAAATAAACAAGTAAGACCTAATCAAACTTAAAAGCTTTTGCACAGCAAAGGAAACCATCAACAAAATGAAAAGGCAGCCTACAGAATGGGAGAAAATATCTGCAAACAGTGCAACCAACAAGGGGTTAACATGCAAAATATACAAATAGCTCACATAACTCAGTATTGAAAAAACAAAAAACTCAATCAAAAAATGGGCAGAAGACCTAAATAGACAATTCTCCAAAGAAGACATACAGATGACCAAGAGGCACATGAAAAATGCTCAATATCGCTAATTATTAGAGAAATGCAAATGAAAACTACAATGAGGAATCACCTCACACCTGTCAGAATGGCCATGATTAAGAAGTCTACAAGTCATAAATGCTAGAGAGGATGTGGAGAAAAGGGAACCCTTCTACACTGTTGGTGGGAATGTGAATTGTGCAGCTTCTATGGAAAACATTATGGTGGGTCCTTAAAAAACTAAAAATAGAGTTACTATATGATCCAGCAATCCTACCCCTGGGTATATATCTGGAAAAGAGAAAAAGTCTAATTCGAAAAGATACATGCACCCCAATGTTCATAGAAGTGCTATTTACAGTAGCCAAGACATAGAAACAACCGAAGTGTCCATCAACAGACGACTGGCTTAAGAAGATGTGATGTGTGTATATGTGTGTGTGTGTATACACACACACACATATAATGGAATATCACTCAGTCATAAAAAAAGAATGAAGTATTGCCATTTGCAGCAACATGGGTGGACCTAGAAAATATTATACTTAGTGAAATCAGTCAGACAGAGATAGGCAAATACTATATGATATTACTTATATGTGGGATCTAAAAAATAATACAGATGAGCTTATTTACAAAACAGAAACAGACTCAAAGACATAGAAAAGAAACTTATGGTTACCAAAGCAGGGGATAGAGGGAGGGATAAATTAGGAGTATGGGATTAACAGATACAAACTACTATACATAAAATAGGTTAGCAACAAGACCTATAAGTTCCCAGTATAGCACTGGGAACTATATTCAATATTTTACAATAATCTATAATGGAAAAGAATCTGAAAAAAATAACTGAATCACTATGATGTAAGCCTGAAACTAGCACAATACTATACTTCAACTATACTTCAATTAAATATACACACACACACACACACACACATACACGTGTGTGTGTGTCTTGGGGCCAGCAGGCAGCACCACAGTGGGGTGACCACCCTTACCCGTCATCCCTACTCATCGACACAGTTTCTCTTACTTTACTCAGAAGGCAGTTTGCAGTAGCTCCTGCCAAGAGAGTTCCTCTCACTTTCAGTGTTAAGCGTACTGTGTCTGGGTAAGATGTTATTAGAAGAAGGTGAGTGGAGGCCATACTTGAACTCTATATTATCTTTTCAACTTTTCTGTAAATCTGAAGTTAATACAAAGTAAGGCCATGAAATAGGTGATCATTACCTCAGCTGTCTCCTATAATTGAGAGTTTCATAAAGGGAAAATGGTAATAATACATTTAATTCAGTTTGCATCGGTTTAACCTAAAGGAGTAAAAGAAAAGCTCTGTTAATAATTTCTCATTTTTAAGTTCAAGTAAACAGGACAGTAATGGTTCCATTATTTTAGGACATGAGAATGAAAATTGCTAAAAGATGTAGGTTTAGATCAGAGACTCTTGGGAGAAAGTAGTGAAGGTGGCCTATGAAGCCAGATTTCAAAACAAGTGAGGACACAGGAGCATTGAATTATAAAGCAACTGTATATAAATAATGGTGTCTTTCAGTGAGTCTGCATGGATGAGAGAATATTTATAGATGCAGAAATCTTCATATGCTCTTAGGATCAGAAGGAAAACCTAGTAATAAGAGATTTTGGATGCTGGAAATAGGAGACAGTGGATTTGATACTTTCCTAAAGGAAGTAGGGGTAGGTAGATGAAAGACCATGCAGGTGAGGAACTTGGCTGTGATTTAGAGATGGTAAACAAAATGTACAGTGATCATCATGCACTCATCACCCAGCAGTTCCTGACTTGGTTTCATCTACACCCCTGCCCACTTGCCCCCTCCCATATTGTTTGTGAAGCAAATCCTCAGCAGGTATAATTTCATCCATATATATTGTAGTATGTATCGCTAAAAAATCCCCTTTAAAAAATAACCAGCACCAGTTTCACCCCTAAAAATAATAATAATCCCTAATGTCACCAAATACCCAGTCTCTGTTCGAAAGTCCAATTAGTTCATATATGTAAGAAATGATTTCATTTTCTTACAGTTTGTTTGAAGCAATATATAAAGAAATTCAAACCATTATAATCAGACAATATCTCTTAAGTCTTTATAGTAGACTTTTTTTCCCTTGACATTTATGTATTGAAGAATCTAGATCATTTGTCCTTGACTTAGTCAGTTCTGGCTGTTATAAGAAAATACCATAGACTGGGTGGCTTAAACAGTGAACATTTACTTCTCACAGTTCTGGAGGCTGGGAGGTCCAAGTCAAGGTGCAGCATAAATCTACCACTTACTAGTTGTATGTTCTTTGTCAAATAACCCTTTGAAACCCTTCTGAGTGTCTTGTAGTTGTAATATGAAGCAGCCTCGATGACACCTTCTGGATATGGGCACTGCCACCCACTGTCACAATGCTGGCTGCCCTGCTGGTACCCACTCTTTGGTGCTGCCATGATCTCCAGTGGGAGCCTTTGTCAGCATCTCCCGGGGCTGTTGCTTTTTTTTTCCCACCAGCAATGTAGGAAGCCCATAGTATAGAAGCAGTATAATACACATATAGATACATATTAGTCTGGGGACAAAGAGCTGATATTTCATTTGTTTAGAGTCTAGAAGGAAAGTATAGACCCACCATTTCCCTTATGTCCCAATTTGATTACAGGTTCATTTCTGAAATAGGTTGGACACATAGTGATTAATTTTCAAAATGGTTGGACCAGGGATAGTTACCAGTATATGGAGGACTATTGTCAGCTGCTAACATTTGTGTCCAAAAACCCTAACATGAAACCTTAAGAGAACTACTGTTGGTGCCTGAGGAGTTGAGTCCTCTCGGTAATAATAACTGCATGAATGAAATCAGCATTTGGATGGGGAAAGAATATCCCATATTGGAAAGTAATCATAGCTTTAATACTTGTGTGTGTGTGTTTGTGTGTGTGTGTGTGTGTGTGTGTGTGTGTGTGTACGTGCTTTGACAGCTTTTTGGAGACTACAGCCTATTTCTTCATGAGACCAAAAATTGGAGAGAAGGAGGTGTCCCCAAATGTTTTCTTCAGTATCTGGCATGAATTCAGCTCCGACTTTAAAGACTTTTGGAAGAAAGAAAACAAACTTATTCTACAAGAGAGGTAGGTGTTTTTCATTTACACAGTGGCACTTCGAAACTGGTGTTTTCTCGGGTGTGGCCAATTAGGGCTTTCCAACTTTTATAGCCTGAATGAAAACTTAGGTCCTAACCCTGGGTGTCCAGTCTGAGAGGGCGCTGAGATCGGACAGTATTTTCAGCCTGAGTAAGAAAAGTCAGCACAATGGTTGTGATGCTACAAAGGACAGCTAGGGTGATGGTTTGCCAGGACCACCTTCTGGTAAAACAGCTTCTGTGATGAGGAGGCCACACAGAAGCAAACAAGGTAAGAACAGGAGTGAAAGACCCCTGCCGAGATGACAAACCCACTCACTTCAAAAGACCATAAGGTAAGATGAATCAGTTTGGTTTTATTTTCGTTCAATTCATTAGATACTGTCAAAATTTCACCATTCGTATCAAAATTTCTCCCAGGTGTCACCAAGAAACTGATGATCAATATTTTTTAAAAGATTTTTCAAGAATCTTATCAGATCACATCGCGTTTCCTTAAGTAAATTCTTTCAGTGATGAAGGGAAGTTTCTCTTCTTAAGTACATGAAATAGAGTCTCTGTCACTTGATTATGCAGGTCACAGAGGTGTCCTGTTACCAAATCAGGAAGCAGGCTGGCCCACGCACTGCAGCATCCCCAAGTAGCTGGGTCTGGAGGGAGAAGGAAAAGGAAACCAAACCCTAATCCTGAACCAATTACTGCGCTTTCCAACATCCTGGCCCTAACAAGGACTTTGCTTTAGAAAACTTACCTCCTAAGGGACTTTATCCATCAGAGCACAAAATTCCACAGTTTTCGACTTATCATCTTCATTTTGGTCTTGCTTACATACAAAACCACGCTCGCCTGCCTAGTCTTCATCTGTAAGTAGATTCTCATCCATCCTTAAATCAGGTGAAGTTAATTGCAGACACGTCCTGAGCATGTGGACTGTGCCTGGCTTGTGCTCACTCACAGAATTATCTGCCTAGAGCCCAGGCTCCATCAGAGAAGGGAGTCTGCTTCAGCGAACAACGGATGCAAAAAGAGAACAGTCTGAGCAGAATGAAAACACTGAGCTTATTCTACCTCAAAACACATCACCAGGAGTTAACATAAAAGATGAGATGGTAGTCAGAAGTCCATGCGGGTGAGACAGGAGGGAGAATCATGTAAACACGGGCACATTTGGACCACCGTTCATTTCTTTCAGACTTAGCTGTATGTTTCCAGTTTTTCACCCAGCAAGGCTTGCTGAGTTTGGACAACAGTGACGAGGAAACTGGATTTAACGTCAGCATGTCACAGATAACCTCCCTTCCTGACGCCCGCTACTCCCCACGTGCCTCCTTCAGCGCTGATCTAAGTCTGGGCCCTTAGGAAGGGCCTGGGGCTCGTTCACACTCGGGAACAAAACGGAAAGATCAGTGTTTCACTTTGCGAGGGAGCTGAGACAATCCTGACGAGAGTGGAGATGGTGGGATATAGGCATGGACAGGGCAGGAGTGAGGAGACCATGGTTGGAGGGCAGCTGCCCTGAGGACACATGGTGAGCAAGTGAACTGCAGCAGAGGCCGCAGGCCCTGTGGAGGTGGCTCTGGAGGTCCTGGCGTTAGATGGCAGGGGGACTCTCATCTGAGCTCCCATTACTGCGTGGCCTGTAGGGAAGCTGCTGAGATGCCCCCGTGGAGGTGATGTCGGGAAGGACCAGCCATTTGCAGCCTGTGCTCTCTGAGATAGAGTTGTGTTTCCAGGTAACGCTACGGTTAACAGTCCACTATTTATGATAGTTTATGCATTGGACATGCCCACTGAATATCTCATAAAATCAACCCAATCCTTTTTTTATACTTCATCCTTTGCTAAAAGAATACGATGGGCTTTTTGAGTCACCCTTGGTGACTTCACTTTCAACTTGGCAGTGCTGTGAACTGGCATGTGACAGGTGCTCTCCACTGCACACTTCTCATTTTCCTAAATCATTTGCTTTTAATGAAAGACTAAGGAAGAACATGTGGCAGGTGAGAGAGCTACTTTGCCCTCTGACTCCCAAACTATATTACGTCTCTTGGCAAAGAGACTGGTTTGAAAACTAAGACTGTTGGTCTGAATTGTTTGTAGCAAAATTTTGTCCCTTTCCTTAGTGGAAAACCAGCCACACAATTTCCAGGAAACAGTGTGAAATATAAACGGCGGGCCCCTTATTCAAAAAGTATTAACAATTTCAAGACAGCAAACGGTTAAACCAAGTGCAGAGCCCTGAGAGGGGGCCCTGTGTGCTGCACAAACGCCCACCCTTGATGGCGGCCTTGCCCTGGTGTAAGCTTGCTGGCACGTGCTCTATGGTTAGGTGAAAGGTTGTTTCAGGAATGCTCTGATGCCCCCAGATGTGTACAAGACATGGGGTGCAGCCAGTGGAGGGGTTAAACCCCTGACACACCGATGTCAGTGTGAGCAAGGCTTCAAGTGACATGTGCTTCAGGTGGGATGCTCTCCCCAACCTGAGCGTTCCCTCCTCTTCTCCTGTGGTATGTACTGGCTGCATATTTTCATAGTCCTGTGCTGCTCTTACTTTATACCATGACTTCTTCCATGTTTGCATTTGTCTTTGTTTCCCAGACATGGTGTTTTGTGTCTTCTTTTTCAGTGTCGCTCTCAGGGCCTCTAGGCTGCAGTGCCCCCTTTTGGTGTTTCCATACATATTTGCTGATTTGACTTGTTACATTGTATTTGACGCAGACACGGAAATAAGAACTTAGCCTAGTAAAGTAATGAATGTGTTTTCTTAGGTAATTTAAGTTTGCCACTGGAGGTAATAAAAACCCCACTCCAAACACTGGAAGCAAAAAGGGAGACTTTGTTTAGACGGTCAAACCACAGAAGAGCAGGATGGAAGGTGCCTGTGGATGCCTGAGTACGGAAATCCTAACCAACCACATCTGTGCAGGGCGGGGTGGGGGGGCTGTTAGTCAGATGTGTCTGTACCTGCCGCCCTCCACCTGTCTTTTAAATGCCCTCTCCTCCTCCTCTCCTCCCTCTCCTCCTCTCTTTCTCTCATCCTCACTCTCTCACCTTCTAACGCCCTCCCTCCCACCTGCTCTGTGCTCCAGCCTAACTTCCAGGCCAGGCTGTTTCTTTATGGGCGGACCCCTGGCCATCAGTCCAGCCATGGCTCACGTTCTCCCAACCCAGGAGGAGAGGGCATTCTCCACCCTGTAGAGGAATCCCAGGGAGGAACTCCAGAGGAGTCGTGTTCATCTTTGGATCAGCCACAGTGACCAAAGGCATGGATACCGTGGTTGGTTCAGCAGTTCACAGACCCAGTCCAGCAGCCAGAAGGGAGTGTTGCCATGGTCGACAGTCTCCTTCTCAGCACTGTCACTGGAGTTAGGGAGAGCAGTTGCCCAAAGAAAGTAAATAATAATCTACTAGCCCTAATTTATTAAGCTTTTAAAGATAACCTGTGTAATTAGCAGAATGTCTTAGCATGGTAGAAATAACCCAAAAGATGGTTTAATGGTGTGGTTGAAATTTTCTTTTCTGATCAAGTTTTCCTTGCTCTAATTTGGAATGTATACATTGAATAATATGTTTAAGGTTGTAAATACTCTATAAAATGTCCTCATCCCATTCCTTCTAATTGGTGTTTGAGTACGGAGTGGTAGTAACGTATTTTCTGGCTTTTCCTAATGACTCGCATGAGTTAGTAGATGTATTTCTTGAAATAGTGAACTTCTAGTCTATGGCGAAAAGGTCTGCTGTCCTTCTCATTGATGTGGTGTGGAAAACATGAGCATTTGAGTTAGCTCTCCCTCTTGCCCACTTGAGTCCTAGGCAGGCATGCTTTTTTTTTTTTTAAGATTTTTTTGATATGGACCATTTTAAAATTCTTTACTGGATTTGTTACAATATTGCTTCTGTTTTGTGTTTTGGTTTTTTGGCCGTGAGGCATGTGGGAAGCTTAGTTCCCCAACCAGAGATGAAACACACAACCGGTGCTTTGGAAGGTGAAGTCTTAACCACTGGACTGCCAAGGAAGTCCCAAGGCATGGTTTCAAAGTCAGCAAAATGGAGACAGTAATACCTGTTCTGCAGTGAGACTGTGTAACTAAATGAGGTTATATATTAGAGTATAGTGTAACACAGTGTCTCCAAGCTAGATGCTCAGTGGCTGTTTCTCCATGATTTAATATAAATGACGTCCTGATCATGACAACCCACAAGGTCATGTGACATTCTGGTAAGGCGTGTTAAGAACACATCTGTATGAGCCCTGAACCAAGATGGTGGAGTAGAAGGACGTGCTCTCACTCCCTCTTGTGAGAACACCATAATCACAACTAGCTGCTGGACAATCACCGACAGGAAGACACTGGAACTCACGAAAAAAGATACCCCACATCCAAAGATAAAGGAGAAGCCACAATGAGACAGTAGGAGGGGCACAATCACAGTAAAATCAAATCCCATAACTGCTGGGTGGGGACTCAGAGACTGGAGAACACTTATACAACAGAAGTCCACCCACTGGAGTAAAGGTTCTGAGCCCCACATCAGGCTTTGCAACCTGGGAGTGCGGCAATGGGAGGAGGAATTCCTAGAGAATCACACTTTGAAGGCTAGTGGGATTTGATTGCAGGACTTTGACAGGACTGGGGGAAAGAGAGACTCCACCCTTTGGGGGCACACACAAAGTAGTGTGTGCATCGAGACCCAGGGGAAGGAGCAGTGACCCCAGGGGACACTGAACCAGACCTACCTGCTGTGTTGGAGGGTCTCCTGCAGAGGCGGGGGTGGATGTGTCTCACCGTGGGGACAAAGACAGTGGTAACAGAAGTTCTGGGAAGTACTCCTTGGTGTGAGCCCTCCCAGAGTCTGCCATTAGCCCCACCAAAGAGCCCAGGTAGGCTTCAGTGTTGGGTACCTCAGGCCAAACAACCAACAGGGAGGGAACCCAGCCCCACCCATCAGCAGTCAAGCAGATTAAAGTTTTACTGAGCTCTGCCCATCAGAGCAACAGTCAGCTCTACCCTCCAGCAGTCCCTCCCATCAGGAAACTTGCACAAGCCTCTTAGATAGCCTCATCCACCAGAGGGCAGACAGCAGAAGCAAGAAGAACTACAATCCTGCAGCCTGTAGAACAAAAACCACATTCACAGAAAGAGAGACAAGATGAAAAGGCAGAGGGCTATGTACCAGATGAAGGAACAAGATAAAACCCCAGGAAAACAACTAAATGAAGTGGAGATAGGCAACCTTCCTGAAAAAGAATTCAGAATAATGATAGTGAAGATGATCCAGGATCTCAGAAAAAGAATAGAGGCAAAGATCGAGAAGATGCAAGAAATGTATAACAATGACCTAGAAGAATTAAAGAACAAACAAACAGAGATGAACAATACAATAACTGAAATGAAAACTACACAAGAAGGAATCAATGGCAGAATAACTGAGGCAGAAGAACGGATAAGTGACCTGGAAGAGAGAATGCTGGAATTCACTGCTGCAGAACAGAATAAAGAAAAAAGAATGAAAAGAAATGAAGACAGCCTAAGTGACCTCTGGGACAACATTAAACACAAAAACATTCACATTATAGGGGCCCCAGAAGGAGAACAGAGAGAGAAAGGACCCAAGAAAATATTTGAAGAGATTATAGTTGAAAACTTCCCTAACATGGGAAAGGAAATAGCCACCCAAGTCCAGGAAGCGCAGTGAGTCCCATACAGGATAAACCCAAGGAGGAACACGCTGAGACACATAGTAATCAAATTGGCAAAAATTAAAGACAAAGAAAAATTATTGAAAGCAGCAAGGGAAAAATGACAAATAACATACAAGGGAACTCCCATAAGGTTAACAGCTGATTTCTCAGCAGAAACTCTACAAGCCAGAGGGAGTGGCATGATATACTTAAAGTGATGAAAGGGAAGAACCTATAAGCAAGATTATGCTCCCCAGCAAGGATCTCATTCAGATTTGATGGAGAAATCAAAAGCTTTACAGACAAGCAAAAGCTAAGAGAATTCAGCACCACCAAACCAGCTCTACAACAAATGCTAAAGGTACTTTTCTAAGTGGGAAACACAAGAGAAGAAAAGGACGTACAAAAACAACCCCCAAACGATTAAGAAAATGGTCATAGGAACATATATATTGATAATTACCTTAAACGTGAATGGATTAAATGCTCCAACCAAAAGACACAGGCTCGCTGAATGGATACAAAAACAAGACCCATATATATGCTGTCTACAAGAGACCCACTTCAGACCTAGGGACACATACAGACTGAAAGTGAGGGGATGGAAAAAGATATTCCATGCAAATGGAAATGAAAAGAAAGCTGGAGTAGCAATACTCATATCAGATAAAATAGAATTTAAAATAAAGAATGTTACAAGAGACAAGGAAGGACACTACATAATGATCAAGGGATCAATCCAAGAAGAAGATATAACAATTATAAATATATATGCACCCAACATAGGAGCACCTCAATACATAAGGTAACTGCTAAAGCTATAAAAGAGGAAATCGACAGTAACACAATAATAGTGGGAGACTTTAACACCTCACTTTCACCAATGGACAGATCATCCAAAATGAAAATAAATAAGGAAACAGAAGCTTTAAATGACACAATAGACCAGATAGATTTAGTTGATATTTACAGGACATTCCATCCAAAAACAGCAGATTACACTTTCTTCTCAAGCACGCATGGAACATTCTCCAGGATAGATCACATCCTGGGTCTCAAATGAAGCCTCAGTAAATTTAAGAAAATTGAAATCATATGAAGCATCTTTTCTGACCACAACGCTATGAGATTAGAAATGAATTTCAGGGAAAAAAACGTAAAAAACACAAACATATGGAGGCTAAACAATACGTTACTAACTAAGCAAGAGATCACTGAAGAAATCAAAGAGGAAGTCAAAAGATACCTAGAGACAAATGACAATGAAAACACGACGATCCAAAACCTATGGGATGTGGCAAAAGCAGTTCTGAGAGGGAAGTTTATAGCTATACAAGCCTACCTCAAGAAACAAGAAAAATCTCCAATAAACCATCTAACCTTACAGCTAAGGGAACTAGAGAAAGAAGAACAAATAAAACCCAAAGTTAGCAGAAGGAAGGAAATCATAAAGATCAGAGCAGAAATAAATGAAATAGAAACAAAGAAAACAATAGCAAAGATCAGTAAAACTAAAAGCTAGTTCTTTGAAAAGATAAACTAAATTGATAAACCATTAGCCAGACTCATCAGCCAGACTCATCAAGAAACAGAGGGAGAGGACTCAAATCAATAAAATTAGAAATGAAAAAGGAGAAGTTACAAGAGACACCGCAGAAATACAAAGCATCCTAAGAGACTACTACAAGCAACTCTATGCCAATAAAATGGACAACCTGGAAGACATGGACAGATTCTTAGAAAGGGATAACCTTCCAAGACTGAACCAGGAAGAAATAGAAAATATGAACAGACCAATCACAAGTAATGCAATTGAAACTGTGATTAAAAATCTTCCAGAAAACAAAAGTCCAGGACCAGATGGCTTCACAGGTGAATTCTATCAAACATTTAGAGAAGAACTAACAACCATCCTTCTCAAACTCTTCCAAAAAATTGCAGAGGAAGGAGCACTCCCAAACTCATTCTATGAGGCCACCATCAGCCTGATACCAAAACCAGACAAAGATACTACAAAAAAAGAAAATTACTGACCAATTGCACTGATGAATATGGATGCAAAAATCCTCAACAAAATACTAGCAAACAGAATCCAACAACACATTAAAAGGATCATTCACCATAATCAAGTGGGATTTATTGCAGGGATGCAAGGATTCTTCAATATATGCAAATCAATCAATGTGATACACCATATTAACAAATTGAAGGAAAAAAAATATGATCATCTCAATAGATGCAGATAAAGCTTTTGACAAACTTCAACACCGATTTATGATAAAAACTCTCCAGAAATTGGACATAGAGGGAACCTACCTCAACATAATAAAGGCCATATACGAGAAACAAACAGCAAACATCATTCTCAATGGTGAAAATCTGAAAGCATTTCCTCTAAGATCAGGAACAAGAGAAGGATGTCCACTCTCACCACTATTATTCAACATAATTTTGGAAGGCTCAGCCACAGCAGTCAGAGAATAAAAAGAAATAAAAGGAATACAAAGTGGAAAAGAAGAAATAAAAGTGTCACTGTTTGCAGATGACATGATACTATACATAGAGAATCCTAAAAATGCCACCAGAAAACTACTAGAGCTAATCAATGAATTTGGTAAAGTTGCAGGATACAAAATTAATGCACAGAAGTCTCTTGCATTCCTATACACTAATGATGCAAAATCTGAAAGAAAAATTAAGGAAACACTCCCATTTACCATTGCAACAAAAAGAATAAAATACCTAAGAATAAACCTACCTAGGGAGACAAAAGACCTGTATGCAGAAAACTATAAGACACTGATGAAAGAAATTAAAGATGATATCAATAGATGGAGAGATATACCATGTGCTTGGATTGGAAGAATCAATATTGTGAAAATGACTATACTACCCAAAGCAATCTACAGATTCAGTGCAATCCCTATCAAATTACCAATGGCATTTTTTACAGAACTATAACAAAAAGTCTTAAAATTTGTATGGAGACACAAAAGACCCCAAATAGCCAAAGCAGTCTTGAGGGAAAAAAACGAAGCTGGAGGAATCAGACTACCTGATTTTAGACTATACTGCAAAGCTACAGTAATCAAGACAATATGGTACTGGCAAAAAAACAGAAACATAGATCAATGGAACAAGATAGAAAGCCCAGAGATAAACCCACACACCTATGGTCAACTAATCTATAACAAAGGAGGGAAGGATATGCAATGGAGAAAAGACTGTCTCTTCAATAAGTGGTGCTGGGAAAACTGGACAGCTACATGTAAAAGAATGAAATTGGAACACTCCCTAACACCATACACAAAAATGAACTCAAAATGTGTTAGAGACCTAAAAGTAAGACTGGACACTGTAAAACTCTTAGAGGAAAACATAGGAAGCACACTGTCTGACATAAATCACAGCAAGATCTTTTTTGATACACCTCCTAGAGTAATGGAAATAAAAACAAAAATAAACAATTGGGACCTAATGAAACTTAAAAGCTTTTGCACAGCAAAGGAAACCTTAAACAAGACGAAAATACAACACTCAGAATGGGAGAAAATATTTGCAAACGAATCAACAGACAAAGGATTAATCGCCAAAATATATAAACAGCTCTTGCAGCTCGATTTTAAAAAAACAAACAACCCAATCCAAAAATGGGCAGAAGACCTAAATAGACATTTCTCCAATGAAGACATACAGATGGCCAAGAAGCACATGAAGAGATGCTCAACATCACTAATTATTAGAGAAATGCAAGTCAAAACTACGAGGTATCACCTCACACCAGTTAGAATGGGCATTATCAGAAAATCTACAGACAATAAATGCTGGAGAGGGTGTGGAGAAAAGTGAACCCTCCTGCACTGTTGGTGAGAATGTAAATTGATACAGCCACTATGGAGAACAGTATGGAGGTTCCTTAAAAAACTAAAAATAGAATTACCATATGATCTAGCAATCCCACTACTGGGCATATACCCAGAGAAAACCATAATTCAAGAAGACACATGCACCCCAATGTTCATTGCAGCACTATTTACAATAGCCAGGTCATGGAAGCAACCTAAATGACCATCGACAGACAAATGGATAAAGAAGATGTGGTAAATATATACAAATGGAATATTACTCAGCCATAAAAAGGAACGTAATTGGGTCATTTGTTGAGACGTGGATGGATCTAGAGACTGTCATACAGAGTGAAGTAAGGCCCAAAGAGAAAAACAAATATCGTATATTAACGCATTTATGTGGAACCTAGAAAAACGGTACAGATGAACCGGTTTGCAGGGCAGAAGTTGAGACACAGATGTAGAGAACAAATGTATGGACACCAAGGGGGGAAAGCTGCAGGGGGGTGGTGGTGGTGGTGTGATGAATTGGGCCATTGGGATTGACATGTATACACTGATGTGTATAAAATAGATGACTAAAAATATATATGTAAATAACACATCTGTAAATACAAGGCATTATTGTGACTCAGTTGCTTTCTTCGTTGGTAAAATGTCTTGATTCTGAGTCTACGGATGAACTTTTGTTTGACAGTGTTCATGTGACCTATCCCTTCTTATTTACATTATGCTCTACTCCTGTTTTGATGTTTTAGACAGCTGACCCATTGGTTTTGTCGTGAGTCAGAAAAAATATTTCTTCATATACTTGCAACTAGGCTTGTACATTTGTTAATAAGAAATTCTTCTTCAAAGAAATCTGGACTAGTTATTACTGAGCAACACAAAACATATGAAAAATAACTTGAAAAATGTCAGCTCGACTCTGTCCAGAATATGGGGACAAAGTGACGTGAACGGTGCCCAGCCTCTCCCCAAGGCCTCACAGAGCGCAGTGTCCATGCGTGAGGTCCCAGGTGACCCGTGTCTTATCTACAGGAAGCAGTCAGCATCATTGAACCACTTGGGGGCCCAGAGAAGGTCAGACGACTTAGCACAGGGTACTAGGCACACTTGTACTTTTCCACCGTGATGGAGGGACTGTGGTCCTGGGGGAGACAGTTTCACTGCCCGCTTTTGCTCTGTTGTAGCCAGACTCAGTTTTCAGGCAGAGTCCAGCTTGTGATGTGTGGTCATCCTCTCGTTCCATGTTAAGTGTCCAGGCACAGGAGACCCTCGGTCATTTGATGAAGGCCCCATCTCCCTGGAGCTGACAGCCTAGCCTTGGTGAGGTGTCACAGGCGGGGGAAGAAGAGGGGGCATCAGTGCCTCCAGAATTATTCTTTTGACACAGATCTGAGTTGAGTAGGAGCTTCCCAGGTGGTCCTGGGAGGTGAGGACGTCCTAAACTAGGAAATTGGGCTCTGGCAGCTGGGCCTCAAGCCCCATCGTGTGCAGTGCAGCCTATCACCCTTTCACTTGTAGTCAGCTTAAGACTTTTTTTAAAAATATGTATTTATTTATTTGGTTGTGCCAGATCTTAGTTGCAGCATGTGGGATCTTGTTCCCTGACCAAGGATGGAATCCAGACCCCCTGCATTAGCAGCACAGAGTCTTAACCACTGGACCACCAGGGGAGTCCCAGCTTAAGACATTTTGATTTCGTAAATCAGTGGTGACATTAGTAAGAGTTGTGTTTAAAGTGCTGTCTAACTTAATTTGCTGGTTCACTTTATTCTGAGGCAGGTGGTCTTTGAGGAACCAGGAGAAAGGGCAGCTACTCCTCCAGCTGCACGAGCATGTGGTAGTCAGGTCTGGTCTCTGCCCAGCTGGTCTGTGGTTGGAGGGAAAGCGTCTGAGGGTCTGGCCTTAGGAGGGTACACGTTAGACCAGAGGCACCTCATACACTGAGCTGTGTGTTGAGGTTGAAGTATGATGTCATCAGAGTAGAAGGAAGCAACCACTTTCAAAGCAACTGAAAATAAACCTGAGCTAAGGAAAGAGGCTTATTATTCTGTAGTCATGTGTTTGTTGGACACATGAGTGGAACTGCCTCTTGGACCTCTGCTCAGCACTGTCACATTGGAGCAGTACGTGAAGTTGGCCAACCACTTACCCCTTTAATTCAGGCATCAGTTTCTACAGGAACGACGCATAAAGAAACCCTCTTCCTAGTTCTGACCCCTGTAGTGGAAGCCTTGGCAGGAAATTGACAAACAAGACAGGACAGTGCAAATGGTGCCTGAGAATATGTAGGGAATGTGACCTATGCTCATTAAAGGAGTAATTAATATGCATTAAGACGTAGTAGGAAATTAAATTCATGAATTTATTAATTCAACAATTATTTATGCCTTACTCTGTGCTCGGCAAATTCCCTGGCCTTGTGGATCTTACCCTCTAGTGAGAGACGCAGACAATAGAAAAGTAAACACGCACATTTTAAAATTATAGGTTGAAATTAGCACTATGAGGAAAGTAAACAGTGAACCATTTTTGCACAATAAGAAGCAGAAGAGTTTCATTTAGAAAGTTTGGTCGGAGGAGGCCTTTCTGAAGAGGCAACATTTACGTTGACACCTAAAGAATTTGAGGCTGGTGTAGTGGTACGGTGGTGAGCCTGGCAGGTAGAGGTGTGGGAAAGTCACAGCAGCCTGGCAGAAAAGACTGACTGCCCTCCAGGTCATGAGGTGAATCTGAGAAAACAGGCAGGGCCTGACCATTCCGACCCTTGCAGTCATGGTAAGAGGCTGACTTTTATCGTGGGTGCAGTAGAAGGCCATCACAGGGCTTTTGAAAGAGGACAACCTGATATGATTCATGCAGAGAAGAGATGGTTGGCTCAATGGGTAGGAAATTGGACGGTGGTATTGAGAAGCAGGTTAGGAGTTACTGAGGTAACTCCTCAGTAACCTGAGGTGGCCCAGGTGAAAGATGTGATATTCTGGACTAGGAGAGGCAGCAGAGGAGACAGGAAGAGGGTGCTGGGACCCTACACACGCATGTTATCACGGGTTCCTGGCTGGGACAGCTCTGGAGGTCAGAAAAGTCTAGTCTCAGCTCCATGACTGATGAGCTTATGTTAACCAGACCTTAGAGATCAGACCTTTCTTCTCCTAAAATGATTTACAAGGTCTGACACCCTGGGTATCAGGAAATTTACTTTCTAAAACAGTTCTCCAAAAATGAGGTAAAATCCTAAGGTGAAGGTTAGATGGAAAAAATCTATGCATTTACTTCATCTTTCCATGTTCCAAGAGATCTTTTTAAATTTCGGAAAATCCTGTCTCAAAGCCTCATGTTCAAAAATGGAAGAAAATCACCCTTAAAGGTTGTGGTTCGAACTCCCAACAGACAGCTGGGGCCAAGAGTCAAGAAAATAGCTTGTCCACAGACTTTTTCGCTTTAAAAGGATTTAAACATTGTTGTACCTTCTGCTGAGCTTGCAGAGGCTTGTAAATGTATCTGAGCAATTATTAATTTCCCTTCAGCATTTGCTAAAAATATTTTTTGGTGTCTTAGCAAAGTTTGTCATAAAACTGTCTTGGCTAAAAATATGCTTCATGGAGTAAAGATATTTAAGATTACCTGTTAAAAATAACATCATGCAGCTTATATGAGCTGCAACTAGCTCCTAGAACAAGCTATATCTGTACCAGCAAGCCGTTATTTGGGGGTCATTTTAAATTTCTTTAGGAGCCTCTCAAACAATGTGATGGTTATAACCTGCCGGAGGAGGGGGCCAGACCTGTTAGATTTGTCCAACGCCGAATTCTTAGGTTTGTGTGGACTTCTGCCGGAGCCTGGATTTTTTAGGTAGTGACAAGTGCCCCCGCAGCCACCCCCCTGTGACGTCTTCCTGGCTGACTCGGAGCCCCCGGTAGAGGAGCCCACTGGCCGGACACCCTTCCTCCTGTCCGCCTCGGGACTCCTCCCTCAGACACGGGGGGCGCGGGTAGCGCAGAGAAATAGAAGGTGTTCCTTCTACATTTAAAAATTTGGGATCGTGGGGTCAGTAATGAGTACTCAAAGCTAGTCGTGAGAGGTGGGGGTGGGCAAGATCGTCCCCAAGATGTAGGTGTTGGTCTCTACAGCAGGTTTGCAGCTGATGGCAACATTAGACCCAGACATTGCAGCATCATTTTATTGGACGAAGAGCAGTCAACTCACTGGTTTTGCCTACTAAAATCTGGTTAACATTTAAGAAGCAACTGTGATAAGGCGTGAAACTCAATTTTGAGTGTACGGGACGTTCACGTGCTGGGGGTACTGTGAGCAGTGAAGCCACTTTGGAAAACAGGCCTTTCCTCAAAGGGGGCAGACTAGGGACTTCCCTGGCGGTCCAGTGGTTAGGACTCCGCGCTTCCACTGCATGGGGCACGGGGTCCATCCTTGGTCGGGGAGCTAAGATCCCACAAGCCGCAGGGAAAATAAAAAAAAAAAAAAAGTGAGGCTAGAGCTGCCATGGGGCCCGCAGCTCCCACCACGGTCTGCGGAAGAGGCCTGTGGACATGCAGCAGTGTCACTCATGGCACCTGAACAACTCGGAGGTCTGTCCACTGACGAGTGCATAAATAAAGCACGGCATATCCTTACAGTGGAATAGCGTTACATGATAAAAAGAAATGAAGCACTGATACAGGCTGTAACATGGGTGCTAAGTGAAAGAAGATGGTCACAGAAGAAGACTATGTGGTGTGTTTTGATTTATATGAAACACCCAGAATTAGCAAGTATATAGGATCTGGAAGTAGATTAGCCCTTGTCGGGGGCTGGGGGCAGAGAGGAATGGAAAGTGACTGCTGATGAGATTTCTTTGTGGGGTGGAATGTTCTAAAACTAGATGGCTGCATAGCCCTGTGGTTTAGGGTTTGGTTTTGTTTTGTTTTGTTTTTTCCATTTTTTGTTTGTTTGTTTTCTGGCTGCACCATGCGTCTTGTGGGATCTTACTTCCCCGACCCCTCCCTGGCCCTCAGCAGTGAAAGTGAGGAGTCCTAACCAGGAGACCACCAGGAAGTTCCCTGTTCAGCCCTGTGAATTGTCCACTTTAAATGGGTGAATTTAATAGTACACTAATGATATCTCAATAAAGCTTTTTTTTTTTTTTGAAGAAAGGAAATAGAATTCTCACATTAACCACTAAGCCTAAAAGTGGACCAGGATTGAACGTCCCACCCTCAGCTGTCTGTTCAGGTTGGTCACAGTTTTGAAATCGTACATCGGTTACTTTTCTTCCTGCCTGGTCCACTCCTGGCCATTTCCCCTGTGCCCAGGGGACGTACTCAAGGAAAGCAAATCTTTTAACTACTAACATGAATAAATGAGCTAAATCAAAATTTCAGAGACAAATCTGCTGGCAAAAATTGTAAAAAATCATAGTTAATTCCAAGATCAAAAAGATCTCCATCTATTTAAATACTTAGTGATTTATAATAGCTTGACTCTGTAGTGATGAAATGACTAGTGCTTTCCCTATGTAAACTTCAGAGTCAGGAAACCTTAATTCATGTTAAAAATACACATACATACAGTACGTGTGTCTATTCTGAAATTACTCATCTATTCTAAATAAACTTTTTTCAAATCTAATCTCCATGGGGGGAGTCCAATCTGGGAGTCCAGATTGTCCAAGTTTTTGTAAACTGTATTTCTAATGGAGAAGAGATAAATACTTAGGGGGAAAAAAGTGGATATAATAATGGTGAAAATAAATAAAAAGGGGAAGAAGTTTGTCTGCGTTTGCTATGGGGTAAAGCCCCATCTCTCACTTGTGTTTCATGAGGTCTCCACCCTCTCACCAGAATGTTTCCCTACTCCTGCCCGCCGGCCCTTACCTGGCGTCTGAGTTCTCACTCGGGACCCTCCCCACGGGCCTCTGACCAGGTCACTGCTTCTGCTTGTCATAAAGAGTTAGGCTTAGAAACGTGAACCATGGGCAGCTGCTAGGTCAGGAGAGGAATTTTGAGTCCATGTGAAGAAAGCAGACATTTTTTGGGGCAGGGACAGACTGTTTATACGGTGCTTCCTAGCTAGTGGGCCCTCAGTGAGGACTGGCCATGCTGGTGCTGCAGAACTGACCATGGAAGTACAGCGTGGTCTGGACATGGGCATTTCTAGTCAATTCAGGTGTCCACCGTTGAACAGCTATCATAGCAAATAAGTTTCCCCCACCCTGGGTTCCTTGGTTTATGTGGAAAGCTCTTGTTTATGATTTGTTCCTCCTTAGAAGGACCTTTAGGTCATTGTCACCGTGGTCATCATCATCATTTAAGTTATTATACATGCATGATATTTCTTATATGCATATTATAATTTCATATCAAACTCAAATTCTAATGCTCTTGGAGTTTTAGGAGCTATGATTTGCAATTTTTAAGAGTGATAATATTGCAGAACCAAAAAAATGAAAATCATATCATACCTAATATGGTTCCTAAAACGATGTAAGTCTTCTTTTTTCAATTTAGGCTTTCCAATGATAATATGATATTATTAGCTTATGGATACACCAGAGGTTTGTCAGCTTGCTCTTTTTTTTTTAACTGAAGTACAGTTGATTTACAATGTTGTGTTAATTTCTGCTGTATAGCAAGTGATTCAGTTTTACATATATACATTTTTTTGATATTCTTTTACATTATGGTTTATCACAGGATATTGAATATAGTTCCCTGTGCTATACAGTAGGCCATTGTTGATTATCCATTCTCTATATAATAGTTTTCATCTGCTAATCCCAGCTTCCCAGTCCTTCCCTCCCCTACCCACCCCCTTGGCAACCAGAAGTCTGTCCTCTATGTCTGTGAGTCTGTTTCTGTTTCATAAAAAAGTTCATTTGTCATATGTGAGATTCCACATGTAAGTGATATCATATGGTATTTGTCTTTCTGACTTATTTCACTTAGTATGATAATCTCTAGGTCCATCCTTGTTGCTGCAAATGGCATTATTTCATTCTTTTTTATGGCTGAGTAATATTCCATTGTATATATATACCACATCTTTATCTATTCATCTGTTGATGGACATTTAGGTTGTTTCCATGTCTTGGCTATTGTAAATAGTGCTGCTATGAACATAAGGGTGCATGCATCTTTTTGAATTATAGTTTTGTCCAGATATATGCCCAGGAGTAGGATTGCTGGATCATATAGTAACTCTATTTTTAATTTTTTGAGGACCCTCCATACTGTTTTACATAGTGGCTGCACCAACTTATGCTTGCTCTTTTTGAATGTTGTCTTATATGAAGCCCAGGAGCATTTTATTTTACTTTATTTCATTCCATTTTGATTTATTTTGCTTTTGTTTCCTGAGTAAGATTGGTAATAAAACACTTAAGATCCCTGATACCTTGAATGTCTTTCTAAGTTTGAAAACTTTAATCAGCTTCATCTGTCATTTTATCTTGTTGAGGGATGTTGACATTCTCTGGATAATCCTTCAGCTTTCTCCCCATTGTCCCCCACAGCCCTGGCCATACTCCACCCCAAGCTGATTACAAAGGTCGCCCCTTCCTTTAGGAACAGCGGTTATGCTGTCACCTGTGTGTCACACTCTGTTCTAGATAAAGTGTTCCTGCTCTCACGTCCACGATCTCATTGATCTCTCTGGAGAAAGGCTGATATGTCTCCTTATAAACCCCTCCCTTGAATGATTTAAAGCTTGATGCTGAGCTGTACAGAGTCCTGTTTGGGTAGCCGTGCCTCAGAGAGGATGTGGCCACTCTGCATTTACTAAAAGGGCATGTGGTCCTCCCAGCGTGAGCTGCACCTGCCTTGTGCTGTCCAGAGTTCTCTGAAGGTGCCCTGTGCCACTGCTCAGTCAGGAGGGAGGCCCGCTCTGTCCTCTGGGGGCTTTGGGCAGAGGGAAAAGAGGGCTGGAGGAGGTGCTAGTGGTGCATGTAAGCCTGCCGGGCAGTGCTCTCTGAGAAGCGACTGATAAGCCGGGACTTGAAGGAAGTGATGGAAGAAACCAGGGGATTTCGAGACGGAACATTCCAGACAGAGCGGCAAGTGCACAGCCCTGGGGAGAGGCTGCAATGGCTGGAACAGAGTGAGCAGGAGGAGAAAGGTAGAAGACGGCTGGGCTGTAGAGAGGGGTGCTGGGGCAGATTGTGGAGCCTGGTGGACCAGGTCAGTGAGACTTCCAGAAGGAGGCCACAAAGCAGAGCTGCTGGTGCTTGCGGGAGCGGGAGGAGAATAGACCTTTGGATTTGGGAACTGGGGGGAAACGGCGACATCACAAGAGCAGGCGCCATCAGGTGGTCCGTGACAGACGCCTGGTTAGATGGGCACAGAGGACGTGGAGAAGGGGATGATGGGCAGCTCTCTGGAGGGACCAGTACATGTAAAGGGTGGCAGAGAAGGAAGGTCTCGCTGGAGGGGGCGGGGGATGAGAGGTATTTTTTATTTGATGGGGGGATGAACAGCATATTTTTAGCCTGATAAGAATCATCCAGTAGAGGAAAAAATTACGTGTTTTTGTTCTCCCTTAATATGTGTGTTTCCTTGATGCATTCCTGTGTTGTATCGCCCACATCTCTCTCTGGCAAGATTCTAAACCATTATGATATTAATAGCTCTGTTGTACTCTTTTTTGAGTTTTACAGGGAAGAAACGTGATACACCCACTATAAACTAATCCCTATGTCTAATAGCCCTTGAGTTCCTGCCCCATCAAAAAAAGGTTTTTCTAAAAGAATAGGATCCAGGTTATTCACCCACATCCTCCTTGGTATTGAATTGTCAAAACAAAAACCATAGTGTGAGTACCAGTAGAACTTAAATTTGTATCTCACTAGCTATAATCAGACACTTTTCTGAACCATATGCAAAAGAAAAAAAAAGGAATTGCTGAAATTAAGAAAATATCTTAACACAGGTGGAAATAGTAAAAAGGATGTTTGCACAAAAAATGTCAAATGTAGTAAACAACACTGGTCTCCTGTAATAAAAGAGGTACTTTGCTGTCAAATGTGATTTTATAATAGTTTTGGCCATCATGTATGACAGAAGTTCATTTTATTTACTATCATAAATTTGTGAGACCAGGAACTGTCATTTTAACCATTTTATTGAGGAAATGTAAAACATCCTCAATACCTACAGAAAGAACATTGTCATTGTTACGGGACTTAGATGAAGGGCACATCAGCTGAGCTACTTCTGTAAATTCCATGTAAATCTGGGTCTAATATAGAATTAAAATAGTATCTACTACAAGAGCCATGAGAAAAAGAAACCTTTTTTTTAAATGAGAGATTTTAAATTAACAGTGAAAACTATGTTATCAGAGCTTTAAAATCCTAACATGTTTATGAATACAAATATTACTATTTTCAGTAACTGTTAAAAGCTTATCATCTAAGCATTTTTAAACGTTCTAAATGGCACCTTCCAGATTTCTCAACTTTTTCTGATACCACGGTAAATTCCTTGTGGAAGAACATGAGAAAATGATACTCTGGTTTGGCAGAATATAATTCATGGTCTTTATTTACACAGTGGAGTGTGAACATTACTGTCTAATCATCTAGTCCCTAAGGTAAATGCATCTCCCGTCTTCAGCAGCACAGAGTGTCGGCATTTCCGACATTTGTCAAAGACTCTAACCACCTACTGACTGCTGTTCAGTTGAGACCATTGGGATCTGAGATAGTGGGGGAAATGTGCTCACTGTCCTTCTGGGTTTCTCAGAGTTGTAGCCCTCTATCAGGTTAGATCACCAAAAAGCAAGGGCACAACACACTCCAAGTGTGTGCCGACTCCCCTTTCTTCAGAAACGCCTTCATTGAGTTAAAGCTTAAAATTTAGTTGCGGTTTATATTGAGGATTTGTGTTTAAAAAGAGAAAATCCACTGGAAAAGTTTCTCTGTCTTCTGTATTTTTAGATTTTTACTGACTACAGTTCACATCCCTTATGTAGAGGGCCACCGTCAAGAATTCCTCCTAGAAATTAGAATCAAGAAAATGTGGTGGTAGTTTTTACTCCGGATGATCTTGCATGCTTTCCTTTTTCAAAGACGAACACTACAGCTCACTGTGTTTCCATTAATACTTTTCCTTGAATAGGGTTCAGAATTTGTCCAGTTAGAGTGCTTCTCCCCAGGAGCTAGTAAAACACATGCACCCACTTTCCTAAATAGTTTCTCTTTCAAAAACCATTTTAACCTGTCACGTTTTATATGTTCAGAGTTTTAGAAAATTCAGTCTTTTAAAATTAAATGCTGCTAAATAAACAGTAAAAATAAAAATAATAAATATAAATTAATATAATGTATGTAAATATATAAATACATGATAAGTGTAAATACATAAATGTAAATAACTGTGTACATATAAATAACTAGAGGAAGATTTTGGTGGCCGTGTTTTTCGTCATCCCGTGCCTTTGCCTTGTGAGGAGGCCACACAGAGCGATGCCTATTACAGCTAGAGCTGAGCAGGTGTTGTCTGTGTCTGTCTGGATCTGCCACGTTGGTTTCTGACCCTGAGCGAGTAATGTGACCATTTTAAGTTTCAGTTTCTTCACTGTAAAAGTTGGGTAACAGCAGTACCCACCTCACGGGGTTATTCTGAGATGTGTGTGTGTGATTTTTTGTTTTGTTTGCCTTGAAGTGAGAGCCCAGCCAGAGAACCCAGCCGTGTCCTCCAGACCCATCTTTCCTCACCTACAGCCTTTCCAAACCCAGGGGGAAACATTTCTTCCTATGGTAGCTCATCCATGAGTTACAATGTCCTACATTTGTAGAACATTAGACAGTTATCAAAGAGATGCCGACTGTAAGGAATTCATTTGACTGCTTGAATGTGTTTTCTTATGAATGAATAATTCCTCTCTTTTGACCCACCTCTACTCCGAGGCGTGGTCCAGGGGCGGGGGTCCCCAGGCTGGTCCCCGGGCTGGGGTCCCAAGGCCAGTCTCTGGGTCACCGTCCCCTGGCGAGGTTCCCCAGGCCGGTCCCTGAGGCGTGGTCCCCAGGTGGGGGTCCCCAGGCCGGTCCCCGGGCGGGGGTCGTGTAAAGCGTGGCCGCCTTGAGTCGCTGCAGCTGTGCGCTCGCTGGTTCTAACTGCGCCATCAGCCCTGGAGGCGCAGAGGCGGTTTTCTCTGAAAGAGTCAGAGAGTATCAGCGATGAAGTTCAGAAATTAGACTCAAATTCAGAAATACGTGCCTGACGAAACTTCAGTTCTTTTCCCTTGCGGTGATAAGGAGCGTTGTGGTTGATTGTTTCCACTGTATTTTCAGGGGGTTTGGGGGGTTGGTGGTGAGCATCGCGGTCATAAAGGAGGGCAGGCGGAGACGGAGTCGAGTCCACAGGGCGTCTACACCTGCTTCCGTCTCTACTGGAGCCGCAAGCCAGCTCCCACCCAGCCTCCGTCCAGAGCCCCCTCCCCTCTCTTTTGGATTAGAATGGTTTCCCTGGGCTTAGTAGGCAGCCGTGGGGACTCCGCTGAGCTGGGCGGGGGAGTGGTCTGCTCTCAGGGGGTGGGTGGAGACCCATCTCCTCGAGGGAACCCCACGCCCCTGCCCCGGGAGGCAGTGAACCCGGCTGCCCAACGCCCACTTAGACCAGATTGTTACTGCTCAGTGGCAGGAGTGGCTCCCTTCTCATTCCATTGAATGACAATAGCGTATCTGTTTTCTTAATGAGGGTGAGGCTGCCGGGTGTTTGCTCTACAAAGTAGATAAAGATTACTCGGCCTGCAGGCCACAGGGACGTGTGGTTTCTCTTCTCTGTGTCTGTGTCACTGTAGCACCTCACGAACTGTCTTTACACTGAATCACATTTAACTTTTTGTATGTTTGCCTTACAATAAATGGGTATGGGGCTTGGGAAGGAAAGTGCAGAGAAATATACATTTTTATTAGGAGAGAAATCAGAAACCACTCTCTGTTTAGAATAACCTTTAGTATAAATGTATCCAATTGTATTAAGGACAAAATTATTATTGGAATTTAAACTAGTTTCTTTTTTTTAATTGAAGTATAGTTGACTTACATTATATTAGTTTCAGGTGTACAACATAGTGATTCAGTATTTTTATAGATTATGCTGTTTCAAGAAATTCTATGATTAAAAAATATTTTTCATTCTGTCACCTACCTTTGTCTTCTCTGTGATATAAACCTTAAAAATATTCTCAGTCTCCTGGACTCAAATTTTCTATGCTTAATAACTTCTAAGCTTAATATCTTAAAGCCAAATGAAGCTGTTACAACTGAAAATTTTTGCATGTAGGGAATAAAAATCTATATAGATGTATTGAAATTTATTTAGCTTCTTTTTAGATTACATTTACAACTTTATTTTTTAGAAGATAAATTTAGTGTAAGAGTTTTCTTGAAATTTTAAGCTTTAACACATAGAGATGTTATGTTTTCCTCCAGTCATTTTTGCCCAGACAACAGTTTCAACGGAGGACTCATCTCATAGTCACATTGCTCACAAAATGCTCACTCCTTATCCTGTATTCTCTGTAGCATCACAAAATCTGTCGTTACCGACTAATGGTGTCACACTTCTCTACCTTGATAAGCTTGAATTTCAGGTTTCACATTCGTTCCAGCCTTACTTGACATCTTCCCAAACAAGCTGCTGAATGGGCAGGTCGGGTGGTGCGGTATCTTAGGATCTTCTCACCAGGGACGCTGAGCGCTGAACGCTGTCCTGTCCTGCCTGACTGTGAGTCAGACCCCTGGCCGCCCTAACCTTCCAGACCCAGCTGTGGGAGGTGGAGGGTGGTGTGTGGGGGAGAAGCCGTGGCAGCTGACAGGACTGCCTCCAGGCCCAGGAGCTGTATCTGTGTAGCTGGGACTGAACTCAGAGCATTATTGCTCTAATTTGAGGCTCATTTAAATGAGCTTAGTTGTCTGGTTTTCCCCTCTAGAGAAGACAGGAATTTTTTAAAGAAGAGAGAGGCTCTACGTAAGGCAGATATGCTGGCACCGCGAGGAGTGATCACAACGTACCATCTTAGGAACAGACAGGGGATTTAAAACTGGCTGTGAGGTCAAGTCCAACAGAGCACAGTGTGGTGTCAGAGTGGGTGAGCTGCTGTCTACGCCTTCGGGGCCTTGAGGGAGGCCTGAGTCCGCACATCACAAAAGTGATGAAGGTGGTATCAAGTAAAGGTTAAATATTTCCATTTATTTAAGAAAGAGAAAAGTTTCATTTTTTCAAAAAGTCTATTCAAAATTTGTTATACAAAGATTGGTCCTCGTAGGGAGTGAGTTTCCACTTACTGGGAATCACCCATTCATTTATCTAACTCTTTCTGACCCATTGCCAGGACAAAAGTTAAGAACAAAAAATATTTTCTCAAATTGGTCACCTACTCTGTTTGCCAAACCTGATTCCATCTGTTTTTTGGTTTTTTCCCATGATTAAATTCTCCATTAAAAGATCAAGGAGTGCCTCATATTCTTTTATTACTTTTGGTCCTTCATTTGAGGGATAAGTGCATACTTTTGAAAAGTATTCAGCACATTGTTGTGTCTGAAGTTTTATGGATAATAAAAGATACTACACCAAAATTTAACATAAACATCAAATTTCATGGCCATGATATACTGTTTGTATCCTTCTGTTCTGTCTACCTTTCCTGTTTCCTAGTCTCTGCTTCCTGTGTTGTTGTTTTTCCAAAACCACTAAAAGTGATGAGAGAAGAGTTTTCCTTATCACATCATTTGTTTTTGTTCATATTTTCTTTGTTGTCTAGATTTCTGGTTAGAAGTTGCAGTTGTTAGAATTAGCCTACCAAAGATGTCATCTGAAAAAACTTTACTTCCCTTTTTAGTTATCTAATAAGGTAAAATCTTTTTTTTTTTTTAGTTTATTTTATTGAAGTATAGTTGACTTACAATGTTAATTTCTGCTGTACAGCAAAGTGATTCAGTTATACATGCATATATATTTTTATATTCTTTTCCATTATAGTTTACCATAGGATATTGAATATTGTTCCCTGTACTATACAGTGGGACCTTGTTGTTTACCCATCCTATATATAATAGTTTGCATCTGCTAATCCCAAACTCCTAAGCCATCCCTCCCTCAGCCCCCTCCCACCTGGCAACCACAAGTCTGTTCTCTATGTCTGTGAGTCTGTTTCTGTTTTGTAGATAAGTTCATTTGTGTCATATGTTAGATTCCACATATAAGTGATATCATATGGTATTTGTCTTTCTCGTTCTGACTTTGCTTAGTATGATAATCTCTAGGTCCATCCATGTTGCTGCAAATGGCATTATTTCATTCTTTTTATGCTGAGTAATAAATACTCCATTGCATATATATATAAAACATCTTTATCCATTCATCTGTTGATAGACGTTTAGGTTGTTTCCATGTCTTGGCTATTGTGAATAGTGCTGCTATCAACATAGGGGTGTATATATCTTTTTGAATTATAGTTTTGTATGGATACATGCCCATGAGTGGGATTGCTGGATCATACAGTAACTCTATTTTTAGTTTTTTGAGGAACCTCCAGACTGTTTCCCATAGTGGCTGCCCCAATTTACATTCCCACCAGGAGTGGGAGGGTTCCCTTTTCTCCGCACCTTCACCAGCATTTGTTATTTGTAGACTTTTTGATGATGGCCATTCTGAATGATATGAGGTGGTACCTCATTGTAGTTTTGATTTGCATTTCTCTAATAATTAGCAATGTTGATCATCTTTTCATGTGCCTATTGGCCATCTGTATGTCTTCTTTGAAGAAATGTCTTGATCTTCTGCCCAGTTTTCAGTTGGGTTGTTTGGTTTTTTATTACTGAGTTGTGTGAGCTGTTTGTATATTGGAAATTAAGCCCTTGTCAGTTGCATCATTTGCAAATATTTTCTCCCAGCCAGTAGGTTGTCTTTTCATTTTGTTTATGGTTTCCTTTGCAGTACAAAAGTTTGTAAGTTTGATCAGGTCCCATTATTTTTGCTTTTATTTCTGTTGCCTTGGGAGACTGACTAATAGAGTAAAACCTTGATTAACGAACGCCCTGGCAGTCCCTTTTGTGTGAATGCAGCCACATTAAAAAGAAATCATCTTCGTGAATCATGCACAAGAGCTATGAATCCATACGCCAACCACAGACCCCTCCTAACTGGAGGTTAAACTCAAGTGCAGGCCAACGACTGTCCCCTTCAGCCAAGCCCTGACTTCCTCCTTCCTCATGTGACTGCTTTCTCTTTATAAACGAAGTACTATCCTTCTTTTCACTCCCCTCCTCCTTTCCAAATAAGACTTGTAGGTCATTTTTGTTATTTGAAAAATTATCACCACTGTGCCTTTTCACTTAATATCTAGTTATGAAATGAACATCTTTTTCCTACTCAGTTTAGGAAATTTTAGCGCTCATTGAATGAGGGGCGAGGCAGGAGGGAAGAGGGTTACTCAAGAGGACTGCACTTGGAGCCGAGAACTCCTCCTGGCCCCCAGAGGGAGGCCCAAGTAGGAGGGCACTGGGGGGCCCTCTCCCTTCCGGCTTCCCTCATTATTTTTCCTCTTATTTCTGCCAACTCTGGCGGCAAGCTCACCTCCAGGGACACGTTCTTTTTTCCTGCCCAAAGTGTGGGGAAAATGTCTTGTTGTCAGAGTTTTGTTGAAATAAAATTGGCCTTTGGAAGAAGCAGCATTTGCTAGGAGACTTAGGATGGCTGGGCCCCAAGGGGACTGCAGGGAGCCCATTCCTGCGGTTTGGGGTCGTGACCCGGGGGTTCACGGCGTTGCCTCGAGGGGGCGGGAGCACCGGGGTCCCGGGGCGCGGCGTGGGGAACCACCGCCTCGGTTCCGGGACGCAGCTTCTCCCGGTGTAGCCCACGGGCGCCCACATCAGATCAGACTCTCCCAGTGCTGCCTCCGAGCGCGTCCTGGCGGGGGAGGGGGGGCGGCTACGGTGGGGGAACAGAGACACCTGACCCAGAACAGGCACGCGGGGGCCCGGGAGCTGCGTTTTATCTGATTCTCCGTGATTTCTCTGCTCCTGACTTTGAGCGACCGCTCGGGAGCCATGTGCGGGAGACATGTGCGCGGCCGGGGTCTGGGGACGCAGGGACCACTCGCCCCGGTTGGACAGGGAAGCAGCGGGGCGGGGGAGCTCTGGCCTCGGTGGCGGGTCCCAGGCAGCAGGGTCCCCGCGGCACCCCCAGGTTACTCTGTACAAGCCCTCTCCCCTCACCCTCAGCCCCATTTCCCCTTCCAAGAAAAGTATGGAAAATTAAGATTTCTCTTTGAAACGAAGCTCAGCTGTCGACCTGCCTCCGAAAGATTTCAGGAACCCCACCCGCCAACCCCAGGGTCCCCTCGGGGCACAGACCCCGAACCCGGCGCTGGGCTCCGAGCGCCCCAGCCTCAGTGGGCACGGGCCTCTCCCCTGCCAGACGCCGGGCTTAAGTGTCCTTAGCCCGGTGCCCAAGCACTGCGAGGGCTCCCTGACCACTCTCTCTAGCTCTCCTTGTGTCTGCTGTGGGAATGGTTGGACTTGTTTTTGTGTAAAATTTAGTATGTTTGTATTAGACTCAGCTTCCTGTGATACTTAGAAAAAACTGTTTTAAGAACAAAATAAGTAAGATAGTGAGAAAATTAAGATGCTTTGGTGATTTATAAACTTGTGAAGTAGATTTTTTTTTTTTTTTTGGCTGCATTGGGTCTTCGTTGCTGTGCATGGGCTTTCTCTAGTTTCGGCGAGCGGGGCTACTCTTCGTTGCGGTGAGCAGGCTTCTCACTGTGGTGGCTTCTCTTGTTGCGGAGCACGGGCTCTAGGCATGCGGGCTTCAGTAGTTGAGGCACAGGGGCTCTGTAGTTGTAGCTTCTAGGCTCTAGAGCGCAGGCTCAGTAGTTGTGGCGCATGGGCTTAGTTGCTCCACGGCATGTGGGATCTTCCCGGACCAGGGCTCGAACCTGTGTCCCCTGCGTTGGCAGGCGGATTCTTAACTACTGTGCCACCAGGGAAGCCCCATAGATTTTTTAAAATGTCACAAAACGCTTTAAAGAGCTCCAAGTAAATTTAAAAGGGGATCTACTGTATTTTTTCTAACTGCTAAAAAAAAAAAAAAGTTTTCCTTAATTTCTTGTCCAAATATTTCAACTTATATTAACTGGTAGTTATTTCAGACGAAGATGGGAACTCTGCAATCCTTAGTTTGTTATAATGTGTCTGTATTCAAATGTTTGGAGAAAAGGTTAAAGGCAAATTTATGGCTTGGGAAGAAAGTAGTAGAAGTGGTAACAATGGATTGTCTTCTAAACTGTCATCATTTTCTGGAATTACTGACATTAGCAACCCAGCAGGCATTTTACGTCCCAAAGGAGTTACTTTGATCTGCCACGCTTTACTGTGAGCTGCAACAGTAACCTCATAGCTGCTGTACTCCATGATTTGTTTCCTTCTGTTGTTTAAAAACAGGGGTTCTTTCAACTGCATATGAGATGAATTCTATCATTAGAACTTTTACTATCAGGCTCAAGAAATATATTTAAAACTCATTTCTTCCAGGAAACAGTTTTCAAGATCTAAGTCTTATTAAGATAAGTCACGGGGCTTCCCTGGTGGCGCAGTTGTTGAGAATCCGCCTCCCAATGCAGGGGACATGAGTTCGAGCCCTGGTCTGGGAGGATCCCCCATGCCACGGAGCAACTAGGCCCGTGAGTCACAACTACTGAGCCTGCGCGTCTGGAGCCTGTGCTCCGCAACAAGACAGGCCGCGACAGTGAAGAGGCCCGCGCACTGCGATGAGGAGTGGCCCCCGCTCGCTGCAACTAGAGAAAGCCCTCGCACAGAAACGAAGGCCCAACACAGCCAAAAATAAAATATATAAATAAATAAATTACACTTAAAAAAAAAAAAAAGATAAGTCACAGCCTTTTCAGTTTCTCCAGAAATACTCTATTTTTAATTCCCAAGGAAAACCACAGTAATAAAAACAAATTAACCTAATAGGTTATTTTCTTTCTTATGGCATCTATTTTTTTTTTTTTTTTTTTTTAATGTCTGAAACATTTATATTAACATATTTCCATACATATTTCCATACAAATACAAATATAAGATTTTTAGAAATTTCATGTAATGTCTGAAACATTTATATTAACATATTTCCATACAAATAACCCAATGAAAGTTTAGTAGTAGTTGTTTTGTTTGTTTTTTTATACTGCAGGTTCTTATTAGGCATCAGTTTTATACACATCAGTGTATACATGTCAATCCCAATTGCCCAATTCAGCACACCATCATCCCCACCTCACCGCAGCTTTCCCCCCTTGGTGTCCATATGACCATTCTCTACATTTGTGTCTCAACTTCTGCCCTGCAAACTGGCTCATCTGTACCATTTTTCTAGGTTCCGCATACATGCATTAATATACGATATTTGTTTTTCTCTTTCTGACTTACTTCACTCTGTATGACAGTCTCTAGATCCATCCATGTCTCAACAAATGACTCAATTTCTTTCCTTTTTATGGCTGAGTAATATTCCATTGTATATATGTACCACAACTTCTTTATCAATTCGTCTGTTGATGGGCATTTAGGTTGCTTCCATGACCTGGCTATTGTAAATAGTGCTGCAATGAACATTCGGGTGCATGTGTCTTTTTGAATTACGGTTTTCTCTGGGTATATGCCCAGTAGTGGGATTGCTGGGTCATATGGTAATTCTATTTTTAGTTTTTTAAGGAACCTCCATATTGTTCTCCATAGTGGCTGTATCAATTTACATTCCCACCAACAGTGCAAGAGGGTTCCCTTTTCTCCACACCCTCTCCAGCATTTGTTGTTTGTAGATTTTCTGATGATGCCCATTCTAACAGGAGTGAGGTGATACCTCATTGTAGTTTTGATTTGCATTTCTCTAATAATTAGTGATGTTGAGCATCTTTTCATGTGCTTCGTGGCCATCTGTATGTCTTCTTTGGAGAAATGTCTATTTAGTTCTTCTGCCCATTTTTGGATTGGGGTGTTTGTTTCTTTGATATTGAGCTGAATGAGCTGTTTATATATTTTGGAGATTAATCCTTTGTCCGTTGATTCATTTGCAAATATTTTCTCCCATTCTGAGGGTTGTCTTTTCGTCTTGTTTATGGTTTCCTTTGCTGTGCAAAAGCTTTGAAGTTTCATTAGGTCCCATTTGTTTATTTTTGTTTTTATTTCCATTACTCTAGGAGGTGGATCAAAAAGATCTTGCTGTGATTTATGTCAAAGAGTGTTCTTCCTATGTTTTCCTCTAAGAGTTTTATAGTGTCCAGTCTTATATTTAGGTCTCTAATCCATTTTGAGTTTATTTTTGTGTATGGTGTTAGGGAGTATTCTAATTTCATTCTTTTACATGTAGCTGTCCAGTTTTCCCAGCACCACTTATTGAAGAGACTGTCTCTTCTCCATTGTATATCTTTGCCTCCTTTGTCATAGATTAGTTGACCATAGGTGCGTGGGTTAATCTCTGGGCTTTCTATCTTGTTCCATTGATCTATGTTTCTGTTTTTGTATGGCATCTATTTTTATTAATAGAATTCCAGTTTACAGATTTCTTACTATTTGTTTAGTTAAAGCAGTCATTCGTAACGTTTTACAGTATTTTATAAAGAACTTTCTTTTATATATAAATGTGTCTGTTTATAAAGTCATGGACTGATTTTTTTTTTTTTTAACGTCCTTATAGGAGTATAATTGCGTTACTATAAAGAACTTTTAAAGTAAAACTTTTTGGACCTTTGCAGCAGCTCTGTGTGATCTTCTTAGTGATGCTGTTCTGCATTATCGAGCCCTTGTCCTTCCTGAGGGACACAGAGGGCAGAGCGAGCAGACGTTACCCAGCATCAGACAGCAGAGCCAGACTTGCTGCACAATCTCCCTCCCCATGCCGTCCTCTTTTAACTGTTCCTCTGGTAAACTCAACACTGTTTTCCCTTGGAGCGTGTGTTTAAAAAGAAATCCTAGACGCGTTCAAACATTACTGCTCACTCTCTATTTTCTGCTTTCGAATGACTCATTCCCATGCTTGATGAAGCTCAATTTTTAAAAAGCCGCCCCAAGTATTCATTGCACAGACTTCCATGCCTGGGGAAACGCAATGTGGAAACTGAACCCGAGACCGTTTTAAATAAACATATGAGTTTTTATATGGTACTGCTTATTTAGTTATTTAATGCTTCTGATTTATGTAATAGTGCCAGTCCCATTTATGTAATGGAGCCAAGCTCAGCACCCGCACCTGAAAATGAAGGATATTTCTTTACTTTCCTCCTGAATGTAAGACTCCGTTAGTATAGGATAAAGTGTAGCCTAAAAATATAAATGTGCTGTATTCTATTCCATTCCACATCCTTTGAGTCCAAGTTAAGAACCACTAGGTGAATTCGCCTCTAGCTCTAACATTCTGTTTTTAAATCAAATAGTGGGTGACATTGTGGTATGTGGTATTATTTTTCTCTAATAAATCACCTGCTATAGGTGGATTGTAGTGAGCTTTCTAAATCTTTGTTTAAATTGTGTGTTTTCTCCCCCACCCAGAGTAAAAGAAGCTGAAGAGGTGTGTAGGCAGAAAAAGGGAAAATCACTTTATAAAATAAAACCAAGACATGACTCTGGAATTGTAAGTATTTATTCTGTTTTCTTAACTTGTGATTTTCTTTGGCTTTTAGGCACTCCTTTTTCAATATATACAAATTCATCTAATAATATTTTAATTATTTTCCTCTTAAGTTTGAACAAATAATGAGCCTCTGACTTAAAGAATCTCCTTTTCCTTCTGCCTTTAATCAGGCCCCAAAGGCTAAAAGACTCTCAGCGTTCAGCGTTCAAAGACTAACAATTAAGATAAATCCACTGAGGGGGTGCACGTATGTGTGTGGGGTTGCTGGCAGAGTTGGGGACCATCGTTCACTTTCCTCATCACACACGGGTCACAGCACAGCTGTTGTAATTGGATGAGCACCCTTGGGATCTAACACATGAAATGCCAGGTGCAGTGTTGTCCTTTGCCGGGACCAGGGCTCAGGCTCTGCGGAGTCGGCTGCCCAGCGGCTGTCAGCCCACAGCCCGAGTGTAACAAGCCAAGGTGTTCCCTCTTTGTCCGCTCTCCCCTTCAAAATAAAATGCCAAGTTGTGCCCCCAGAGAGGAAAGGGTGGTGGAAATGACGAGTTTTCCCTTGTGATACTGTCAATGTTTTGTTGAGTGTTCGAGGGGTTGTCATTTGACCCCACAGAGTAAGTAAATGATGATGTTTTAGGCCTTAAAATAGGAGCAGTTTGAATTGAGTTAGTCTAATATAGTCTAAATGGAAGATATTCAAATAACCCAAATTGGAATATGATTAAACAGCTTTATTTAGAAAAAGTTAGAAATTATATCTTCATTTAAAAGATATTTTCCTTTCAGTTTCTCTGTATAAAAATCTTATGTAACAACAAGTATTATATTATGGTTTGGTTTATGTTCTGTCTTTTTGATGAAAGTACAAACTTGAAGTACGTGTATAGAATGAGCAGGAAGAGTTATTTATTAACCACAATTACGGTATTATAAGGATAGAAGAGAATTAAATCACATTAACCATGAGATGAAGCCTCGATTCAATTTTCACATTTATGTATTTGCACACATAAATATGAGAAAATGAGAAAGGTGAGCTGGTATTCTTTCATGTCAATTAGAAGCTAAATTTTCAAAACTTTTTTTTTCTCAAAAACATTCAGTGATTTGTCTTAGTGAAAATTCTAAAAGATAAAACAGATTCTACTTCTATTTTTTTTCCTTTACGACCTTGTGGATCTTTAACCTTTTTTCAAAGAATTTGATCCAAATGAAAAGACCTTGTTTGCGCTATTCTAAATGCCATACATTTTTTAAAGTTCTTCCTTCTAACTATAACTCTTCCCTGGTGCATTTATTTTCAGAAAGCGAAAATAAGCATGAAAACCTGAACAACGAAAAGCAGAACGAAAATGAGTCCCTGCAGCCACTTCCACAGAATTCAGCCGATCTGAGGGCAGGAAGGAAACTCATCATTTTGATCACTTTTCTTCTTGGCCTCTTGCATAATCTCTGTGTTTTCCAGACAGTTCACTGATTGTTGAATTCTACTGTATATTTAAAAAAAAAAAAAAAAAAGCAAAAGCAGTAGGCCAGTGGAGAATGTGACACCTTTTCTTTTTGTAAAAGTTTATGGTATTTTACCGATAGACCAAAACAGCATGTGTAAGAGGCAGTATCTGCATTAATTCTGAACATGCTAAACAGTAACCTCCAATTTACTGATGTGCAAATAGCCCTGTCACAGTGAAATACGTTCCTTTCTACTGACGACCAGTACTCCACGTCACTGCATTTAGAGTTATGGTTAAAATGTTATTTCTAGTGAATTGTTTGTATCAGTTTCACGTCTACATATAAATTTTCTATTTTGAAATCAAAGTACCATTTATATATGTCATAGTCAAGGCTTTCCCAGCTCTTGGGTTGGTCTCTGTAACTATATATTTGTGAAAGAAGATTATCATTTTTTTTTACTCATCAGATAATGAATAGAAAACAATATAGCAAAAGGAAAACCCTTCCTATAAATCATTTAAAATAGGCAGGAATCAGAAATGAGGGTGTTTACCAACTATGTCCTTTGGGACCTTACATAAAGCCAATCTGCAGCAAAGGTCAATTAAACCAAAGTTGTGCCTCTCTGTACTCTTACAATTGCCCTTCACAAAGAAAATGATGCAATACTTTTAAGGAATTTAAATAAATGATGCTCATAAAATTGCCAAACATGACTAACTGTTGGCAAAAAAAGAATAACTTTTAGATGGATTGGCATCTACCTAGAACTTGTTAATTAAACCCAGCTGCCTGAGTATTGTGACCTGATTGGGGTTGTCTTTATGTGTTATGGCAGTTGATTAAAAACTATGAAATGAGTATGCAAGGATTTATGATCTAAAGGAGCCTAGGAAAAGATTTTATTTTAGTTTGAGAGGAAAAAAGTAAATCTTCCACTCTCTCTGAAAGTATTTTAAAGTCAGCTCCTGATGTGTTGTGATGGTTTTGTCTAACATTAATAGATATTTTAAAAAATTCTTTTAATGATATGTTTTGGGGTACAGCTGTGAATAAAGGGGAGAATGTGTTGCTAATGCAAACCAATTGTGGAATCAACTTAAAAAGAAACTCTGAATCATAACTATGTTTGTATTTATGTAGAGTACGGTCCTTAGCTTTCAGTCTGTAGTCGACATGCACAGACACAGTAGTGGCTCTCGGGTTGCTGTTCTGCTGTTCTCCTGTCTCCTTCGGCCCCTCCATGTGTACATGACTTTCTTCAATGATATAATAGGGCATTTAACAGAGATCGCTATGTGCAATACTGTATTTAGTGTTTCTATTTTAATTTTTCTAGGATGTTAATTTATATGAAAATAAAATGAATAATAAAAGAGTTCTGTGCCTATTGTGTATGTATCACCTAAAGATACTTGCAAAATACTTACCATGGGGGCAGAATTAAGTTAGATCGTCTATGTCTGAAGATCTTTTTTTATTATTATTAATTTTTAAAAAATAAATCTATTTTATTTATTTTTATTTTTGGCTGCGTTGGGTCTTCGTTGCTACGCACGGGCTTTCTCTAGTTGCAGCGAGCGGGGTTACTCTTCGTTGCAGTGCGCAGGCTTCTCATTGTGGTGGCTTCTCTTGTTGCAGAGCACGGGCTCTAGGCACATGGGCTTCAGTAGTTGTGGCACATGGCTCAGTAGTTGTGGCTTGCAGGCTCTAGAGCACAGACTCAGTAGTTGTGGCACACAGGCTTAGTTGCTCCATGGCATGTGGGATATTTCCAGGCCAGGGCTCATGTTCCCTGCATTGGCAGGCACATTCTTAACCACTATGCCACCAGGGAAGCCCCCTGTTATTAATTTTTATTGGAGTATGGTTGCTTTATAATGTTGTGTTAGCCTCCACTGCACAAAAACAAATGAATCAGCCATACACATAAAGATATCCCCTTCCTTTTGGACTTCCCTCCCATTTAAGTTACCACAGTGCATTAGGTAGAGTTCCCTGTGCTATACAGTATGTTCCCATCAGTTCTCTGTTTTATACATACTATCAATAATGTATATGTGTCAATCCCAGTCTCCCAACTCTTCCCACCCCACCCCTTTCCCCCTTGGTATCCATGAATTTGTTCTCTACATCTGTGTCTCTATTTCTGCTTTGCAAATAAAATCATCTATACCATTTTTCTAGATTCCACATATATGTGTTATTATACGATATTAGCTTTTCTCTTTCTGACATACTTCACTCTGTATGACACTCTCTAGGTCTATCCACGTCTCTGCAAATGACCCAACTTCATTCCTTTTTATGGCTGAGTAATATTCCATTGTATGTATGTACTACATACATCTTCTTTATTCATTACTCTGTTGAAGGACATTTAGGTTGCTTCCATGACCTGGCTATTGTAAATAGTGCTGCTATGAACATTGGGGTGCATGTGTTTTTTTGAATTATGGTTTTCTCTGGATATATGCCCAACAGTGGGATTGTTGGGTCATATGGTAGTTCTATTTTTAGTTTTTTAAGCAACCTCCATACTGTTCTCCATAGTGGCTGTATCAATTTACATTCTCACCAACAGTGCAGGAGGGTTCACTTTTCTCCACACCCTCTCCAGCATTTACTGTCTGTAGATTTTCTGATAATGCCCATTCTAACTGGTGTGAGGTGATACCTCATTGTAGTTTTGATTTGCATTTCTCTAATGATTAGTGGTGTTGAGCATCTTTTCATGTGTTTGTTGGCCATCTGTATGTCTTCTTTGGAGAAATGTCTACTTAGGTCTTGAAGATCTTTTTTGTTGTTGTTCTTTGTTTTTTGTTGTTGTTGTTGTTTTTATATACATCTTTATTGGCATATAATTGCTTTATAATATTGTGTTAGTTTCTGCTATATAACAAAGTGAATCAGCTATAGGTATGCATATATCCCCATATCCCTTTCCTCTTGAGCCTCCCTCCCACCCTCCCTATCCCACCCCTCTAGGTCATCACAAAGCACCCAGGTGATCTCCCTGTGTTAAGCAGCACTTCCCACTAGCTATCTATTTTACATTTGGTAATATGTATATGTCAGTGCTACTCTCTCACTTCATCCCAGCCTCCCCTTTCCGGCCTGCGTCCTCAAGTCCATTCTCAACATCTGCATCTTTATTCTTCCCCTACCACTAGGTTAATCAGTACCAATTTTCTAGATTCCATATATATGTGTTAGCATATGGTATTTGTTTTTTTCTTTCTGACTTACTTCACTCTGTAGGACAGACTCTAGGTCCATCCACCTCACTACAAATAACTCAATATTGTTTCTATTTATGGCTGAGTAATATTCCATTGTATATATGTGCCACATCTTCTTTATACATTTGTCTGTCGATGGACATTTAGGTTATTTCCATGTCCTGGCTATTGTAAATAGTGCTGCAGTGAACGTTGCATGTATTTTTTTGAATTATGGTTTTCTCAGGGTCTATGCCCAGTAGTGGGATAGCTGGGTCATATGGTAGTTCTATTTTTAGTTTTTTAAGGAACCTCCATACTGTTCTCCATAGTGGCTGTATCAATTTACATTCCCACCAACAGTGCAAGAGGGTTCCCTTTTCTCCACACGCTCTCCAGCATTTATTGTTTGTAGATATTTTGATGATGGCTATTCTGACAGATGAGAGGTGATACCTCATTGTGGTTTTGATTTGAATTTCTCTAATGATTAGTGGTGTTGAGCATCTTTTCATGTGTTTGTTGGCTATCTATCTGTATGTCTTCTTTGAAGAAATGTCTATTTAGGTATTGTAGATCTTTAACGTTTCTTATTTCAGGCTTAACAGTTGTTAGTAGTGAAGTATTTAATGAATGTTGGTTTTTAGAGATAAAATAATCATTGTGCTACATCAAAACATTTAAAAAAAATTTTCCTTATGCAGTTTTAAGGAAGAAGTATTTCCCACTTATGGACACCAGTGTATTAATATCTGAGAAGTCTTTTTTCTAAAAGTTAGAAATTATATGCAAAAATTCATGTGATACAGATTAAGTGGTGACGGGTTATTGGAAGACGATAAGGCAGAGGACATTCTGGTGCAAAAAGATGGATGTGGACAGGGAAATAGAAGGAATAAAAAGGAAGCATTATGCTAATGGAAAAGCATGAAAAGACTTTCTTTATAAATGATCTTTGCATTTAGGTCTGATCTAATTTTTCATCACCTGTACACTGGCTTGTCACCTCCTTTGTGCCAAGGCCTGGTGCTAACTAATAACTGACATTTTAAAAGGAAAATGTGGAGGGAGGGTGAAATGGGTAAAATGCCAACTGTATGATGGTGGACAGAATCTAAACTTTTGGCGGTGAGCAGGCTGTGGTGTGTACAGAAGTCGACATACAGTGTACACGTGAGCGTTATGTAATATTATAAATCAGTGTTAGCACAATAAAAAATAATTTCAAAAACTAAAAAGGAAAAGAACCAAATGTTAAGTTGGGGGAAGAACGTGTAAAGCAACAATTACAACTCATTGTAATGCCCAGTTCAAAGAGTGCAGAGTGCTAAATGCAGAGGGATGAGGAAGAGGTGAGTGCAGGGGAGAAGAGGAGGCCCTGTAGGCACCGGGAGCCTCGCTTCTCTCAGGACCTGCAACCAGGCGAGACTGAGGAGCAGGGAAGGACGGCCAGAGATGTCGCCTGAGCCGCAGAAAGGGACTTTGTGGTGGGAGCTAAGGTAAGTTTATTGCGGCTCGGGGGCTGGAGGCCCGGGGTCCCGGGCGGGGCGGGCAGCGGCGCTTACGTCACCCGGGAGCCGGTTTCAAGGGAGGTCTTAAACGTTCCAAATGGGAGTTTGGCGGACGTGAGGAGACGTTTCTAAGGAAGGGAAGGGCTGAGGGAAAAGCGTGGAACACGGAGGCCGAAGAGCCCGCCACCGCGTGGAAGAGTCGGCCCCGCAGAGAACAGGAGGCGGCGAGAGGCCGAGGCCGAAGGCTTCCACCACTCCGGCGTCGCGCAGCGGAGCCAGGGAACCAGCCTGCCCTGGCGACCGGGCCCGGTTCCGGTGACCCGGCCCTCCCTGCGCCAGCGTGCGGGCGCGGCGGAAACCGGCGTGCAGAAAGGCGCGGGAGGCCTGAGACGCGCCTCCGTGAGGGCCGGGAACCGGGGCGGGTCACGGTGACAGGCCGGCCTCTGGGCTGTTACTCGACAGCCTGGCTCCGAGCATCGGTGAGGCGGCACGGGAACGGCGACCCTCAGGTTCCTGCAGAACCGCCTCTGCCGCACCCCGCAAGAAAAGCAGCTGGGGGTCTTTACCCCTTAACCGGCTTCCTTTCTTCTCAGCGCCTATCACCGCCTGCCTGACGTCATGCAGTTGGAGTGGGGGCGGGGCCGGCGCGAGCCGTAGCCATTGGCCGGCGCCGCGGGCCCCATCCCTCCCCCTTCTGTATGGAAGGAGCCCCAGCTGGGACTGAGGGGAGATGGTTTTCTGAGGTGCTGATCGGCCATCTCCTCGGTGGGCTAGCTTTCCGATTAAAGTCGTTATTCTTTCTTCCAGCAACTCGCCTCGGGGCGTATTGGCCCTTCATGCGGGAGCAGAGTGAGCTTGGGCTCGGTAACGCCCTGTTCCTCTGGTCTGTGCACCTGCTTTCTTGGCCAGTTCTACACTGTTTTGGTGACCGTTGCTTGGCAATATTGTCTGAAGTAAGAGTGTGAGATGCCTCCAGCCTGTTCTCCTTTCTGAGGATCACTGTGGCTATTTGCGGTCCTTTGTGTTTCCACACAAATATTAAGAGGATTTGCTCTATTTCTGTGAAAAATACCGTTGGAAGTTAGGCAGAGATTGCATTCACAGTATACATTGCTTTGGGAAGAATGGACATTTTAAAAATACGAGTTCTTCCATTCCATGAGCATGGGATATCTTTCCATTTATTTGCGTCTTCTTCATTTTCTTCATCAACGTCTGGAAGTGTTCAGTGTGCAGGTCTTTCAACTCCTTGGTTAAATGTATTCCTTGGTATTTTGTTCTTTTTGATGCTGTTGTCAATTGGATTGCTTTCATTCTCTTTCTGATGGTTTGTTTTTTGTGTTTAGAAGTGAAATTGATTTTTGTGTATTGATTTTGTAACTTTACTGAGTTCATGTATTAGACTAATGGTGTTTTGATGGAATGATGTAGAAAATTGGGACTCCTCGAAAATCCCACTGTTTCTATCACATCCAGGTCATCCATAACATGGAAGACATAGTGGCTCCTACTAGCATCTAACAGAGTGCCTGTCAATTCCTTGTGGGCTCATACAGGGGCGATTAGGTTCACGACTTTGTGTGAAGTGGATCTGGGTAACAAGGCTTGGCCTCTATAAGGAAGTGTGACATTTTCTCTGCTTTTCTAGTGTGGGATTGACACGGTGTTTTGGAAAGTGATTTACTATCCAGTAATTTCAAACATACAGAAAACTTGCAATAGCAGAACAAAGTCCTGTATATCTGCATGCTCAGATTTCCCAGCTGTCCTTGCTTTACTGCACTTGCCACTTCACACAAAATACTCCAGTGCATTTTACCCAAAACAGGGCCACTCTTTCAGGGAACCAGCATGTAACCTCCAAATGAGGAAATTATGATGGTTTCCATGTTACAGTCCAATTCACAGGCCCACTTCAAATTTCACCAGCTGCTCCAACTCTAGGGAAATATCTTTTCCCATTCTGATCTAGTTTTATTTTCCTGGAACTAGGACTGATACTTTCCCTCATTTTCACAACCTTGATGGATTTAAAGCACACAAGATGAGTATGATCTGAGCGACCTTTTCTGTATTGTAATGTGTATCAGTACTTCATTCATTGTGTGCATGTATGTGTGTGTGATTAATTGTACAGATCATTTACCATTTAAGCCATTTTAAGTACACCGTTCTATAGTATTAACCACACTCACATTGTTGTACAAATATCTTCCCCATCCATATTCAGAACTTTTCTATTTTCACCAGTGAATCTGTGTACCCATTAACGACGAATTCCCCTCAGTCCCTGGCAAACACATTCTACTTTCTCCCTTTGAATTTGACTTCTACGGGTACTTCATATAAGTGGAATCATGTCATTTTGTTCTGTTTGTGACAGGGTTTTTCTCTTATTATAATGACTTCAAGGTTCATGTATGTTGTAGCACATGTCAGAATGTCCTTCGTTTTTCAGCCTGAATTCCATTCGTCTGTGTGTATACAACCACATTTAGTCTATCCACTCATCCATCAATGGACAGTTGGGTTGCTTGCACCTTTTGCTATTGTGATGAATGCTGATCTGAAGATGGGTATACCCATATCTGTTCCAGTCCCTGCTTTCAATCTTTTAGGTGTATACACTGATGTGGAATTGGTGGATCATAGGTTAATTCTATGTTGAAGTTTTTGAGGAACAGGAACACTGTTTTCCATAGAGGCTGCACCATTTCACTTGATTATGGCAGAATAATAGGGCAGTTTATGGATCAACCCTATGTTGTTTATCCATTTACCCATCGGTGGGTATTTGCACCATTTCTACCTTTTGTCTCTTGTGAACAGCACAGCTATCAATATACGTGTACACCTGTTTTCAATTCTTTGGGGTATATATCTAGGAGTGGAGTTGTTGAGCTGTATTGTAATTGTATATTCACATCGTAAACATAGGTTGCATCCTTTTCAATTTCCACAAGTAGTGTTTAAAGTTTCCAACTTCTCTGCATTGTTGTCAACATTTGTTATTTTTGTACTTATTTTTTTTATTAATTAATTTTATTTTTGGCTCCATTGGATCTTTGATGCTGCACGCAGGCCCTCTCCAGTTGTGGTGAGTAGGGGCCACTCTTCATTGTGGTGCGCGAGCCTCTCACTGCGGTGGTTTCTCTTGTTGCAGAGCACAGGCTCCAGGCACATGGGCTTCAGTAGTTGTGGCATGTGGGCTTCAGCAGTTGTGGCTCACGGGCTCTAGAGCGCAGGCTCAGTAGTTGTGGTGAACGGGCTTAGTTGCCCGCGGCATGTGGGGTCTTCCCAGACCAGGAATCGACCCCGTGTCCCCTGCATTGGCAGGCGGATGCTTAACCACGGTGCCACCAGGGAAGTCCCAACATTTGTTATTTTTAAATTTTCTTGATAATAACCATTTTAAAGTGTGTGAGGAGTTATTGCATTGTGGTTTTAATTTGCACTTCCCTCCTATCTTGTCATCTGCTTGGTGACCATTTGCATGTCTTGTGTGGAGAAGAGTTGATTTGAGTCCTTTATCCATATCTAAAATTGGGTTGTCAGTCTGTGTTGATGAGTTGTAAAAGTTCTTGATGTATACTAAATAAAGACTCATCAGATATATAATGTGGAAATATTTTCTTCCATTCTGTGGGCTGTCTTTTCACTTTCTGTATTGCATCTTTTGATGCGCAAAGATTTTTAATTTTGAGGAAATCCAATTTTTTTTTTTTCATTTTGTTGCTTGTGCCTTGCTGTCAGATCTAAGGAACCATTGCTAAATCCAAGGTTAGGAAGGTTTATCCCCATGTTTTATTGGAGAGTTTATACAGTCGTGCCTCGGTGTCTGTAGGGGACTGGTTCCAGGACACCACGCAGATACCAAAATTCACAGATGCTCAAGTCTCTTATAATAAATGGTATGGTATTTGCAAATAACCTAGGCACATCTTGCTGTATACTTTAAATCATCTCTAGATTACTTATAATAACTAATACAATATAAATGCTGTATAAATGTTGTAAATACAATATAAATGCTATGTAGATAGCTTCTGGTTTGTGGCAAATTCAAGTTTTTCTTTTTCAAACACTTTCAAACATTTTTTCTTATATTTTTGATCTGGAGTTTGTTGAATCCATGGATGTGGAACCCGTGGATACAAGGGGCTGACTGAAATTTTACTTTTTACATTTAAGCCTTTTATGTATTTTGAGATACTTTTTAGTATGTGGCATGAGGTAAGGGTCCAGTTTCATTCTGCTGCATGTGGATAGCCAATTGCCTAGCAGCACCATTTGTTGAAAACACCATTTCCCCCAATTTGGTGCTGTGGACTGTTGTGTAAAGTCAGTTCATCATAGATGGATGGTGTATTTCTGGGATCTCCATTCAATTCCATCTGTCTATATGTTTTTATTTGTTGTTGTTGATGTTTTGGCCATGCCACGCAGCTTGTAGGATCTTAGTTCCCAGACCAGGGATTGAACCCATGCCCTTGCAGTGGAAGCGTGGAGTCTTAACCACTGGACCGCCAGGTAAGTCCGCATCCGTCTATATGTATATCTTAATGCCAGCGTCACAGTGTGTTCCCACACAGTGGGGAAGTGTGCACCTCCAACTTTGATTTCCTTTCCCAAAATTGTCTTGGCTCTTTGGGGTCTCTTGAAATCCCATATTTTGGGGTGTCCTATTCTGCTCCCCTTCACACGGGTGTACCCCGATTTGCTTATGCATTCATCTGAAGACATCCTGATTCCTTTAAGGTTTAGACATTATGAGTAGAGTTCTGTGCATAATAGCGTCCTTGTTTCTGTTTGGATATACTTTAGCAGTGCCATTGTGTGAAAACTGGAGGCATTATGGGTGGATCTTAAGGTGTGAAAATTGTTTGGCTTGGAAAATACTGCCAAACTGTATCTCAAGAGGCCGTGTGTGCGTTCCATCAGCAATGGAGAGTTGCTGTTGTTCCTCACCCTCCAGTGATCTCTATCGTCATTGTGTGAGGAGCTTAGCAGTTCTAATTGGGGTGTAGAGCTGTCTTGTTGTTTTACTTTGTGATTCCCTGATGGTATACAGTGCTGATCCTATTTTTGTCCACTTATTATCTGTATATCTTCTCTGACCAGGTGTCTGTTTCGATCTTTACCCAGTTTTTTATGCAGCTGTTTGTTTTATAGTTCTTTGTGTAATGTGAGCACAAATTCTTTATCAGATATGTGTTTTGTAAATATTTCTCTCTCAGTTTTTTTGCTTGTCTTTTGGTTTTCTGAATATTTTACCGAGTAGAAATTTTTTTTAATTTTATAAAGTACATGTTACTAATTTTTTTCCTTTTGTGTGTGGGCTGTGCATGTTGTGTGTTAAAAGTCAAACCTCGTGATCTTTGTGACCAAACCCATGGCCATGTATGTTTTCTTCTATGTTATTTTTTAATATTATTTGTAGTTTTCTATTTTAAATTTGTCTGTGGACAATGTTGAATGACTTTTGGTGTAAGTTGTAAAGTTTGTATCTACATTCAGTTCATTGCATATGATTTCTAACTGTTCTATAACTATTTTTCTAGAAGTCTGGGGATCTTTGCCTGCATCTGTTTGGATTTCCAAAATGTAGTTATTTCAGCAGAATGGCCAGCAGGGATCTAGGCCTCCACTGAACTGTGGGCAGGTGCAGCCTGCATTTCACAGTTAGCAGCCAGAGGGCGACAAGCCCGCCTCTCTTTCCAGGGCAGTGCCTGTCTGTTCTGCCCGCAGTCTTGGCTCTGTGCACAGCTGACAGGAGCCTGGTCTCCTCAGGACCCACTGGGGTTTGGCCTTGGGACAACTTGGGGCTGCGTTCACACTGAGAGGAGCTCATTTTCCTCAGGACTAGCTGGGAGGGGCCGCCATGGGAAGAAAAGATGAGGAAAAAGTAGGGAGAAGTTTCTTGTGTGTGGCTGACTGCTGGGAGGGTGTCCGTCTTCAGAGGAAAATTGTGGGTTTTAGTGAGTTTTGTGTGCAGTGTTGATGGTGTCCAGTGTCCTTCTTTGGCTTGTGGTGTTCTGTTTTCCAGACGATTTATTGAGGGGACTGTCCTTTCCCTGGTGTATGTCCTTTGCAGCTTTGTCATCAGCTAACTCACCACATATGTGTGGGCTTACTCCTGCATCCTGTCTTCTATTCCTCTGGCCCATGTGCCTCTTTTTGTGCCACTTCAACATGGTTTGCTTATGTAGCTTCGTAATATGGTTTAAGTCACGCAATGAGTTTCCTCTAGCTGCTGTTCTCCTTTCTCAGGATCCCCTTGGCTGTTTGGGGTCCTACGTGGTTCCATACAAATGTCAGGATTGTTTGTTCAGTTTCTGTGAAAAATGCCATTGGAATTTTGGTTATAATTGCATTGAATGCATGTACTGTTTTGGGTAGAATGAACATTTCATCACTACCACTTCTTTGCATCCATGAGCACAGGATCTCTTTCCATCTATCCGAGTCTTCAATTTCCTCATCAATGTCTCAACGATTTCAGTGTGCAGATAATTCACATCTTTGGATACATTTATTCCTAGGTGTTTTGTTCTTTTGATGTTATTGTAAATGGGATTGTCTTAACTTCTCTCTCTGATGGTTCATTATTAGTGTATAGGAACACGACTGAAGTTTGTGTGTTGATTTTGTATCCTGCAGCTTTACTGAATTCATTTATTAGTTCTAAGAGCTTTTTGGTGCTTTGATGTGGAAAAGAGGAACTAGAAATCCCTCTGTTTCTACCACATCCAGGTCATCCATAACACCCAAGACACGGTGGCTCCTAATAGAATCTTCCCACAGTTTCCCTTAAAAACAGGTGAAACCCTACAAGAGTGACTTGCATCATCACTTTGGGTGAGCAGGATCTGGGTAGGGCTTGGCCTCTGTAACCAAGTTTGATGTCTTCTCAACTTCTCTGTTCTTGTGTTGACATGGTTGTTTTGAGAAATAATTTATTTTCCAGTCATTTCAAACGTACAGAAAATTTTCAATAGCAATACTCAAAGTACTCACATTTGCCCCTTCACACAAAATACTCCAGTGTGTTTTACCCCAAATAAGGACACTCTCCCAGGGAGCCAGCACATAATCCCCAAATGAGGATCACTACAGTTTTTTATAATAAATCCAATCTACAAGTCCACTTCAACTTTTACCAGCTGCCCCAACTCTATGGAAGTGTCTTTTTCCATTCTGACTTAGTTTTCCTTCTTTCTTTCTTTTTCTTCCTTTCTTTCTTTCTTTCTTTCTTTCTTTCTTTCTTTCTTTCTTTCTTTCTTTCTTTCTTTCTTTCTTTCTTTCTTTCTTTTCTTTCTTCTTTTCTTTCTTCCTTTCTTTCTTTCTTTCTTTCTTTCTTTCTTTCTTTCTTTCTTTCTTTCTTTCTTTCTTTCTTTCTTTCTTTCTTTCTTTTTCTTTCTTTCTTTCTTTCTTTCTTCTCTGACTGAGACTCTCCCTTATATTCAAAAGCTTGATGGATTTAAAGCACAAGATAAGCATGTGATCTGGGTGGCATTTCCTGTGTGGCTTCTTTCACTTAGGACGTTGTCAGTGTTCATCCATGTTGTAGCATGAATTAATCCTTCAGTTTTTTCATTGTGATTAAAAACACATAATGTAACACTTACCAGTCAAACCGTGGCTTTAACTACACCTGCATTGTTATCAAAATATCCTCCCTATCCCTCTCCCGGACTTTTTCGTTTCCCAAGTGAAACTGTATCCATTAACCACTGAGTCCCCACAGCTCCTCACAACCGCATTCTTCCTGTCTATGCATGTGACTCATTTGGCTACCATATGTAAGTGGAATCATTGAATTTGTTCTTCTCTGACCAACTTATTTCACTTAGCATAGTAAATTCAAGGTTCAACCACATTGTAGCATGTGTCAGAATGTCCTTAGTTACCAAGGCTAAATAATATCTTCTTGTGTATGTACCACATTCTGTTTATCCATGTATCTGTCTGTGGACACTTGGGGGATTTTCCAGCCTTTGTTATTGTTGATGATACTGGTATGAATATGAGTATACATATATCTGTTCCAGTCCCTGCTTTCAAATGTTTTGAGTAAATACCCTGAAGTGGAATTGACAGATCATATGTTAACTCTGTGTTTAACTTTTTGAGGAGCTGCCATATTGTTTTCCACAGTGGCTGCACCATTTTACTTTATTGGTGTACATTGCAGACTCATATGTCAGTTCATGGATGTGCTGCATTTTGTTTATATACACACCTGTTGATAGGCCTTTTAACTATTTTGACCTTGTGGCTATTGTGAACAGTGCTGCTGTGAATATTCGTGTACAAGTTTTTGTTTGAACATCTGTTTTCAATCCTTGAGGGTCTAACACCAGGAGTGGAGTTGCTGAACCAAATTGTACTGTACATTTATATTTTTGAGGAAATGTCAAAGTATTGTACACATAGGCTACACCATTTTCCATTTCCACAAGCAATGTTTAAACATTCCATTTGCTCCACATTGTTGCCAATATTCGGTATTTTGAATTTTTCTTTTTTTTAAATGTTACTAAAGATTTTTAATAACAAAAAAAACTGGCAAACAAGTTTTCAAATCATATAGAAAGTGTTGAACAAACCAGAAGGAAGATTAATAAATAGAAACTCTATAAAAATCTAGGACAAAAATGCCATCTTCAGAAATCTTTGATACTATTACTGCTGTAACCATGGATACATGCTTACTCAGACTCTTTTAATATATTACTTAGAAAGCAATTTTATTTTACTTATTTTTTAAATCTTTATTGGAGTATAATTGCTTTACAATGGTGTGTTAGTTTCTGGTTTATAACAAAGTGAATCAGTCATATGTATACATATATCCCCATATCCCCTCCCTCTTGCGTCTCCCTCCCACTCTCCCTATCTCACCCCTCTAGGTGGTCAAAAAGCACCAAGCTGATCTCCCTGAGCTATGCAGCTGCATCCCACTAGCTATCTATTTTACATTTGGTAGTATATATAAGTCCATGCCACTCTCTCACTTCGTCCCAGTTTACACTTCCCCCTCCCAGTGTCCTCATGTCCATTCTCTATGTCTGCGTCTTTATTCCTGTCCTGCCCCTAGGTTCTTCAGAACCTTTTTTATTTTTCTTTTTAGATTCCATATATATGTGTTAGCATATGGTATTTGTTTTTCTCTTTCTGACGTACTTCACTCTGTATGACAGTCTCTAGTTACATCTACCTTATTACAAGTAACTCAGTTTCGTTTCTTTTTATGGCTGAACAATATTCCATTGTATATATGTGGAATATTATCCATTCATCTGTCGATGGACACTTAGATTGCTTCCATGTCCTGGCTATTGTAAATAGAGCTGCAATGAAAACTGTGGTACATGACTCTTTTTGAATTACGATTTTCTCAGGGTATATGGCCAGTAGTGGGATGGCTGGGTCGTATGGTAGTTCTATTTTTAGTTTTTTAAGGAACTGCTATACTGTTCTCCATAGTTGCTGTATCAATTTACATTCCCACCAACAGTGCAAGAGGGTTCCCTTTTCTCCACACCCACTCCAGCATTTATTGTTTGTAGATTTCTTAATGGTGGCCATTCTGACTGGTGTGAGGAGATACTTCATTGTAGTTTTGACTTGCATTTCTCTAATGATTAGGGATGTTGAGCATCCTTTCATGTGTTTGTTGGCAATCTCTATATCTTCTTTGGAGAAAAGTCTGTTTAGGTCTTCTGCTCATTTTTGGATTGGGTAGCTTGTTTTCTGATATTGAGCTTCATGAGATGCTTGTAATTTTGGAGATTAATCCTTTGTCAGTTTCTTCATTTGCAAATATTTTCTCCCATTCTGAGGGTTGTCTTTTCATCTTGTTTATGGTTTCCTTTGCTGTGCAAAAGATTTTACGTTTCATTAGGTATCATTTGTTTATTTTTGTTTTCATTTCCGTTTCTCTAGGAGGTGGGTCACAAAGGATCTTGCTGTGATTTATGTCAGAGTGTTCTGCGTCTGTTTTCCACTAAGAGTTTTACAGTGTCTGGCCTTACATTTAGGTCTTTAATCCATTTTGAGTTTATTTTTGTGAATGGTGTTAGGGAGTGTTCTAATTTCATTCTTTTACATGTAGCTGTCAAGTTTTCCCAGCACCACTTATTGAAGGGGCTGTCTTTTCTCCATTGTATAGTCTCGCCACCTTTATCAAAAATAAGGTGACCATAGGTGCGTGGGTTTATCTCTGGGCTTTCTATCCTGTTCCGTTGATCTATATTTCTGTTTTTGTGCCAGTACCATACCATCTTGGTTACTGTAGCTTCGTAGTAGAGTCTGAAGTCCAGGAACCTGATTCCTCCAGCTCTGGTTTTCTTTCTCAAGATTGCTTTGGCTATTCGGGGTCTTCTGTGTTTCCATACAAATTGTGAAATTTTTTGTTCTAGTTCTGTGAAAAATGCCATTGGTAGTTTGACAGGTATTGCAGTGAGTCTGTAGATTGCTTTGAGTAGTAGAGTCATTTTCACAATGTTGATTCTTCCAATTCAAGAACATCGTATATCTCTCCATTTGTTTGTATCATCTTTAATTTCTTTCATCAGTGCCTTATAATTTTCTGCATACACGTCTTTTGTCTCCTTAGGTAGGTTTATTGCTAGGTATCTTATTCTTTTTGCTGCAGTGGTAAATGGGAGTGTTTCCTTAGTTTCTCTTTCAGATTTTTCATCATTAGTGTATAGGAATGGAAGAGATTTCTGTGCACTAATTTTATCTCCTGCTACTAATAGTTTTCTGGTAGCATCTTTAGGATTCTCTATGTATAGTATCATGTCATTTGCAGTGACAGTTTTACTTCTTCTTTTCCGATTTGGATTCCTTTTATTGAGAGTGGACAACCTTGTCTTGTTCTTGATCTTAGAGGAAATGGTTTCAGTTTTTCACCATTGAGAAAGATGTTGGCTGTGGTTTGTCATATATGACCATTATTATGTTGAGGTAAGCTCCCTCTATGCCTACTTTCTGGAGGGTTTTTAGCATAAATGGGTGTTGAATTTTGTCAAAAGCTTTTCCTGCATCTATTGAGATGATCATATAGTTTTTTCTCCTTCAGTTTGTTAATATGGTTTATCACATTGATGGATTTGCATATATTGAAAAATCCTTGCATTCCTGGGATAAACCCCACTTGATCATGGTGCATGATCCTTTTAATGTGCTGTTGGATTCTGTTTGCTAGTATTTTGTTGAGGATTTTTGCATCTATGTTCATCAGTGATATTGGCCTGTAGTTTTCTTTCTTTGTGACATCTTTTTCTGGTTTGGTATCAGGGTGATGGTGGCCCGTAGAATGAGTTTGGGAGTGTTCCTCCCTCTGCTCTATTTTGGAGGAGTTTGAAAAGGATAGGTGTAAGCTATTCTCTAAATGTTTGGTAAAATTCGCCTGTGAAGCCATATGGACCTGGGCTTTTGTTTGTTGGAAGATTTTAAATCACAATCTCAATTTCCGTGCTGGTGATTGGTCGGTTTCTATTTTCTATTTCTTCCTGGTTCAGTCTTGGAAGGTTCTGCTTTTCTAAGAATCTGTCCATTTCTTCCAGGTTGTCCATTTTATTGGCATATAGTTACTTGTAGTAATCCCTCCTGATCCTTTCTATTTCTGCAGTGTCAGTTGTTACTTTTCCTTTTTCATTTCTAATTCTATTGATTTGAGTCTTCTCCCTTTTTTTCTTGATGAGTCTGGCTAATGGTTTATCAATTTTGTTTATCTTCACAAAGAACCAGCTTTTAGTTTTATTGATCTTTGCTATTGTTTCCTTCATTTCTTTTTCATTTATTTCTGATCTCATCTTTATGATTTCTTTCCTTCTGCTAACTTTGGGGGTTTTTTTGTTCATCATTTTCTAATAGCTTTCAGTGTAAGTTTAGGTTGTTTATTTGAGATTTTTCTTGTTTCTAGATGTAGGGTTGTATTGCTATAAACTTCCCTCTTAGAACTGCTTTTGCTGTATCCCATAGGTTTTGGGTCATTGTTTTTACATTGTCACTTGTTTCTAGGTATTTTTTCATTTCCTCTTTGATATCTTCAGTGATCTCTTAGTTATTTAGTACTGTATTGTTTAGCCTCCATGTGTTTGTATTTTTTTAAGATTTTTTTCCTGTAATTGATATCTAGTCTCATAGCTTTGTTGTTGGAAAAGATACTTGATATGATTTCAATTTTCTTAAATTTACCAAGGCTTCATTTGTGACCCAGGATATGATCTATCCTGGAGAATATTCCATGAGCACTTGAGAAGAAATTATATTCTGTTGTTTTGGGATGGAATGTCCTATAAATATCAATTAATTCCATTTTGTATAATGTATCATTTAAAGCTTGTGTTTCCTTATTTTTTTAGTTTTGGATGATCTGTCCATTGGTGAAAATGGGGTGTTAATGTCTCCTACTCTGATTGTGTTACTGTCGATTTCCCCTTTTATGGCTATTAGCATTTGCCTTATGTATTGAGGTGCTCCTATATTGGGTGCATAAATATTTACAATTGTTATATCTTTTTCTTGGATTGATCCCTTGATCATTATTTAGTGTCCTTCTTTGTCTCCTGTAATAGTCTTTGTTTTAAAGTCTATTTTGTCTGATATGAGAATTGCTACTCCAGCTTTCTTTTGATTTCCATTTGCTTGGAATATCTTTTCCCATCCCCTCACTTTCAGTCCTTATGTGTCCCTAGGTCTGAAGTGGGTCTCTTGTAGACAGTATATATATGGATCTTGTTTTTGTATCCATTCAGCCAGTCTATGTCTTTTGGTTGGAGCATTTAATCCATACATTTAAGGGAGTTATCGATATGTATGTTCCTATTACCATTTTCTTAATTGTTTTGGGTTTATTATTGTATATCTTTTCCTTCTCTTGTGTTTCCTGCCTAGAGAAGTTCCTTTAGCATTTGTTGTAAAGCTGGTTTGGTGGTGCTGAATTCTCTTAACTTTTGCTTGTCTGTAAAGGTTTTAATTTCTCCATCGAATCTGAATGAGATCCTTTCTGGGTAGAGTAATCTTTGCTGTAGGTTTTTCCCTTTCATCACTTTAAATATGTCCTGCCACTGCCTTCTGGTTTGCGGAGTTTCTGATGAATGATCAGCTGTTAACCTTATTGGGATTCCCTTTTATGTTATTTGTTGTTTTTCCCTTACTTCTTTTAATATTTTTTCTCTGTATTTAGTTTTTTATAGTTTGATTAATATGTGTCTTGGCGTGTTTTTCCTTGGATTTATCCTGTATGGGACTCTCTGCCCTTCCTGGAGTTGATTAACAATTTTCTTTCCCATATTAGTGAAGTTTTCAACTGTAATCCCTTCAAATATATTCTCAATCCCTTTCTTTTTCTCTTCTTCTTCTGGAACCCCTATAATTCGAATGTTGGTGTGTTTAATGTTGTCCCAGAGGTCTCTGAGACTGTCCTCAATTCCTTTCATTCTTTTTTCTTTATTCTGCTCTGTGGTAGTTATTTCCACTATTTTATCTTCCAGGTCAATTATCCGTTCCTCTGCCTCAGAATAGGCTTCCTCTGCGTATTCTGCTATTGATTCCTCTAGAAAATTTTTAATTTCATTAATTTTGTTGTTCATCATTGTTTCTTTGCTCTTTAGTTCTTCTAGGTCCTTGTTAAACCTTTCTTGTATTTTCTCCACTCTATTTCCAAGATTTTGGTTCATCTTTACTATCATTACTGTGAATTCTTTTTCAGGTAGGCTGCCTATTTTCACTTCATTTGTTTAGTCTTGTGGGTTTTTATGTTGCTCGTTCATCTATTGTGTGTTTCTCTGTCTTCTCATTTTGCTTAACTTACTGTGTTTGTGCTCTCCTTTTTGCAGGCTGCAGGTTTGTAGTTCCTGTTGTTTTTGGTGTCTGCCTGCAGTGGCTAAGGTTGGTTCAGTGGGTTGTTTAGGCTTCCTGGTGGAGGGAACTGGTGCCTGTGTTCTGGTGGATGAGGCTTGATCCTGTTTTCTGGTGGGCAAGATCATGTCTTATGGTGTGTTTTGGGGCGTGTGCCTTTATTATGATTTTAGGCAGCCTCTCTTCTAAAGGGTGGGGTTGTGTTCCTGTCTTGCTAGTTGTTTGGCATACGGTGTCCAGCACTGTCGCTTGCTTCTCATTGAGTGGAGCTGGGTCTTAGCGTTGAGATGGAGATCTCTGGGAGAGCTTTCACCATTTGATATTACATGGAGCTGGGAGGTCTCTGGTGGACCAATGTCCTGAGCTTTGCTCTCCCACCTCACAGGCTCAGGCTTGACACACGGCCAGAGCACCCAGACCCTGTCAGCCACATGGCTCAGACTAAAAGGGAGAAAAAAAGAAAGAAAGAAAGAAAAAATAAAGTAAAATACAGTTATTAAAATAAAAGATGAAAAAATTTTATTAAAAATTTAAAAAATTAAGTAATAAATAGGAAAAAAAAGAAAGAAAGAAGAGAGCAACCAATCCAAAAAACAAATCCACCAATGATAGCAAGCACTAAAAACTATACTAAAAAAAAAGAAAAGAAAAAAGCAAAACGGGCAAACAGAACCCTAGGGCAAATGGTAAAAGCAAAGCTATACAAACAAAATCACACAAAGAAGCATACATATGCACACTCACAAAAAGAGAAAAAGGGAAAAAATTATATATCTTTTGGGAAGTTTGAGATCTTCTGCCAGCGTCAGTAGGTGTTCTGTAGGAATTGTTTCTCATGTAGCTGTATTTCTGATGTATTTGTGGGGAGGAAGGTGATATCCACGTCTTACTCCCCCACCATCTTGAAGGTCTCTCCTAATTTTTCTTGACTATAAGAATTCTAGTGTGTTTGAAAGAGTAGTGCATTACGGTACTAGTTTGCTTTTCCATCAGCACTACTGATGTTTTACATCTTTTCATGTTCTTGTTGACCATTTTTATGTCTTGCCTGAAGAAGAGTCTGGTCATGCCCTTTGTGCATGTAAGAAATTGAGTTCTTGGAATTCTCTGGTGGTCCAGTGGTTAGGACTCCACACTTCCACTGCAAAGGGCGCATGTTTAATCCCTGGTTGGGGAACTTGGATCCTGCATGCTGCATGGCCCAGACAATAAAAATAAAATAAAGGAAAAAAATTGAGTTCTTTATGGTTTTGTTGATGAGTTTCCTGATATGTTCTGGATAACAGACTCTTACTAGTTGTATAGTGTGAAAATACTTTCTTCCATTCTGTGGGCTGTCTTTTCACTTTCCAGATAGCATTTTTGATGTGATAAAGTTTTTAACTTTGAGGAAATACTGTGTGTCAACTTTTTCTTTAATGCTTGTTCTTTGATGTCAGATTTAAGAATCGACTGCTAAATGCAAGGTCTTGAAAACTTATTCCCTTGTTTTATTTGAGGGATTATAGAGTCTTCCCTTGGCATCCACTTTGCTAGGGTTTCAGTCTGTGGTTAGAGCCACTGTCAGGGTTTAGGGTTATAGTCCGGGTTATGGTTCAGCATTGGAGAGTCAGGGGAGAGGGTGATGGTTTAAGGGTCAGGGTCAGGGATTAGAGCTGGGGTGTCGGGATGGAAGGTCTAGATTCCCAGGTTAAGATTGTTAGGTGTAGGGTTATAAGTTAGGAAATGACGGTTATAGGTCAGGGTTACGGTTACAGTTAGGTTTAAGTGTAACCTGCCCTCATTCTCCTTCTCCCTTCTCCATCTCCCTGAGGCCTCCAGAATGGACGGGATTCTCCCAGGGTCACACCTGAGTCAGGTAGGTGAGCTGTATCATTGTTTTCCTGCCCCGCCATCCCCTCCCTGTCCTGGACTCTAAGAGAAGAATGAAATGTGTGTCCTTGTCTCTTACTGTTTCAAATACAACTCAACCTCAGTCGAGGGTTGTGGAGGGCATCTGAAGTCACATAGTGTTTCCCTCTGCCCTTCCTCCCACCTGAAAAGGGTGGTGCTGGCCCCACTCTGCCTGGGCAGTCCCAGGTTCCAGCACAGTTCTGACACGAGGGCACTCAGAAGACATGTGTGTATTTATACAGGACTGTGTGCAGTGACCAGCTGGCCCTCAGGTGCTGCCTTCTTGAGGGCTGCTGGACCCTCCTGGGACTTGATAGATCCTTTGTCCCATTTGAGCAGGCATCAAAAGAAAATGAAATCTCAGACAGGATAACCCTTGACCTCTGACCATCAAGCTAGGCACCCGTTGTTTCTCCAGTTCAGGCAGCCTAAGCCCTGTCAAGCCCCCATGACCAATTACACCCAAGCTGCATAGACAGCCCCTAGGGATGTTTCCATTACCAACATCCCTGTTGTTGAGAAAAGTGTCTCCTCCCTCAGAGCCTCTTAGCCTGCCAAGACAGGTAATGACCCTCAAAATGTTGAGTGTGGTCCTGCAACAAGAACCATGTGACAGATTGCCCTGCAATCCTTTGGTCTTCTAGTCGTTATAAACTTTTGACATTTATACTTATTAGGCATCAAAGATATGGGGGCAACTGGGCCTCCCAACTGGTGGTTTCCCAGGGGCTGTGTGGCATTGGAGAGCCAAGTGCACCCAGGTGGACTTTGTAAAGTCTGTCGACTATGAATTCTGTGGTATTGAATAATCCTTGAGCCTCCCAGTTCTTCACTGAGCAAGAGTTTCCTTACCTCCCTAGCCTTTGGTCTCTGCTCTTTGTACAGGAGAGAGAAGAGACTGGAAAATGAACCACGTTGTTCTTCGAGGATGGTGAGTAACGTGGCCAGGGAGCAGGCATGCATCCTGGGCGACCACCTCCCAGGAACAAGAATGAGGTCCGGAAAAAAAAAAAAAAAATAGAATGAGGTCCGTGTGGCTTCCTAGGGCACATGTGCTATTCTGGGCCAGTGTCTGAGATGCAAGGACCCGACAGCCAAGGCAGGATCCTTGAGTTTACCACCGTTCTCAACCTTGCTTTTCAGCAAATGAAAGAACTTCTTGCTCTCGTGGGAGGACAGCAAGAGCCTCGGGTGGGTGGCTGCAGCCCTGACCCTACGTGAATGCTTTCCTTCCTTGTGCTTCAGATTCTGTCCTGTGCATCAGGCCATCACTGATATGGAATCTGCTGCTTTCACTGAGGCAGCATCTGTCCTCATGTCCAAGTGCAACATATCAGCTTTCCTGTGGGAACTACATCTCACCTGCTTCCAGTCCAAACAGTTTCAGAAGGCTGACCCCACATTCCACCCACCTGGAAGATGGGTGGATGATCGAAGTCTAGCCAATCCCATTTTCTGTCCTCTTATTGCTGTGGTGGGTTCAAGGATGAGAATGTGACCCAAGCCAGACCAAAGGCATTCCAAATCATGGGTTTTCATGGAGTCCTAGGGAAGGCAAAACCCTTCCAGGAAGAATGGACGTGGAGTGGGTGCCCTCCTGGAGTTGCTGGAGGCCCTGGATGCAGTGAGGGAGACTGTGCCTGTGCATGGATGTCTCAGGTACTCAGCAGGATGGACGGTTGGAGAGGGACCAGGTCACTAGGAGAACATGAGCCCTTGGGCCTGACACCTCCAACCCAACTTTTCAGCTTGTCTCTTGTAAGTATTAATTTATTTCTATCATTTATAATAATATTAATTTACTTGACATGAGTAAGCATTTCTAGTCCCTTGTAATCAAAAAAGCCTGACACATCAGGACCAATTGGGCGGGCATGTCTTGGGGAGATGAAGCCACTGGGTGGGGTCAGATCTTAGGGGAGCTGCCAAACAGCTCTGTGCCTGTTTCGTCTATGTCCCAGGAGAGGGAAACCCTAGAATAGCGAGAGAAGAACTAGCCCAGAGAAAGGGTCATAGGATGGTTCATTGGTGTGCTTGTATTTTCCATATTTTAGGGTTCGTTTTGTGTGTTATTTTTTATTCTAGATTTACAGGGCGATGTAATAGCTTGCTCTTATTTGATTTTCAATTTCACCTCTCATCCTAGTTTTCTACAGAATTGTCACAGTCAATGAACAAATATGGATACCTTATTATGAACTAAAGTCCATACTTTATTCTGGTTCCTTTAATTCTACTTTTTATGCCATTGGATCCCATCCAAGGTATCATATGGCATTGAGTCATCATGTCACTTTAGGATCTTTTTGGCTTTGACATTTTCTCACAGTATCCTTCTCTCAGTGACCTAGGCAGTGTTCAGGAGGACTAGTCATGTATATTGTAGACTCTATCACTTAGTAAATAACTTCGTGTTTTTCTTGTGTTTAGAATGGGGTTTTGCATTTTGAGGAAGTATATTGCATGACTTTTTATCATGGGAACGTACTTCAAGGCAGCTTATCACTGTTCATGTTAACTTGGCCTTCCTGGCTCAGGTAGTGTTTGTCAGATTTTCCCCACTGTGACATTACTTTTTCCCCAAGTCTGTACTGTGTGTTTTCTTTAGGATGAAGTCACTATGCAGAACCCACACGTCAGGAGATGGAAGTTAACCCTATCTTCTTAATAAGTGACTGAGTACAAACATCAACTATTTGGAATTCTTCCACATAGGAGATTTATATTAAACATAACTCATAAACACACACACACACACACACACACACACACACTGTTTAATCATTTATTTTTTACTATTGTGCACACTCCACCCAGATTTTTATTTTAAGCGTTTGGTTATATATCAGCAGAACAGTATTTGGTTGTTCAGTTCACTCCTGCTTTTTTCGGACACAGTTCCATCTTGTGGGTTTCCTTTCTTCTTGGTACACATCTTTTTACGTGCCTATTGACTGTTTGCATTTCTCTTCTAGAGAAGGGTCTGTTCAAGTCCTTTTCTATTCAGACAGTTGGGTTGTCTTTTTGTTTTTGATGATTTGTAAAGGCTCTGGATGTATTCTGAAGAACAGACTTCTCACTCTTTCATAGAGACATACAAGCAAGCAGGCATGATTTCTTTTTTTTTTTTTTTAAACATCTTTATTGGCGTATAATTGCTTTACAATGGTGTGTTAGTTTCTGCTTTATAACAAAGTGAATCAGTTATACATATACATATATGCCCATATCTCTTCCCTCTTCCGTCTCCCTCCCTCCCACCCTCCCTATCCCACCTCTCTAAGTGGTCACAAAGCACCAAGCTGATCTCCCTGTGCTATGCGGCTGCTTCCCACTAGCTATCTATTTTACATTTGGTAGTGTATATATGTCCATGCCACTCTCTCACCGGGAGGGGGAGGGGTAAGATGTGACAGGGTCAGGCATGATTTCTAAATAGAGAAGCACTAGGCCAGGAATTTGTAGACTTAACATATTCTGCTCCCTGGTGGCCAATGTGCAGGGCATATTTTGGAGGGGTCACAGAGGTCATGGTGTGGTTGTGACAGTCATTCTTAACTTTGAGGATAAAAATCTGCAGTTCTACCTGGGGTCTTGGGATCCATCAAGGAGATTTTTCTGAATCACCCTGAACACGAAGAGAATCAAGAGCCAAGAGAAAATCTGGGCCGTTGGTTGAGTTGAGGGATGTGCTCAAGCATGTGTATGTGTGTGCTGTTAAAGAAAAAAACAGTCACTGATACTTATCAAGCATAGTAAGCAGACTTTATTCAGGACTGTTAAGATAGGGATACAGACCACTGCCATAGGATTTTACACTGCGGGAGAGAAATTGCATTCAACTCTGAACACAGCATGGGCAAGTGGGAACTTATAGCCAAGGAGGAGGGGAGGCAGGTGTCACTGGATGGAAAGTTCCTAAGAGGCGACAGCATGGATAATTAAGGGAGACTCTGGCTAAGCTGACCTGACAGGATTCCAACTGAAGACAAAGTTGGTCAGATATCATCTGAGGGATGGTGAGGATGAGAAGCCCAGTCAGATATGTATAATCCTTAAATAAATTCATGCATATGAGAAATGTAGAACTTTGCCCACAATATGTTAGTCTTTTTTTTTTTAACATCTTTATTGGAGTATACTTGTTTATAATGGTGTGTTAGTTTCTGCTTTATTACCAAGTGAACCAGCTATACATATACATATATCCTTATATCTCTTCCCTATTGCGTGTCCCTCTTTCCCACTCTCCCTATCCCATGCCTCTAGGTGATCGCAAAGCACCGAGCTGATCTCCTTGTGCTATGGGGCTGTTTCCCACTAGCTATCTATTTTACATGTGGTAGTGTATATATGTCCATGCCACTCTCTCACTTTGTCCCAGCTTACCCTTCCCCCTCCCCGTGTCCTCAAGTCCATTCTCTAGTAGTTCTGCATCTTTATTCCTGTCTTGCCCCTAGGTTCTTCATGAACTTTTTTTTTTTTACATTCCATATAATGTGTTAGCATACGGTATTTGTTTATCTCTTTCTGACTTACTTCACTCTGTATGACAGATTCTAACTCCATCCACCTCACTACAAATAACTCCATTTCGTTTCTTTTTATGGCTGAGTAATATTCCATTGTATATATGTGCCATATCTTCTTTATCAATTCATCCGATGATGCACACTTAGGTTGCTTCCATGTCCTGGCTATTGTAAATAGAGCTGCAATGAATATTGTGGTACATGACTAGTTTTGAATTATGGATTGCTCAGGGTATATGCCCAGTAGTGGGATTGCTGGGTCATATGGTAGTTCTATTTTTAGTTTTTTAAGGAACCTCCATACTGTTCTCCATAGTGGCTGTATCAATTTATATTCCCACCAAAAATGAAAGAGGGTTCCCTTTTCTCTACACCCCCTCCAGCATTTATTGTTTGTAGATTTTTTGATGATGGCCATTCTGACGGGTGTGAGATGATATCTCATTGTAGTTTCGATTTGCATTTCTCTAATGATTAATGATGATGAGCATTCTTTCATGTGTTTGTTGGCAATCTGTATGTCTTCTTTGGAGAAATGTCTATTTAGGTTTTCTGCCCATTTTTGGATTGGGTTTTTTGTTTTTTTGACATTGAGCTGCATGAGCTGCTTGTAAATTTTGGAGATTAAACCTTTGTCAGTTGCTTCATTTGTAAATATTCTCTCCCATTCTGAGGGTTGTCTTTTTGTCTTGTTTATGGTTTCCTTTGCTGTGCAAAAGCTTTTAAGTTTCATTAGATCCCATTTTTTTATTTTTGTTTTTATTTTCATTTCACTAGGAGGTGGGTCAAAAAGGATCTTGCTCGGATTTATGTCATAGAGTGTTCTGCCTATGTTTTCCTCTAAGAGTTTGATAATGTCTGGCCTTACATTTAGGTCTTTAATCCATTTTGAGTTTATTTTTGTGTATGGTGTTAGGGAGTGTTCTAATTTCATTGTTTTAATTGTAGCTGTCCAGTTTTCCCAGCACCACTTATTGAAGAGGCTGTCTTTTCTCCATTGTATATTCTTGCCTCCTTTATCAAAGATAAGGTGACCATATGTGCGTGGGGTTATCTCTGGGTTTTCTATCCTGCTCCACTGATCTGTATTTCCGTTTTTGTGCCAGTACCATATGGTCTTGATTACCATAGCTTTGTAGTATAGTCTGAAGTCAGGGAGACTGATTCCTCCAGCTCCGTTTTTCTTCTTCAAGATTGCTTTGGCTATTCGGGGTCTTTTGTGTTTCCATACAAATTGCGACAATTTTTGTTCTTTTTTTTTTTTTCAATTTTTGTTCTTGTTCTGTGAAAAATGCCAGTGGTAGTTTGATAGGGATGTCATTGAATCTGTAGATTGCATTGGGTAGTACAGTCATTTTCACAATGTTGATTCTTCCAATCCAGAAACATGGTATATCACTCCACCTATTTGTATCATCTTTAATTTCTTTCATCAGTGTCTTATAGTTTTCTGCATACAGGTCTGTTTCTCCTTACATAGGTTTATTCCTAGGTATTTTATTCTTTTTGTTGCAATGGTAAATGGGAGTGTTTTCTTAATTTCACTTTCAGATTATTCATCATTAGTGTATAGTAATACAACAGATTTCTATGCATTAATTTTTTATCCTGCTACTTTACCAAATTCATTGATTAGCTCTAGTAGTTTTCTGGGAGAGCCTTTAGGATTCTCTATGTATAGTATCATGTCATCTGCAAACAGTGACAGATTTACTTCTTCTTTTCTGATTTGGATTCCTTTTATTTCTTTTTCTTCTCTGATTGCTGTAGCTAAAACTTCCAAAACAATGTTGAATAATACTGGTGAGAGTAGGCAACCTTGTCTTGTTCCTCATCTTAGTGGAAATTGTTTCAGTATTTCACCATTGAGAATGATGTTGGTTGTGGGGTTTTCATATATGGCCTTTATTATGTTGAGGTAAGTTCACTCTATGCCTACTTTCTGGAGGGTTTTTAGCATAAATGGGTGTTGAATTTTGTCAAAAGCTTTTCCTGAATCTATTGAGATGATCATATGGTTTTTATTCTTAAACTTGTTAATATAGTGTATCACATTGATTGATTTGCGTATATTGAAGAATCCTTGCATTCCTGGGATAAACCCCACTTGATCATGGTGCATGATCCTTTTAATGTGCTGTTGCATTCTGTTTGCTAGTATTTTCTTGAGGAGTTTTGCATGTATGTTCATCAGTGATATTGGCCTGTAGTTTTCTTTCTTTGTGACATCTTTGTCTGGTTTTGGTATCAGGGGGATGGTGGCCTTGTAGAATGTGTTTGGGAGTGTTCCTCTCTCTGCTATATTTTAGAAGAGTTTGAGAATGATAGGTGTTAGATCTTCTCTAAATGTTTGATAGAATTCACCTGTGAAGCCATCTGATCCTGGGCTTTGGTTTGTTAGAAGCTTTTATTCACAGTTTCAATTCCAGTGCTTGTGATTGGTCTGTTTATGTTTTCTATTTCTTCCTGGTTAAGTGTCAGAAGGTTGTGCTTTTCTAAGAATTTGTCCATTTCTTCCAGGTTGTCCATTTTATTGGCATAGAGTTGCTTGTAGTAATCTCTCATGATCCTTTGTATTTCTGCAAGGTCATTTGTTACTTCTCCTTTTTCATTTCTAATTCTATTGATTTGAGTCTTCTCCTTTTTTTTCTTGATGAGTCTGGCTAATGGTTTATAAATTTTGTTTATCTTCTCAAAGAACCAGGTTTCAGTTTTATTGATCTTTGCTATACTTTCCTTCCTTTCATTTTCATTTATTTCTGATCTGATCTTTATGATTTCTTTCCTTCTGCTAACTTTGGGGTTTTTTTTGTTCTTCTTTCTTTAATTGCTTTAGGTGTAGGTTAGGTTGTTTATTTGAGATGTTTCTTGTTTCTTAAGGCAGGACTGTATTGCTATAAACTTCCCTCTTTGAACTGCTTTTGCTGCATCCCATAGGTTTTGGGTCATCGTGTTTTCATTGTCATTTGTGTCTAGGTATTTTTTGATTTCCTCTTTGATTTCATCAGTGATCTCTTGTTTATTAAGTAGTGTATTGTTTAGCCTCCATGTGTTTGCATTTTTACAGATTTTTTCCTGTAATTGATATCTAGTCTCATAGCGTTGTGGTCAGAAAAGATACTTGACATGATTTCAAGTTTCTTAAATTTACCAAGGCTTGATTTGTCACCCAAGATATGATCTATCCTGGAGAATGTTCCATGAGCACTTGAGAGGAAAGTGTATTCTGTTGTTTTGGGATGGAATGTCCTATAAATATCAAGTCCATCTTGTTTAATGTATCATTTAAAGCTTGTGTTTCCTTATTTATTTACATTTTGGATGATCTGTTCATTGGTGAAAGTGGAGTGTTAAAGTCCTCTACTATGATTATGTTACTGTCGATTTCCCCTTTTATGGCTGTTAGTATTTACCTTATGTATTGAGGTGCTCCTATGTGGGGTGCAAAAATATTTACAATTGTTATATCTTCTTCTTTTATTGATCCCTTGATCATTATTTAGTATCCTTCTTTGTCTCTTATAATAGTCTTTGTTTTAAAGTCTATTTTGTCTGATATGAGAATTGCTACTCCAGCTTTCCTTTGATTTCCATTTGCATGGAATATCTTTTTCCATCCCCTCCATTTCAGTTTGTATGTGTCCCTAGGTCTGAAGTGGGTCTCTTGTAGACAGCATATATATGGGTCTTGTTTTTGTATCCATTCAGCCAGTCTATGTCTTTTGGGTGCAGCATTTAATCCATTTACATTTAAGGTAATTATCGATATGTATGTTCCTATTACCATTTTCTTAATTGTTTTGGGTTTGTTATTGTAGGTCTTTTCCTTCTCTTGTGTTTCCTGCCTAGAGAAGTTCCTTTAGCATTAGTTGTAAAGCTGGTTTTGTGGTGCTGAATTCTCTTAGCTTTTGCTTGTCTGTAAAGGTTTTAATTTCTCCATCAACTCTGAATGAGATCCTTGCTGGGTAGAGTAATCTTGGTTGTAGGTTTTTCTCCTTCCTCACTTTAAATACGTCCTGCAACTCCCTTCTGACTTGCATAGCTTCTGCTGAAAGATCAGCCCCTTGTGCTGGGGTTGTGGCCTTAGAAAAGGTCAAAGTCAAGGTTTCCTCCTGTTCTGTCGACATTGGGTGAGGTCTCACCCGCAAGACTTGGGTCATTTGCCTGGAGGACTGCAAAGGTAAACCAGGGAGCCCCAGGCCAGGCCACCACCCTGGTGCCAACCTTGTAGCCCTCTGAACCTTGCCTGGATGTGTGGAGTGCGTTTGGGGGCTGGATGTTCCTGTCTTGGGGGGTAGGTCTGCCTTCGTCATGGGCAGGCTGATGAGGGGTGAGAAGCCCGGTGGGCTGGACACGTCCACAGCCCCGTCCCAAGCTGGCCAGTCAGTATGGAGCGAGTCCAGGCAGCGATCTTCGGCCCGAAGTTTATGCCAAAGACTCGAGGTCGATCTCTTTGATCCCAGATGGATATGTGATCCTACCTAGGTTTGTGCCTGATCTGGGAACAAAAGATCGAGTGGGCAGAAAAAGCAGTGATAATGGCTGGGCAGGGCCCTGATCCCTTCGGGCCGGGCCTGCCCATCTGCTGGTCACTCTCATGGCAGAGGCCCAGGTTGGAGATTGGTGAGGAGCTCATTGATGGGGACAACCAATGCATCTCCATGAGTGTATGGACACATTGCCCCAGCCCACACCCTGCCCCAACTGCCCATGAGGGCCAATACCGGCTATGGGTAGTTTGGCCATGAGGGTTATCTGGATCCTGGGCACAGGAGACTATGGTTCCCAATTCTGGGCTACAAATTGAGCTCAGCACAGCTGGCTCTGACCAGGAGCACCGTGCCATGCTTCCCCCCAAGTCAGTTGCAGGACCCAGAGCTCTCCAAGGAGGAGTACAAAGGTGAGTAGGCCAGAGCTGAATGCTGGGCCCCACAGGGTGAGACCCCAGGTGCTGGTCTTGGGCCTGGACCAAAGGCTGGCCTCAGATGACCCATCTGGTGGACTGCAATTTGCCCACATATAACGAACAGAGGATTGGTCTCAAAGGAGGGAAAGATCTGAAGCCACTCACACCTCCCAAACCCCACCCCCAGCCACAGAAGTGTCACAGATGGTAGAGCAAATTATGCACGGGATGGAGGGGCAGACAAACAGCCGTCCAGTGCACTGAGCTGAGACCTACGGGGCCTTGGTCATGTCCTGCCATTCCTGGAGGTCCCAAAGAGATGGAAAGGGAGGAAGGAGAAGAGGACTAGTTATTACATATGCCTAACTCTAACCCTGGCATACTGGCTGCTTTCATTCACCAAGGCAGAGGAAATCATCGCCATAATAAGTGCATGGGAAGAAGAATGAAGACGTGTCCAACAGCAGAGGAAAGACTCCAGTTGACCCGATTCCCTGCACAGAAAATGCTGAAGGCGATTCCCCCCCCCCCCAAATGTAAAACAAAACAAAACAGAACAGAACTCTGGAAACTCAGTTCGATTGCAGGGTAGAAACTTCATCAACATTACAGAAATCGGTTGCCTTTCTGTACACTCACAACAATCTATCTGAATGAGGAAGAAGACAACCCCATTGAAAGTGATGGTAAAACACAGAGAAAATACCTATGAGTCCATCTAACCTCCGACCTACAAGACCCGCAATTCAGAAACGGGACGAGAGACATATTGATAAAAGAAAATGAAGATGACACGCATGTAACATGGAAAGTTAGGCAGTGCTCATGCATCGGAAGAGTCTGTCTTGTTCAATTGATTCCACACCCCCGAGGCAATCCAGAGAGTCGATGCCATTCCTCTCAAAATACCCACAGATTGTCTCAGACAAGTACAACTTAGAATACCGAAATGGGCCTGGAAACTCAAAAGAACCTAGAGAGTGTCCGTACGCTCTTCAGAAAGAAGTACAGACTTCAAACGTCCAACGCTGCTTGATTTCCAACTAGACTACAAACCTAGCATCATCAAGACAGCATGGTATTGGCACACAAGACATCCACATAGATCCAAGCAAGAGAATGGAGAGCCCCGAAAAAAGCCGCACTTGTGCGGTCAAAGGAAGTGAGAAGGTCCCATGGGGACAAGATAGCCTGTACAATGAATGGTGCTGGGGAAGCTGGACCGCTCCATGCACAAGCATCACACTGGTTTCCTTTCTCATACTGCCTACAACAAGAAGCTTACGTTAAATCGACTACTGCAACTTAAATCCTGAAGCCAGGCCAGCCATAGAAGAAACCCATAGGCAGTACGTTCTTGGACCTCAGCCTTAGAAGCATGTCTGAGGATCAGTCTTCTCAGGCAAGGGAAACAGAAGCACAATAAAGGCAGTTGGGGCTCCAGGCGACTGAAAAGTGTTTTAGATGGCACAGAGAAAGCATCCACACTACGAAAAGGCAGCGGAGCGAACATGAGAAAACATTGATTTGCAAACGATGGAAATGAAGAGGGGATCATCTGGATAACAGAGTGAGAAGTCTCACAATGCACACCACTGAGACCCAAAAACACTAACTGAGGCTGAACCCTAACAATGTGTGTGTGTGTGTAAGTATGTGCACCTGTAGGTATTCTATACATAATATACCTAGATTATATATAATAAACATATTCTATATCATGAATTGATTATATAGAATAAGTTTAGGATACATAATATATATATATAATAGACAATATGTATTATATATATTATGTATCATAAATTTCTCTACACAATATGTATATACTGCATATATATTATGTATCATACTTAGAGATACAAAATACTTGTGTGCTCATGCACGCACACACGCACAAGCCACACGATCACAGGGAAGAGGAATTGAGTAGAAGTCACAGACTTTTCCTATGTCCGTCTATAGGCAAGGACCAAATCACAATGTCCATCCATTGTGGATGGGTGGGGATTTCCACAAGGATATGTGACCTGGAGGCAAGACTGCCAGGAGCCAATGCAGGGGCTGCCCACCCCAGAGGCTGAGGAGACAAGTGGACCTGAATCTACTTGCAACAGGAGGGGCTGGAAGGTTGTAAGCCAGAGAAGGCAATGTGTGAAATTTCTTGACCTTCAGCCCTCCCACGGCAGGAGTGGGATGTAGGCTGGAGAATGAGTGATTCTCTGGAGATCCCAGAGTAGACCCAGGCTTGTTTCAGCTGGATTCTGCACTAGGCCAGCCCGTGATGCCTTCCTTCCTATGTGCAGTTTGTGCCTGTGTCCATGTGATACCAGCCCTCCATTTGATACCAGCCTACGAGTTTGACAGGCACTGTAGGTGCTTCTAGGTCTATCCGCCTAATGGCTTCCCTAGGAAGTTGATATGAGAATGAGCACCACTGTGCAGATGGGGAGACTGGGGAGGAGAGGCCCATGGCTTGTACAGGGCCACATCACTGATGACATGGAGGAGAGTCACCAGGTCTTGAAAGCAGCTGTGTCCACAGAGATGGCACCCTGGCTCTGCCCCAGCCATGTTGGTGTCACTGGTCTGGGCCAGGGGACAGCAGGACTTGACCTCACTTCCCTGGCGATAGAGCCCAATGCAACCTGGAACTTGAGGAATGAGGCATCCACATCCTAGAGGAGTCCTCACCCCAGGTCATGGGGCTGCAATCATGGTTCTGCTGTGTCCCAATGTGTTGCAGCTGTGACCTCAGGAGAGGTCACAGTCAAGGTGTATTACACGGCAGTCAACCTTGGGTCAAGTCTCACCTGAACTGTCTTGGGCCATTGGACCGGGGGACCCCAAATGTAAACCAGGGAGCCCCAGGCCAGGCCACAGCCCTGACGCCAGCTGGGTAGCCCTCAGTCCCTTGCCTGGAGGCGTGCAGTGGGTTTGGTGGTGGGTGTTCCTGTCTTGTGTGGTGGGTCTGCCTCCAGCTTGGGCAGGCTGATGAGGGGTGAGAAGCCTGGTGGGCTGGACACGTCCACAGCCCTGTCCCAAGCTGGCCAGTCAGTATGGAGTGAGTCCAGGCAGCGATCTTCGGCCCGAAGTTTATGCCAAAGACTCGAGGTCGATCTCTTTGATCCCAGGTGGATATGTGATCTGACCTAGGTTTGTGCCTGATCTGGGAGCAGAAGGTCGAGTGGGCAGAAAAAGCAGTGATAATGGCCAAGCGGGGCTATGATCCCTTCAGGCCGGGCCTGCCCGTATTCTGGTCACTCTCATGGCAGAGCCCCAGGTTGGAGATTGGAGAGGAGCTCATTGATGGGGACAATCAATGAGTCTCCACGAGCGTGGAGACAGGTTGCTCTACTCCGCACCCTGCACCAACTGCCCACGAGGGCCAGGACTGGCTCTGGGGAGTGGGGCCATGGAGGTTTCTCTGGATCCTGGGCACAGGGGACTACAGTTCCCAATCCTAGGCTATGAAAATAGCTCAGCACAGCTGGCTCTGACCAGGAGCACCATGCCATGCTTCCCCCCAAGTCAGCTGCATGACCCAGAGCCCTCCAAGGAGGAGTACAAAGGTGAGCAGGCCGGGGCTGAATGCTGGGCCCCACAGGGTGAGACGCCAGGTGCTGGTCTTGGGCCTGGACCAAAGGCTGGCCTCAGACCACCAATCTGGTGGATTGGTGGCAATTTGCCAACACATATGAACAGAGGATTAGTCTCAAAGGAGGGAAAGGTCTGAAGGCACCCACAACCCCCAAGCCCCAACCCCCAGCCACAGAAGGGTCACAGATGGTAGACCAAAGTACGTACGAGAAGGAGGGCAGACGAACAGCCATCCAGCTCACTGAGCTGAGTCCTATGGGGCCTTGGCCATGTCCTGCCATTCCTGGAGGACCCAGAGAGATGGTGAGGGAGGAAGGAGAAGAGGGCCAGTTATTACATACACCTAAATCTAACCCTGGCACACAGTCTGCTTTCATTTACCAAGGCAGAGTACGTCATCGCCATAATAACAGCATGGTAAGAAGAAAGAAGTATCTGACGGCAGAGGAAAGACTCCAGTTGACCCAATTCTCCGCATAGAACCTGCTGCCGGCAAGCCCAGCTCCCCCACAAAAAGTAAAACAAAACAAAACAGAACAGAACTCTGGAAACTCAGTTTGATTGTAGGGTAGAAACTTCATTGACGCTACAGAAATCGGTTGTGTTTCTGTACACTAACAACAATCTATCTGAATGAGGAAGAAGACAACCCCATCGACAATGATGGTAAAACACAAAGAAAATACCTATGAGTCCATCTAACCCACGACCTACAAGACCCGTAACTCAGAAAACTGGATGAGAGACATACTGATGAAAGAAAATGAAGATGACATACATGCAACTTGGAAAGATAGGCGGTGCTCATGTATCGAAAGCGTCCATCTTGTGCAAATCATTCCACACACCCGAGGCAATCCAGAGAGTTGATGCCATTGCTCTCAAAATACCCACAGATTTTCTCAGACGAGTACAACCTAGAATACCGAAATGGGTCTGGAAACCCAAATGAACGTAGAGAGTGTCCATACGCTCTTCAGAAAGTAGTGCAGACTTCGGACATCAAACACTGCCTGATTTCCAAATAGACTGCAAACCTGGCATCATCAAGACAGCATGGTATTGGCACAGAAGACAACCACATAGATCCAAGCAAGGGAATGGAGAGCCCCGAAAAAAGCCATGCTTAAGCCATCAAAGGAGGTGAGAGGGTCCATGGGGAGAAGAGAGCCTGTGAATTGAATGGTGCTGGGAAAACTGGACCGCTCCATGCACAAGCATCACACTGGATTCCTTTCTTGTGCCATGTACAACAAGAACCTCACACCAAATCGACTACCACATCGTAAAACCTTAAGCCAGGCCAGCCCTAGAAGAAACCCATAGGCAGTAAGTTATTGCACCTCAGCCTTAGAAGCATGTCTGTGGATCGTTCTCCTCAGGCAAGGGAAGCAGAAGCACAATAAAGGTAGTTGGGGTTCCAGGCGACTGAAAAGTATTTTAAACGTCACAGGAAAACTGTCCTCACGATGAAAAGGCAGCTGAGTGAACATGAGAAAACATTGATTTGCCAATGATGGAACTGACAGGGGATCAGCTCCAATACAGACTAAGTCACACAATGCAAGCCTTTCAGACACAAAAACCCTAATTCGAAACTGAACCCTAACAAGGTGTGTTTGTGTACGTATGTGCATCTGTAGGTATTCTATACATAATATACCTAGATTATATATAATAAACATATTCTATATCATGAATTGATTATATAGAATAAGTTTAGGATACATACTTTATATATTATAGGCAATATGTGTAATATATATATTATGTATCATAAATTTTTCTACATAAAACGTATATAATACATACATATTGGGGAAAGCTGGGAATCCAGAATCCGCGAAAGACATTCTCCATCCTGTCCCAGCCACTGAGTGACCTGGGCCCTTTGACTGAGAGGGTCTTCATTGTCTTGCCAGGTGTCAGGCCTGTGCCTCTGAGGTGGGAGAGACAAGTTCAGGACACTGGTCCACCAGAGACCTCCTAGATCCATGTAATATCAAATGGAGAATGCTCTCCCAGAGATTTCCTTCTGAACGCTAAGACACAGCTCCATTCAACGACCAGCAAACTACAGTGCTGGACACCCTATGACAAACAACTAGCAAGAGAGGAACACAACACCATCCATTAGCACAGAGACTGCCTAAAATCATAATAAGGTCACAGACACCCCAACACACACCACTGGATGCCATCCTGCCACAAGAAAGACAGAATCCAGCCTCATCCACTGGAACACAGCCACCAGTCTCTTCCACCAGGAAGCCTACACAACCCACTTAACCAACCTTAGCCACTGGGGGCAGACACCAAAAACAATAGGAACCATGCACCTGCAGCATGCGAAAAGGAGACCTGAAACACAGTAAATTAAGAAAATGAGAAGACAAAGAAACACACAGCCGATGAAGCAGCAAGTTAAAAACCCCAGACAAAACAAATGAAGAGAAAAGAGGCAGTCTACCTGAAAAAGAATTCAGAGTAATGATAGTAAAGTTGATCCAAAATCTTGGAAATAGAATGGAGAAAATACAAGAAATGTTTAACAAGGACCTAGAAGAACTAAAGAGCAAACAAACAATGATGAACAACACAGTAAATGAAATTAAAAATTCTCTAGAAGGGATCAATAGCAGAATAACTGAGGCAGAAGAACGGATAAGTGATCTGGAAGATAAAATAGTAGAAATAACCACCACAGAGCAGAATAAAGAAAAAAGAATGAAAAGAATTGAGGACAGTTTCAGAGACCTCTGGAACAACATTAAACACAACAACATTCGAATTATAGGGGTCCCAGAAGAAGAAGAGAAAAAGAAAGGGGCTGAGAAAATATTTGAAGAGATTATAGTTGAAAACTTCCCTAATATGGGAAAGGAAATCGTCAATCAAGTCCAGGAAGCACAGAGAGTCCCATACAGGATAAATTTGAGTAGAAACACACCAAGACACATACTAATCAAACTATCAAAAATTAAATACAAGGAAAAGATATTAAAAGCAGCAAGGGAAGAACAACAAATAATATACAAGGGTATCCCCATAAGGTTAATGGCTGATCTTTCAGCAGAAACTCTGCTAGCCTGAAGGGAGAAGCAGGACATATTTAAAGTGATGAAAGGAAAACACTTACAACCAAGATTACGCTACCCAACAAGGATCTCATTCAGATTCGACAGAGAAATTAAAACCTTTACAGACAAGCAAAAGCTAGGAGAATTCAGCACCACCAAAGCAGCTTTACAACAAATTCTAAAGGAATTTCTCTAGGCAGGAAACACAAGAGAAGAAAAGACCTACAATAACAAACCCAAAACAATTAAGAAAATGGTAATAGGAAATACATATCGATAACTACCTTAAATATAAATGGATTAAATGTTCCAACCAAAAGAGATAGACTGGCAGAATGGATACAAAAACAAGACTCATATAAATGCTGTCTACAAGAGACCTGCTTCAGACCTAGGGACACATACAGACGGAAAGGTAGGGGACGGAAAAAGATATTCCAGGCAAATGGAAATCAAAGGAAAGCTGGAGTAGCAATTCTCATATCAGACAAAATGACTTTAAAATAAAGACTATTGAAAGAGACAAAGAAGGACACTACATAATGATCAAGGGATCAATCCAAGAAGAAGATATAACAATTGTAAATATTTATGTACCCAACATAAGAGCACCCTAATACATAAGACAAATGCTAACAGCCATACAAGGGGAAAATGACAGTAACACAATCATAGTAGGGGACTTTAACACACCACTTCCACCAATGAACAGATCATCCCAAATGTAAATAAATAAGGAAACACAAGCTTTAAATGGTACATTATACAAGATGACTTAATTGATATTTTTAGGACATTCCATCAAAACAACAGAATACCCTTTCTACTCAAGTGTTAATGGGATATACTCCAGGATAGATCATATCTTGGGTCAAAAATCAAGCCTTGGTAAATTTAAGAAAATTGAAATTGTATCAAGTATCTTTTCTGACCACAACACTATGAGACTAGATATCAATTACAGAAAAAAATCTGTAAAAAATGCAAACACATGGAGGCTAAACAATACACTACTTAAGTACCAAGAGATCACTGAAGAAATCAAAGAGGAAATCAAAAAATACCTAGAAACAAGTGACAATGAAAACACGACAACCCAAAACCTATGGGATGCAGCAAAAGCAGTTCGAAGAGGGAAGTTTATAGCAATAAAATCCTACCTCAAGAAACAAGAAACATCTCAAATAAACAACCTAACCTTACACCTAAAGCAATTAGAGAAAGAAGAACAAAAAAAACCCAAGGTTAGCCGAAGGAAAGAAATCATAAAGATCAGATCAGAAATAAATGAAAAAGAAAGGAAGGAAAGTATAGCAAAGATCAATAAAACTAAAAGCTGATTCTTTGAGAAGATAAACAAAATTGATAAACCATTAGCCAGACTCATCAAGGAAAAAAGGGAGAAGACTCAAATCAATAGAATTAGAAATGAAAAAGGAGAAGTAACAACGGACACTGGAGAAATACAAAGGATCATGAGAGATTACTACAAGCAACTATATGCCAATAAAATGGACAACCTGGAAGAAATGGACACATTCTTAGAAAAGCACAACCTTCCAGACTGAACCAGGAAGAAATAGAAAATACTAACAGACCAATCACAAGCACTGTAATTGAGACTGTGATTAAAACTCTTCCAACAAACAAAAGCCCAGGAAAAGATGGTTTCACAGGTGAATTCTATCAAACATTTAGAGAAGAGCTAACACTTATCCTTCTCAACATCTTCCAAAATATAACAAAAGGAGGAACACTCCCAAACTTATTTTACGAGGTCAAAGTCACCCTGATACCAAAAGCAGACAAAGATGTCACAGAGAAAAAAATCTATGGGCCAATATCACTGATGATCATAGATGCAATAATGCTCAACAAAATACTAGCAAACAGAATCCAACAGCACATTTAAAGCATCATACACCATGATCACGTGGGGTTTATCCCAGGAATGAAAGGATTCTTCAGTCCACACAAATCAATCACTGTGATACGACATATTAACAAATTGAAAGATAAAAACCAGATGATCATCTCAATAGATGCAGAAAAAGCTTTTGACAAAATTCAACACCCATTTATGATAAAAACCCTCCAGAAGGTAGGCATAGAAGGAATTTACCTCAACATAATAAATGCCATATATGACAAATGCACAGCCAACATCGTTCTCAATGGTGAAAAATTGAAAACATTTCCTCTAAGATCAGGAAGAAGACAAGGTTGTCCACTCTCACCATTATTATTCAACATAGTTTTGGAAATTTTAGCAACAGCAATCAGAGAAGGAAAAAAAATTAAAGGAATCCAAATTGGAAAAGAAGTAAATCTGTCACTGTTTGCAGATGACATGATACTATACAGAGAGAATCCTAAAGATGCTACCAGACAACTACTAGAGCTAATCAATGAATTTGGTAAAGTAGAGGGATACAAAATTAATGCAAAGAAATCTCTTGCATTCCTATACACTAATGATGAAAAATCTGAATGATAAATTAAGGAAACCCTCCCATTTACCATTGCAACAAAAAGAAAAAGACACCTAGAAATAAACCTACCTGAGATGATAAAAGACCTGGATGCAGAAACTATAAGGCACTGAGATTGGAAGAATCAACATTGTGAAAATGACTATACTACCCAAAGCAATCTACAGATTCAATGTAATTCCTATCAAACTACCACTGACATTTTTCACAGAACTAAAACAAAAATTTTCGCAATTTGTATGGAAACACAAAGACCCCTAATAGCAAAAGAAATCTTGAGAAAGAAAAACGGAGCTGGAGGAACCAGGCTCCCAGACTTCAGTCTATACTACAAAGCTACAGTAATCAAGACAGTATGGCACTGGCAACAAAACAGAAATATAGATCAATGGAACAGGCTAGAAAGCCCAGAGATAAACCCATGCACCTATGGTCAACTTATTTTTATAAAGAATGCAAGAATATACAATGGAGAAAAGGCAGCCTCTTCAATAAGTGGTGCTGGGAAAACTGGACAGATACATGTAAATGAATGAAATTAGAACACTCCCTAACAACATACACAAAAATAAACTCAAAATGGATTAAAGACCTAAATGTAAGGCCAGACACTATAAAACTCTTAGTGGACAACCCACTCAGAGCACTCTATGACATAAATCACAGCAAGATCCTTTTTGCCTCACCTGCCAGTGAAATGGAAATATACACAAAAATAAACAAATGGGACCTAGTGAAACTTAAAAGCTTTTGCACAGCAAAGGAAACCATAAAGAAGACAAAAAGACAACCCTCAGAATGGGAGAAAATATTTGCAAATGAAGCAACTGACAAAGGATTCATCTCAAAAATTTTCAAGCAGCTCATGCAACTCAATATCAAAAAAGCAAACAACCCAATACAAAAATGGGCAGAAGACATAGACATTTTTCCAAAGAAGATATACAGATTACCAACAAACATATGAAAGGATGCTCAACATCAGTAATCACTAGAGAAATGCAAGTCAAAACTACAAACAGGTATCATCTCACACCGGTCAGAATGGCCATCATCAAAAAATCTAGAAACAATAAATGCTGGAGAGGGTGTGGAGAAAAGGGAACACTCTTGCACTGTTGGTGGGAATGTAAACTGATACAGCCACTATGGAGAACAGTATGGAGGTTCCTTAAAAAACTAAAAAGAGAACTACCATACGACCCAGCAATCCCACTACTGGGCATATACCCTGAGAAAACCATAATTCAAAAAGAGTCATGTACCAAAATGTTCATTGCAGCTCTATTTACAATAGCCAGGACATGGAAGCAACCTAAGTGTCCATCATCAGATGAATGGATAAAGAAGATGTGGCACATATATACAATGGAATATTACTCAGCCATAAAAAGAAATGAAATGGAGGTATTTGTAATGAGGTGGATGGAGTTAGAGTCTGTCATACAGAGTGAAGTAAGTCAGAAAGAGAAAAACAAATACAGTATGCTAACACATATATATGGAATCTAAGGGGAAAAAAAAAAGGTCATGAAGAACCTAGTGGCAAGACGGGAATAAAGACACAGACCTACTAGAGAATGGACTTGAGGATATGGGGAGGGGGAGAGGTGAGATGTGACAGGGTGAGAGAGTGTCATGGACATATATACACTACCAAATGTAAAATAGATAGCTAGTGGGAAGCAGCCACATAGCACAGGGAGATCAGCTCAGTGCTTTGTGACCACCTAGAGGGGTGGGATAGGGAGGGTGGGAGGGAGGGAGATGCAAGAGGGAAGAGATATGGGAACATATGTATATGTATAACTGATTCACTTTGTTATAAAGCAGAAACTAACACACCATTGTAAAGCAATTATACTTCAATAAGGATGTTAAAAAAAAAAACTAAAATTGGAATTACCAAACGACCCAGCAATCCCACTGCTGGGCATATATCCTGAGATAACCATAATTCATAAGAGTCATGTAGCACAATGTTCATTGCAGCTCTATTTACAATAGCCAAGACATGGAAACAACCTAAGTGTCCACTGACAGATGCATGGATAACAAAGATGTGACACATATATACAATGGAATATTACTTGGCCATATAAAGAAACGAAACTGAGTTATTTGTAGTGAGGTGAATGGAGTTAGAGTCTGTCCTACAGAGTGAAGTAAGTCAGAAAGAGAAAAACAAATACCGTATGCTAACACATATATATGGATTAAAAAAAAAAAGGTTCTTAAGATCCTAGTGGCAGGAAAGGAACAAAGACGCAGATGTAGAGAATGGACTTGAGGACATGGGGAGTGGGAAGGGTAAGTTGGGAAGTGATAGATTGGCATGGACATATATACACTACCAAATATAAAATAGCTAGTGGGAAGCGGCCACGTAGCACAGGGAGATCAGCTCGGTGCTTTTTGACCACCTAGAGGGGGGGGATAGGGAGAGTGGGAAAGAGGGACACGCAAGAGGGAAGAGATATGGGGATATATGTATATGTATAGCTGATTCACTTGGTAATAAAGCAGAAACTAACACACCATTATAAACAAGCATATTTTGGGGGCCTCCTCTCCCATCTCAAGAGCCAGGAAGAGTGAAGAACTTGAAGGGCCCTTGAACACAGAGGACATCAGCTAACCAGGAGCTTAGAGGGCTTTTCCTCCAGAGTTTTACTAGCCTTTGGAAATCCGAAAGATGATTTATTTCCTTTGTATTACATTATTTTCTAGATGAGGGGTTGGCACAGTTTCTTAAAATTGGCCAAAGGGAAGATATCTTAGGCTTTAGTAACTGTTTTACAGCCTCTGTCACAGAACCCAGCTCTGCTGTCATCCTGTGAGAGCCACCATGGAAAACGTGCAGTGAATAAGCATGGCTGTTATTTCCTAGCAAGACTTCATTTACAAACACGGGCAGCAGCTGCAGTTTCCTGGCCCCTGGTCTATACTTAGGTAAAACATAAAATGTAAATGTATTGTGTCAGTGTGACTTTCTTTCTGCCTGTAATCATATGTGGTCACCAGCCAGTCACATAATAGTTACTGACTTTTTTTTTCATGAAAAATGCAGCTCCTCTCCCTGTGCTATGTCGCTCACTGTCCAAAGGCCTGCCTGGTAGGAAGATGCAATGGCACAGTGTTTCTTGGTGACAGAAGACTTGAGTTCCAAGTCGTCACTGTGGCTGGAGCACAGTGTCCAGTGTGAGGGGCGGGCGTGGGGGGGTCATCTGCAGAGAAGATTCTGCTTGGTACCCAGAACCCTTGGTGGAGGCTTCTGGAAGACGGGTTTAGGAATTGGAACTCAATCCTGGGAGTGGTGGGGAACCACTGACGAGTTTTACACAGAGGAATGTTTTGTTTATTTATTTATTACCATGCAGAACACTAAACTTTATTCACTTTATTTATATATTGAACAGTTCTAAAGTATTTACTTCTTGCTTTGACAAAAAATGAAAAAAATACAGGAGCACTGAGCAACTCCTCTTTAGGAGAAAAGTGTTATATATACAGCTGTGGAGAGTTACGGTTTCTCCTTGACATATGACGAAAAACAGTAATAAAAAAGTGCTTCATTGATCAACAAAGGTCTAAGAGCTGCAAGCATTTATTCATACTATACAACAGACACAAGAAACACGTATCGTAACCTCTGGCATATGTCATGAGGACCAGCACAATCTTTAATTAGACTGACTTCTCCCTCCCTGCAAGGCCAGACCACACAGAGTGTGGAAAACTTACACCCTGTTTCACTAAATTCAAATTCTGAGCAACCTGCTGTCACTGGGAAGTCAGAGACACGCTCAGATGCTCTTGGATTTGCCTGGACTGACAGTTCCATGGAGGGCTTCTGGGCCATGGCTTAACTACACCCAGGAGCCACCTTCTTGAGCCACAACTTGCCCCTAGCCAGGGAACTGCTTCCAAAGGGTGAGGAGAGTTCCCAGGCCTCACCCCCACTACCCACCACAATCCACCCTGTTAGCAGTTAGCATCTGTTAGCAGAGACAGGCATGGCCCTTCTCCTGAGAGGGAGGGCAGGCACAAAACATGGATGCTGAGATGACAAAGCACAGACCTAAACTCAGCAGAGGAGTGTTTTAGAGACACCTTTCTAGGTGTTTGTGGAGTCTGGACCGAGGGGTGTTCTGTGAGTCTGACTTGGAGGCTGGAAGATTTTGAGTAAATGATGTGGGGATCCAGGGGAGCAGAGGTGCTGCCCTTAGCTATGGACGTGGTGCTCAGGATGCAGAAGGGGCAGTTCTGATGATACTGATAGATTAGTGGTTCTCCCAAAGTGAGCAAGTATTGAATCACCTGGAGGACACGTGAGCAAAATTGCTGGGCCCACCCCAGAGGTTCTGAGGCAGGAGGTCTGAGCTGGGTTCTCAGGTGATGCTGCTGCTGGTGGTCCAGGACCACCTTCTGAGAAGCTCTGCCTTGGAAGGTCCAGATGATGAGCCTCAGAGATTTGGCTGATGGTATAAAGGCGAGGGAGAGGGCAGGAAAAAGGAGGGTATGTGACCAGATTTCCAGCTTGGGCGACAGGGGAGAGGGTGGTGCTGTTTACTGTGTGAAGTACAAGAGGAGCAGTTTGGGAGAACAGTTAATTCAGTTTAGGTCTTACTGAATTTACAGATAATCTCCTGAAAGATACTCAAATGTAACTGGTTATTTGTGTCTAGGTATCAGGAAACAGAGCCTAGAGAGAGAGAGATGGAGGAATCTTCACCTCGTAGATGATCCCTGAAGATGTTATGCATTGAAAACTGCCTTCAGGGTGAGAATAAAGCAGGGCCTGACATACAGATGAACGTGTATGCAATGGGCAGGTGGAAAGCCCCATGGGGCAGATAAAGTGCAGTCAGAGGTGGGGCAGAAATAAAGATTAAGAAAACAGATTGTATATTAAGTGATGTAAAATATTGCTTAGAAGTCAAGGAAGAGCAAGACTGAAAAGTAGTCATTGAATTTGCCGAAGTAATCGTCAATATACTTGCAGATGTAGAGAGCAGTCTGGGTGGGGTGCAGGGTCTCTGGCCAGGCCTCTGCAGGCTGAGGCTGGACGGAGAGTCAGGGTCAGATAGGGAGATCAGAGGGGGTCAGCGCAGGTGTGTGATGAGAGCCAGCGGCTTTGTGTCAGGTGGGTTATGAGTGGGGAAAGAGAAGTACCTTTTTTTAAACAAGCTTGGGAATGTTTAGAGCCTGTGCAGATGGTGATGGGAGGGATCCAATAGAAAAGGCGAACTGATGGATAGCCTGTGGTCCTGGAAAGCAGAGGGAGGGCATGTGTAGCTCAGGTGGGGGTTGGCCTGGGACACGGACAGGAACACGTGTGTGAAAACAACCATGAGAAGGGGGACGCAGTGCAGGTGGGCTTTCTAGGTGATTCATAGGAAGGTGAGGGAGTGCTGGCACCTTCCATTTTCACTGTGCATTAGGTGACGTCCACCTCTGCATTGGGTGAGAGGGGTGTTTGAGGCCAGATGTTTGAAAATGGTGTGTAAACGGTTCATTTGGATGTCCCAGAACTGGGACTGAGGGCTGGTGGTAGGGATGGGGGTGCAGTGGAGGCCGGCGGAGGTTCAGGGTGGTGGGTTAATGTTGGCTCTGCCGCAGCACTAGGTGTGGCAAAGGCAAAGCAAGACATGGAACTCAGGCTGGCGCTGTGCTGGGTGATGCATCTGAAGGTGAGTGAGGATGGGAGTTGGGAGTGGAAAGAGCTGACAGATTAGGTCACTCCAGCTTAGAAAGGGGAAGTGACTTACCTGTGGCCGAAATACTTTGGGCCGAGCCAGAAATCTCAGTCTCCTGACACTCAGGTCAGTCACTTTCCCGCACACCACCCTGCCTCTGTGAGAGAAGGAAAAACTTCTTCCATTAGAAACAGATTCTAACCTTCCCCATGTTCTTGGTGGCTAATGGTACCATCGCATTCCTTAACTGTGGTTGGTAATGAGTATTTCTTTAATAAAGCAATTGTGTGACTTCTGGGTCAGGTGAATGTGCTGTAAAGAATCCTGGATTTTTTTTTAATTAATTAAGATATTTATTTATTTATTTTTGGCTGTGTTGGGTCCTCGTTTCTGTGCGAGGGCTTTCTCCAGTTGCGGCAAGTGGGGGTCACTCTTCATCGCGGTGCGTGGGCCTTTCACTGTCGCGGCCTCTCTTGTTGTGGAGCACAGGCTGCAGACGTGCAGGCTCAGCAGTTGTGACTCACGGGCCCAGTTGCTCCGCGGCATGTGAGATCTTCCCAGACCAGGGCTCGAACCCGTGTCCCCTGCATTGGCAGGCAGATTCTCAATCACTGTGCCACCAGGGAAGCCCTAGATATTTTTTAAGCTGTTTGAAAAAGATTTTGGGGATCCTTGTAAGTAAATACTGGGGTTTCAAAGATGGAACACGGCCTAGGAAGAATGGAGCTAGTATTAGTAGCCTGAGAAATCTGCATGGAAAATCAGTACCTGAAGATGTACTTTAAATACTGCCCTGAAAGGAGAACTTTAAAAACGAGAATTTTCCCACAGTGTTCCATATGAAAACCTCAGTGTCACAAGTTCACTTGGAGCAGCCGCCTGGGAGGAGGTCAGTTTTGTTCAGAGACTGAAGGGATGGGCCATGGGTGCAGCTCAGAAACGTGTTGGCGTGTCCTGATACCTGTGAGTCTACAGAGACAACATGTGAGCCTGCAGGTTAGGAGTAAGGCTCCTCGTTGTTTTCACCATGGTTTTTTAAGACCAAGCTTCTCGAGATACCAGATGGGTCGTAGTGAAGGTCTTACTGATCCCGTCAGGGGCATTAGAATAGGGTATCCTTGAAAACAAAGCATCTGATGCAAAGTCAAAATATAACTGAGGTTAGGGATTGACATTAATGGAATCTGAATCTGAAAGTGGTCTCCTTTTGTAGTAAATATTGGTTGTATGTTTTCTATATATTTACTGAAGGTGGACGGGGAAGAGGACATCTGGGCAGGTGGAGGTGGAGAAGGAGGACAGTTGTGTCCTGAGGAGGGTCACGGGATGCAGTGGAGAAAGCTTTTCCAGTTTTCTATTACAAATGCAACCAATGTTTACTGCAGTACGAGGTGATTTTCAGATTCAAGATAGATGACAGTGGAAGCCAAGGCAAGATCCGAGGAGAAATTCTACATTATGCAACTTAGAATGCTGATCTTGATTAATGTTCTGCAACACAGGCTCTGAGATTCGTGCAACAAGAGGCAGAGGGTCTCTGAGGGGCCCCCATTGATACATCCATCACTCCTCTTCCCAGGTGTCAGTTACGGAACTGAAAGACAGTGGTCTACATATGCTGACTCCCATAGTACTTGAGAGAAGTACAATATATACTGAGGAGTATAACGTCTTGTTTGCTGTCTAATAAGAAAAATTTACTCTCATACAGGACATATTGAGTTGATATTTAAGAAGCTGCCTCTGATTTATCGGGCACCAATCTGATAGCAGCATTGTGTCAATTCAGTTGACAACTGCTATAGGTGCATTCTTTAAAATGGTATCTTGACAAAGCAGGAATTTCAGACTCACTGTGGACACAGGCAATGAAAACCTAAAGGTGGGGAATGATTTCATTAGTGTGAGCGGGAAAATGCAAGAGGGAGTGATTAGGTCCAAGGCAAATGCAGGTTAAGTGAACCCACGTGGGTCTGTTTTGTTCCCTGAGTCCAGGTGTTAGGAATGAGGAGAGTCAGAAAACTGGGGCTAATTTCTTGTTCTTGATGCCATGAGACACATATTGTAGATGATCTGTGGCCTTGAGGATCCTGGTAACAGAACTAAATTGTTTCCATACTTCAGCACTTCTCTGTTTTGCAAAAAAATAAATAGGTCTGCAGGCATTATGGGGGAAACTGAAAGTGGTCTTGGGGAGCACACATTTGTCATCAGGGGAGCTATTTTTCCCTTTCAAAAAAAGTCTTTATTTTCACAGTGCCTGGCCCAAAGTAGGTCTCAACGAATGATATTTTTACAGCAGCATCATTAACAACAAAACCAATGAATATCAGCCAACATTTAGTCTAAGGGCCAAGACCTGTGCTTAGTGTTTAACATAGATCACTTAAACTGATTAATTTTAATTTAACCATTTATGTACTTAACCCTACTTCCATTTCCTGGTGTGAAAACTGAGACTTAGAAAGTGTTACTTGCTAAGTCGCACAGTTCTGTAAGCGGCACAGGCTGAATCCACACCCAGGAAAGCTGACCCCATGTCTCCTGCCTTTTCTTCACCTCCTGTAGCTGATCTGTTGCCAAAGCTGTTGATTCAGAGATGCTGCTGCCCCTTGAACAGCACGGAGGTCAGGGCCTCCGAACCCCCGCAGTGGAGCATCCCCCCGTAAGTTACGGGCGGCCCTCCAACTGCAGCCGCGATTCTCTCTGCAGACCGTGCGGTTCTAAAGTGTTTCCTCTTGAACAAAATATGCATATAAGTGGACCCGCGCCAATCAGTCCTGTGTTGTTCAGGGGTCACCTGTCTATCTAGAAACTCTGGCCTTGTTTCTCTTCTGTTGTCGTCACTCTGGTGCACGTCACCTTTGTGACTCCTACTTGGCCTCCGTGTCCCCTCTTACGCCTCAGCTCCTTCTCCACAGACGAGCGATCCCGTCACCTGCTAGAGATGCTCACTCTGACCTGAGGCAGCCTCAGAGCCCTCACTCATGCCTGCAGGGCCCTCCCTCAGCGGGCTCCTGGCTGGGGCTGCAGCTCCTAAAATTCTATTGGCCTCCACTTTTGGAAGGTCCGACTGGCTAGGCCTGAGTTTGGACTCTGGAAATGGGGTTTTGATCAGCTAGGTTTGGGAAAGCCTTGCTCCAGAAAATGTGTTCTGTAAAAATTAGTTGTTGCTTTGCTGTAGATGCTGCTTTTTGCCTATTTCCTTTAACTCCAAGGAAGTCCTACCTTTGAATTCTCAAGAGTTTTTGCTCAAGTGATGAGATCCGCTGGGTGAGCCCTAAGCTTATTGACAGAACATCTTCCCCAGACGGCTAGTTAATGCTTTGGTCCACTTTCTGTGTGTAATTGAGAAGCTGCTCAGCTGAGAGAGATGGAGCTGGCCTCCATGTGGTTGACAGACTCTTCAGTGGAGATAATATCACGTCTAATTTCTTAGGGGAACTTTCTCTGTTTAATTCTTTCATTGTTTTTATTTGAAAAATGTTGAGATGTTAAAATGCAGATATTCAGACCTGGAAATGTAACTCTGAATAAATCTCTATCTTTAACAAAAAAGTTTATTAAATTTAATCTTATTCAATATTTACTGTGGCCCCGGGCATAATCCCTGGGATTTTTTTCCTTTATATATTTATAAGCATGTTCTTCTGAATTTTACTTTTGAAGTATAAGGGGTTGTGGAACATTGAAGTTAGAGAATATTAAGACTGAGAATAATTATTTTTGAGTTTATCAAAGTGTCAAACAATTCTATAGAGAAATTTTTTTAAGCTTTTCAATAAACTTGTCTACAGGGTAAGTAGTCTAGATTAAGATGTTTATACCTACTGCATATACAGATACAGATAAAGTTATTTTTTTTTTAACTTTTTTTTTTAAATTTTTATTTATTTATTTATTTTTAATTTATGGCTATGTTGGGTCTTCGTTTCTGTGTGAGGACTTTCACTAGTTGTGGCAAGGGGGGGGCCACTCTTCATCGCTGTGCGCGGGCCTCTCACTATCGCGGCCTCTCTTGTTGCGGAGCACAGGCTCCAGACACGCAGGCTCAGTAATTGTGGCTCACGGGCCCAGCCGCTCCGCGGCATGTGGGATCCTCCCAGACCAGGGCTCGAACCCGTGTTCCCTGCATTAGCAGGCAGACTCTCAACCACTGCGCCACCAGGGAAGCCTATAAAGTTATTTTTTACGGATTAATTTTTACAGATATTTTAATGTCTACCATTATCACATATACCAGGTTATTTCTGATTTGATTTGTAAGCTATTTAATTGTTTCACATAAATGCATATGCATAAAACGAGCAAGGTACTATAAATGTTAGATTCTTCCATGTCTTTGTTCTGTTAATTGTCAAGCATTTCTACTGCATTTATTCTATTGCAGTGTTGATTTTTATCCCCCTGTTTGTGCGTAAGAGAAATTAGGTGGCCATTTCTTCTAGGTAAGTCTCTATGCTCAGCAAAAAGAGCAAGTGAGGTGTTAATTTCAGTGAAAAGTAGAACTCAGCTTCATTTTGAAAGTTTCTTTACATTCATGCCCCGGGAATCCAAGTATCACATATTTACCTCTGCCCTCTTGATGATTTCAAATTATGGAAAGGCAATTCCCAGAACAGGATTACAGTTGACCCTTGAACAAACAACCTGGGGTGAGGGCTACTCTCCGAGCAGTCTACAGGCTGCCTATAATTTATAGTGAGCTCTCCATGTCTGCCATTCTAGGAGCTGGTCGGGCTGCACTATTTACTATTGAGAGAATCCGAGTATAAGTGAATCTGTGCAGCTCACACCCTTGTTGTTCAAGGGTCAGCTGTAATTTCCAAGGCTACAGAGTTGCTGGAAGACGTTTTCAAACTTCAGCACCACAGAATATATTCCATGGAAAGTCAATTTTAGTACCTTTGATTTTTAAAACGTAAAATATTTGTTCATTTAGCAAATTTTAAAAATAGGAGCGAAATGTAAGCTGCTTTCTACATTGCTCAAGAAAAGAGTCATTGTAGTTCTCTTTCTCTAAGAACAGATGAAAACAAGTATAGATATAGTTCTGGTTACAGTCATATTAGAGAAAATAATCCAATATTTTGAATGCTGATGTTGATGAAGTTATAGGATTTTTTGTACTCTTCCGACCCAGCACTTTTTCAGTTAAAGCTTGGGATAACTCCCTTCAGTTGAGTTTTTGGTTAAAACAACACACCTTCCCGTTTAGAGAAAACAATTTTCATTAAGTTGAATTTGCTAAGCCATTATCTTCTTTAGCTAAAGGATTAACTTGTATTGAAATATTCTTTTCACTTTTAAAGATTTGTACAAAACTTTGTGAAGGAGCTTATATCAAGATATAAAGATCATGGATGCTTACAGATATGATGGGCTACAAATCAGACGTAGTGAACACAGAGTACTCATGGGAACCGGTTAACCTCTTCTGTACCCAGCAGTAAACTACCATTGATTAAACGAGACACCAGGCCATCCCATGTTCTCCTTAGCTATGAGCAAGAAGCGGTGTCTTTGAGCATGAGCAAAGTTTCCACAAGGGAAGACCAAGCAAACACAATGAAGGCACCTCCTACTCAGGATCTTGTTGGGTCATGACTTTAATTAAGATCACCCTGACATTTAATAATACTTTGAAATTAAAATCCAACTAAAGAACACAGAGCTAAGGGATGAAAATTGATTTTGTTTCTAAGCTCTGTTACTAGTTGTGTTACCTCACTGGTAATATGAAGTCCAGTTCCATGACCCTTCAAATAACAGTAACATTTGTGGAGCTGTTACTTTGCTAATGATTTTACACATGTCATTTGATCTTACACACCTTATAACACCCTGGAGGTATTATTATTAATGTCTATTTTAGAGAGAGGGAGACTGGGCATTGTAAATAGCAAGAAATGGTCCCCATCTAAGTCCGTAGAACTCTGACACGCCTCCTCTTGACGACTGTGTCTGTCATGCAGAGGCCGTTGAAATTCTTTCAGAATCAGTACAGCCTATGGACACAAACATGTTAGCATCTCTTAAGTATGGTCTAAGGCAAATGCACAAGTTCTAACAGGAGGCTTCCTTGGTTAATAACTTCAGAAAATAAGTGATATGTAGTAAGATGAAGCTAATAAACTATCTTTCCTGGATAGCTTGTGGATACATGGGTCCTATCGATAAATTTGGTGATTCTAAGTCCCGATTGTGATGTTACTATAAGTGCTTGGTCTTTGGAAATGGCTTGTCAAGGCCTCTGTTTTGTGTAGTTGTGTTTGCACTCTGGAGAGTGGCTGGTCTCTGAATGAGGATGATCACAGCTGTAGCCATGATCAAATGTCTTTCCTTCTTCTCAGCAACCGTCCAGCCACTGGTTCTGAGCAGGGACTCTTTCTCATTTTATTGGGAGGTTTGCAGTTTTATGTGACCTTCCTCAATTTCATCTTATATGGACTAATTCTTCTTGCAAGACTTCTGGAAAACTTGCTTCTACTTTTCTACCACTGTTTCGTCCTTAACTATCCAATTTCCAGGCCCATCAGCGTATTTCAGATATTTATGAAAATATGTCTGTTCCCTTAGTTTTGAGAATTCACTTTCCTTAACTTCTAGTAGGATTTGAGGCAGTTTTAGACAACGCTTCTTGCAAACTCCGCTTGCTGCATAGCACGATTTCTTCTCCTTTCTTCTTCCTGCTGCTAAAATGTAGAAAGTCAAGTCCTTGAGTTTCTCTCCCCTCCCTCCCCCCGTTCTTTGTCTTCACACATGCATGTGCCCATGGACTGGCCTGCATGCAGACACCCAGCTCCAGTCACACCTGCACCTCTGATTGTGGATCTGTCTGCCTGATGAAAAACTTGACCTCGGTGTTCCACTGGCATCTCAGATTCAACTTACCTGAAATCAGACTCCTTTGCAGAACGTCATCAAGTGGTCCTCCTTTCTCAAGGGCATGACTGTGGCTTTCTTCCATGTGTAAAACCTCACCCACCTCTGCACTGAAACTCTGTGACCCCCACCTGTGTCCCTCAGCTCCTGGGAAGTCTGCCTCTCCGCCCAGGGCTCCCACCATATCTCTGCTCTGGGCCTCTTGCCTGGATCGGTCCCCGTACATCCCATCCCCTTCTCTTTGTGGCTTATTCTCACCAGGACCGGGTCTACCTTATTTCCTGCTCATGTGGTGCACACCCTTGTTGGATCCCCACTCCCCGCATTTGCCCTCCCCACTCTGAACCTCCCCTGGTCCCCTGAGGACACTGTGCTTCTCTGTCCCTGATTTGCAGATTTCTCCCTTATCCTGAATGCTCTCTAGCCATATTTTTGTTTCCAATAATAATTTTCATTTTTTAAATGTCAAATTTTATTTTTTAAAATACTTTTAGAAACCTTCCAGGAAGGTTTCCTGATCACCTTAACCAGGGGGAATCTGGCTTCATTTTGAATCACTGCCACACAGGTGATGTTCCAGAGGTTCATACCAGTCTTCTGTTTTATAGTATGTCTGCTCATTTTATATTGATAATAGCCCATGGGATTTTGACTGAAATGTTTTGAGTTTAGGCACACTGGAATTGAATCCTAGCTTGTTTACCTTGTAACTGTATGTATGATTTGTGGCAAGTTATTTATTTGAGGCTCAGTTTTTTCATCCATAAAATGAGGAAGGTAAAAGGAATTTTGGTGAGGATCAGATAAATTATCGGGTATTTATGTAAGTAAAGGAATTTTCGGAGCTTATGGTTAGATCCCCAACTGGCTTTGAGTCTTGGCTTGCTGGCACTTACCCTGTAGGATCAGTCAGTTCCTGTGTCGTCCATGGGCCTTTGTCACTAGTTGGTTAGATGGGGAGGTTGTTAACCTCATGACAGCACAGAGAGGGTGCCAGGGCCGTTTTATCTTTGTTATCATTAATAAATATATTCATGCCCGGACATTTCCAGGTAGTGGTCGTATCATCTCACTTAATCTTCCATAGTTCTCCCTCCCTCCCTCCCTCTCCCCCTGCCTCCCCATGAGCTGGATGTGTTACTAGTTTACAGGTGAGGAAGCACAATACTCCACAGCTAAGTTTCTAGAAGAAGACGGTGCTAGGATTTATGATTTAAACCCAGGAGTTGCCTGGCTTTAATTTCATGTACTTTGTGTTACATCATGATGAAGCTAACATGCAGTAGAGGATTCAGTCATTGTTAGCATTCATACCCACCTAGGAATAGTACGTGGTTCATGTCTTATGGGAGCTCATGCTCTCGCAGGGGAGAGGGCAGCACACAGACAACACTCGCACAGAGGAAATGCTGATACAGATGCTAAACTTGCTGCTGAATCACAGACGATCATGCACTCACTGCCTGGAGAAGGAAAGAAGGAGAAGCCCCCCATAGAGAGGAGGCATTCAAAGTGGCACTGGAAGGTTAAGTAGGAGTTTTCCTGGCGGAAAGCTGAGCTGTCTTTGAGAGAAGAAGTCATTCTGCCCCAGAGGTTCTGATGGATCCTGGCACATCCAGGAAATGAGGAGGCATCCTGGGCAGCAGGAACAAAGGGGGACTTCAGAAGGACGAGAGGAGACAGGTAGGCAGATGGCCATCTGTGAGGGCATCGTCAGAGGCCATACCAGGACCTGGAATTCCATCTCAGAATCACTGTAGATCTACAAGGTTTTTCCTGGCAAGAGATTTTCATGCTTATCGTTTGCTTTTGGTGAGGTCTTACTGCATGGTGTGAGGTGGATGCAGGAGACTGGCGACCAAGGAAGAGAATATTGAAATCATTCAAACTAGCTCCGAGAGTGAAAGCAGTTGGGGTGAATGAGAGTCTAATACTCGAGGCCTGTCTGCATTAGAGATGATTGGTTTTGGCAACTGACTGGATTTAGGATGTGCAGGGTTGTCAAAAGCCAAGGTTTCTAGTTTGGGAGACTGGATGGAAGATGTAATTTTTGACTAATTTTTAATAATTCATAGTCTCAAAAATTTTGAACAATTCACAGTTTGTTAGTTTACCAAAGGACTCCTTAGTTACATCATTTAATTGAATGCTGGCACATCAAACTCATGAGATTCCTTTGTTTAATAGTGGCTAGAACTTGGGATTGTTATGAATGTGTGTCACTGAGAAGGAGGCCCATGCAGATGGAAGCATTCAGCTTGGTTTGTGACACATCAAAAGCATTTGTTTAAATTCCAACCCAGTCAGTTCTTATGAAATTTCATTTTAGGATACTTCAGATTTATTGATTACTTGCTCAAAAGACTTAAGTCTCTGCAGAGGAGTTTCTATTTAATTCATCTGTGTTGTGCATGCTGTGTTTTCAGAGGCATTCTGGGGAGGCCATGCTGCATCAGGAACCTGGCTCTCTCCATCGTGATGCGGTGGGAGGTGGTGGCCAGCAGGCTTGTCTCTGAAACAGGCCATGAACTTGCCTCCAAGGAGGTTTTTTTTTTTCTTTTCTTTTCTTTTTTTGAAACGCTTCCAACCTCTGAACTAGAGCAGGCCAGAGCTGACAGGCTGTTTGACCCTGGGATGTTAAGAAAAATCCAATTTTGTGGTGGAAAGGCCTCATGCAAAATAGAAAAGCTGTCGGGACCTGTCTCCCAAGAAGATAAAGCAAAATGTTGTGACCACCAAGATGGAATTTGAGCATCTGCATGTTCATTATCGTCACCGAGGATGAACAGACACAGTTGCTAATTGTCTGAGCAATAACACATGGGAAAGATGAGAAGAAAGAATCAAAAATAAGGTCTAGAAACATATAAAAATTTATTTTGCTACTTGAGAAGGCTTTTGAAAGATTCAGGAAGAGTGGAAGAACAGAATTTTCAATTTGAAGTTCATTTACCCTTAATTGTACTTCTGAAATCCAGAAAATGAAAGTTAAACTTTTTTTTTTTTTTTTTGGTCATAGAAGGTGTGTAAATATAGACTTTATAAAACTATGGATTTAGCTAACAGTTTGCTTTGTTCACTCTGACAGGTTATTGTTCCCCCTGCAGTGCTGTGCTGCTAGGTAATACTTTATGGGAAGACCATCTTCTGAAGCTGTGGAAATGTAGATCAGTTTACAGAAGTTACAGTGTATCTGGAATAAAATAGTTGCTCACAGTTAATTATTTCCAAGAACTGAAGTGTGTGTTTAGTTGTGGGAGATGTGTGGGCGTGCATGGCTTCACTAAAATGGTATTCTCTAGGTCACTGTTATTTTAGCTTAGTGCTTTCCTTGAGGTGTCAGTCACTGGGAGAAATAATAACTTTGTTGTCTGGGTCATCTGAAGGTGAGAGTACTAAATGATTACAATATTAACTATTATTAATAAGTGCAGTTGGTACCATTTATCGAGCATTTACCAGAGCTTGAGGCACTGTGATTTGCAAAAATTATCTCATACTATCCTTATTGTATCCAGGAAATTGTGAGGTTCAGGGAGATTAAGTAACTTTTTCAAAATTAAGACTATGAACCAAGGTTTAAATTAATGTTTGTAAACTCTAAAAGTACCTTGCTAATTGTCAGAGAATCCTACCACTTTCTTTTTTTTTATATTTCTTTCCGCTGAATAATACTGGAAGCTCTGTTATATACATAATCCAGCCAGAATGTCAAGTTGTATTCAGCTTGGATTTTTTTTAAAACAACATCATTTTTTGGGTCTCAGAATATAGGCTTTGTGTACTGCAGGAAGGAGCTTATCTGCTTAGTTGGATGTAGGAAAGCTTACTTTCTTTTTCTGGATTTGCAATGACCTTGGGTAAGTCAGCTGACCTCCCTGGGTGATGTTCACAGCATTATTGCTGTTATATCATAAATGTATTCTTATCAGTGCCCCAAGTGGTGTCTCTGAGACACGTTTCCTCTGTTATATATGATTAAGAAAGAGACATTTATGCTTGAGTGAATTTTTTTCTTCATAGTCAAACAAAAATTCAGATATTAAGTTAAATAGTAATGGATTTCTAAATATAGGTCAAATACTTCTAAAAAATCAGAGAACTCCATCTGCTTTCCCTTGCCCAGCTTTGATCCTCCTACTATAATAAAAGGCTCTTCCAATGTCTCACATACCTGCCTTGTCCCTCTTGTCAGTGCACTGCTGACCAGCTCACCTGTCCTGTAAATGTGCATGATTCATTATCAAGCAACTTTCTTTTGAACCTCAAATGCAGCTCCTGTTTTATCCAGATTCTCTTAAGATCTATATTTGAGAAAATGACAGGTTGAAGATTTGTAATTTAAGTGTTTAAATTCAGATATGACATCTCTGAAAAATGGACCATAACACCGTATTGTATGTTCAATATCATAATTGTTATTCATTCTTTGGAATCTCAAGTCATATTCTCATCATCATGTGAATACCCTCTACTCCCCAGCCACACACCATGTTACTGTGCCAACAAGTAGAACTCATGTGATGTTTTCTATCCAACTGATTTCTTAAGTATTTGGACTAACTGAGTCTGACCACCCACATCCTCTGTAAATTAAAACAGAAACAGGAGTTACACTATTTCCAGTTCCCTGAATATACATGCTGTGGGATTAGCTCAAATGTTGCAAAAGATATATGGACAGTGATATACAGTGAGGCTGACAGCCATAGATGCTTTTCTTGCCTATTTATATGTGGACAGTGGTTTCCAAAGGGACTGATAGATGATGATGCTGTGGCTGCACTTGTTGTATGTGGACACTGATTTCCAGTGAGACAGATAGCCGTTGATGCTCTGGTTGCGCTTGTTATATGTGGATACTGTTTTACAGTGAGACCAATAGCCATTGAACTGTGGCAGCCCTTGGTATATTGAACTGTGGCAGCCCTTGGTATATTGAACTGTGGCAGCCCTGATATCCAGTGACTGATAGCCGTTGATGCTGTGGTTGCATTTTGTATAGGTGGACACTGATTTCCAGTGAGATTGATGGCCGTGGAGGCTGTGGTTGCCATTGTGATATGTGGACACTGATTTTACAGTGAAACTCTTAGCCGTTGATGCTGTAGTAGACCTTGTTATATGTGAAAACTGATTTCCGGTTGGACTGATAGCCATTGAACTTTGGTTGAACTTGTTGTATGTGGACAGAGATTTCCAGTTAGACTGATAGCTGTTGATGCTCTGGTTGCACTTTTTATATGTGGGCACTGATTTCCAGGGGGACTGATAGCTGTTGATGGTGTGACTGCCCTTGTTATATGTGGATTGACTTTCAGTGGGACAAATATCTGTTGATCTGCGATTGTCATTGTGATATGTGGACACTGATTTCAAGTGAATTGATTTTCGTTGACATATGGTTGCCCTTGTTATATGTGGACCCTGAATTCCAGTGAGACTGATAACCTTTGATGCTGTGGTTGCCCTTGTTATATGTAGACACTGATTTCCATTAAGTCTGATAGCTCTTGACACTGTGATTTCACTTGTTGTACATGGAATCTTACTTGGAGTGAGACGGATAGCCGTTGACCTGTGGCTGCCCTTGGTACATGTGGACACTGTTTCAGGTGAGATTGATAGCAGTTGATGCTGTGGTGGTCCTTGTTATATGTGGACACTGATTTCTAGTGAAATATAGCCGTTGACCTGTGGTTCCCCTTGTTATATGGGTACACTGATTTCCAGTGAGACTCATAGGCGTTTACCTATGTTTGAACTTGATATATCTAGACACTGATTTCCAGTGAGACTGATAGCTCTTGAGTTGTTGTTGCCCTTGTTATTTGTGCACATATATTTACAGTGAGTTGATAGCCGTTGATTCTGTGGGTACACTTGTTAATTGTGTTCACTGATTTCCAGTGGGACTGACAGCTGTTGAAGCTGTGGTTGCTCTTCTTATATATGGACCATGATTTTCTGTAAGACTGATATCCGTTGATGCTGTGGCTGCCATTGTTATATGTGGACCCTCATTTCCAGTGGGACAGATAGCTGTTGATGCTGTGGCTGCCCCTTTTATATGTGGACAAAGATTAACATTAAGACTGATAGCCTTTGATGCTGTGGTTGCCCTTGTTATATTTGGACACTGATTTTGAGTAGACTGATAGCTGTTGACCTCTGGTTGCCCTTGTTATACGGGGACACTGATTTTCGGTGAGACTGAGAGCCATTGACCTGTGTTTGTCCTAGTTATATGTGGACACTGATTTCCAGTGAGACTGATATCTGTTGATTCTGTGGTTGCCCAATATATATATATGGACCATGTTTCCAGTGAGACTGATAGCCGTTGTTGCTGTGGTTCACCTTGTTATAGGTTAACACTGATTTCCAGTGAGAATGATATCTGTTGATGCTGTGGGTGCCCTTGTTATATATGGGCACTGATTTCCAGTGAGACTGATAGACGTTGATGTTGTTGCTGACTTTGTTACATGTGGACAATGATTTCCAGTGGGATTGATAGCAGTTGAATTGTGGTTACACTTGTTATATGTGGACACTGATTTCCAGTGAGACTGATAGCCATTGATTCTGCTGTTGCCCTTGTTGTATATGGAGACTGATTTCCAGTGGGACTGATAGCCGTTGATACTGTGGTTGTTCTTGGTATATGTGGCCAATGAATTCCAGTGAGATTGATAGCCGTATTCTGTCAGTGCCCTTGTTGTATGTGGACACTGTTTTCCAGTGAGACTGATAGCTGTTGACTTGTGGCTGCCCATGTTACATGTGGACACTGATTTCCAGTGAGACTCATAGCTGTTTACCTTTGTTTGCACTTGATATATCTGGACACTGATTTTTAGTGATACTGATAGCTGTTGAGTTGTTGTTGCCATTGTTATATGTGGACAAATATTTACAGTGATTTGATAGCCGTTGATGCTGTCACTACACATTTTAATTGTGGAGACGGATTTCCATGAGTCTGACAGCCATTGACCTGTGGCTGCCCATGTAATATGTGGATTGTGATTTCCGGTGAGGCTGATAGCCGTTTACCTGTGGCTGCCGTTGTTATATGTGGACCCTGATTGCCCGTGAAATTGATAGCCATTGATGCTGTGGTTGCCCTTTTTATATATGGATACTGATTTCCAGTGAGACTCATAACTTTAGATCTGTGTTTGCTCTTGATATATTTGGACGCTGATTTCCATTGATACTGATAGCTCTTGTTACGGTGATTGCCCTTGTTATACATGTTCCAGGTTCTTCTGCCTCAGTTATTCTGCTATTGATCCCTTCTAGAGTATTTTTAATTTCATTTATTGTGTTTTTCATCGTTGCTTGGTTCCTCTTTAGTTCTTCTACGTCCTTGTTAAATGTTTCTTGCATTTTGTCTATTCTATTTCCAAGATTTTGGATCATCTTTATTATCATTATTCTGAATTCTTTTTCAGGTAGACTGCTTATTTCCTCTTCATTTGTTAGGTCTGGTGTGTTTTTACCTTTCTCCTTCATCTGCTGTGTGTTTTTCTGTCTTCTCATTTTGCTTATCTTATTGTGTTTGGGGTCTCCTTTTCACAGGTTGCAGGTTCGTAGTTCCTGTTGTTTTTGGTATCTGTCCCCAGTGGCTAAGGTTGGTTCAGTGGGTTGTGTAGGCTTCCTGCTGGAGGGGACTAGTGCCTGTGTTCTGGTGGATGAGGCTGGATCTTGCATTTCTGGTGGGCAGGTCCACGTCTGGTGGTGTGTTTTGGGGTGTCTGTGGCCTTATTATGATTTTAGGCAGCCTCTCTGCTAATGGATGGGGCTGTGTTCCTGTCTTGCTAGTTGTTTGGCATAGGATGTCCAGCACTGTAGCTTGCTGGTCGTTGAGTGAAGCTGGGTCTTTGTGTTGAGATGGAGATCTCTGGGAGATTTTTACCATTTGGTATTACGTGGAGCTGGGAGGTCTCTTGTGGACCAGTGTCCTGAAGTTGGCTCTCCCACCTCAGAGGCACAGCCCTGATGCCTGGCTGGAGCACCAACAGCCTTTCATCCACACGGCTCAGAATAAAAGGGAGAAAAAATAGAAAGAAAGAAAGAGGATAAAATAAAATAAAATAAAGTAAGATAAAACAAAATAGTTATTAAAATAAAAAATAATTATTAAGAAAAAAAATTTTTAAGTAAAAAAAAAAACAAAAACAAAAAAAAAAGACAGACAGACTGAACCCTAGGACAAATGGTGAAAGCAAAGCTATACAGACAAAATCTCACACAGAAGCATACACATACACACTCACAAAAAGAGGAAAAGGGGAAAAAATAATATATCCTGCTCCCAAAGTCCACCTCCTCAATTTGGGATGATTTGTTGTCTATTCAGGTATTCAACAGATGCAGGTACATCAAGTTGTTTGTGGAGCTTTAATCCGCTGCTTCTGAGGCTGCTGGGAGAAATTTCCCTTTCTCTTCTTTGTTTGTACAGCTCCTGGGGTTCAGCTTTGGATTTGGACCCACCTCTGCGTGTAGGTCGCCTGAGGGCGTCTGTTCTTCGCTCACACAGGACGGGGTTAAAGGAGCAGCTGCTTTGGGGGCTCTGGCTCACTCAGGCCGGGGGGAGGGAGGGGTACGGATGCGGGGTGAGCCTGCAGCAGCAGAGACCGGCGTGACGTTGTAGCAGCCTGAGGCGCACCGTGCGTTCTCCCGGGGAAGTTGTCCCTGGATCAAGGGAACCTGGCAGTGGCAGGCTGCACAGGTTCCCGGGAGGGGCAGTGTGGAGAGTGACCTGTACTTGCACACAGGCTTCTTGGTGGCGACAGCAGCAGCCTTAGCGTCTCATGCCAGTCTCTGGGGTCCGTGCTGTTAGCCGCGGCTCGCGCCCATCTCTGGAACTCGTTTAGGCGGTGCTCTGAATCCCCTCTCCTTTTGGGAGGTCTGACGTCTTCTGCCAGTGTTCAGTGGGTGTTCTATAGGAGCAGTTCCACGTGTAGATGTATTTCTGATGTATCTGTGGAGAGGAAGGTGATCTCCGTGTCTTACTCTTCCGCCATCTTCTCCTCTCTCCACCCTTGTTATACATGGACACTAGTTTCCTTTAAGACTGATAGCCATTAACCTGTCATTGCATTTGTTATATTTTGAAACGGATTTGTGGTGAGACTGATAGCCGTTAAGCTGTGGTTACACTTGTTATATGTGGATACTGATTTCCAGTGAGACTGATAGCTGTTGATGCTGTGGTAACCCTTGTTATATGTGGACAATGATTTCCGGTGAGGCTGACTGCCACTGATGCTGTGGTTGCTCTTATTATAGGTGGACACTGATTTCCAGTAAGACAGATAACCGTTGAGCTGTGCTTGATTGATTACATTTGTACACAGTTTTCCAGTGAGACTGATAGTTGTTTATGATCTGGTTGCTCTAGTTATATGCGGACACTGATTTTCAGTGAGACTGATAGCCGTTGACCTGTATTTCCCCTTGTTAGGTGTGGACACTGATTTCCAGTGAGGCTGATAGACGTTGATGCTTTGGTTGCCCTTATTATATGTGGACCCTGATTTCCATAGAGACAAATAGCTGTTGAGCTGTGCTTGCCCTTGGTAAATGTGGACACTGTTTTCCAGTGAGAGCTTTAGCCGCTGATGCTCTGGTTGCACTTGTTATATGCGGACACTGATTCCCAGTGTGACTGATAGACGTTGAACTGTAGTTCCAATTGTTATATGTAGACACTGATTTCCAGTTAGATTGATAGCCACTGACCTGTGGCTGCCTTGTTATATGTGGACACTGATTTCCATTGTGACTGTAAGCCATTGATGCTATGCTTTCTTTACTTATATGTGGACACAGATTTCCATTGAGATTGATACCATTGAAATTTGCTTGCCCTTGTGAAATGTGGATACTGTTTTCCAGTGAGTCTGATAGTCTTTGATGTTGTCCTTGCCCTTAATATATGTGGACACTGATTTCCAGTGAGACTGTGAGCCGTTGAGCTGTGCTTGACTCGTTAAATGTGGACACTGTTTTCCATTGAGACAGATAATCATTGATGATCTGCTTGCCCTTGTTGTATGTGGATAGTGATTTCCAGTGTGACTGATAGACGTTGATGCTCTGCTTGCCCTTGTCCTATGTGAACACTGATCTCCAAAGAGACTGATAGCCATTGTTTCTGAGGTTGCCCTCGCTATATGTGGACAGCGATTTCCAGTGAGACAAATAGCTGTTGAACTGTGCTTTCCCTTGTTTAATATGGACAATATTTTCCAGTGAGACTGATAATCATTGATGCTCTGTTTGTGCTTGCGCTCGATATATGCGGACACTGAATTCCAGTGTGACTGATAGATATTGATGCTCTGCTTTCCCTTGTCCTATGTGGACACTGATTTCAAGTGATACTGGTAAATCTTGACCTGTAGTTCCCCTTGTTATATGTAGACACTGATTGCCAGTGAGACTGATAGCTGTTGATGTGTGGCTGCCTTATTATATGTGGACCATGGTTTCCAGTGAGACTGATAGCCATTGATGCTGAGGTTGCCCTTGTTATAGGTGGACACTGATTACCAGTGAGACTGATAGGAATTAACCTGTTCTTTCCCTTTTTAAACGTTAACACAGATTTCCAGGGAGACTGATAGCCGTTGAACTGTGGCTTCACTTATTATATGTGGACAGTGATTTCCAGTGAGGCTGATAGCAGTTGACTTGTGGCTGCTCTTGTTATATGTGGACCCTGAATTCCAGTGAGGCTGATAAACTTTTTGCTGTGGTTGTCCTTGTTATATGTGGACACTGATATCAAGTGATAGGTATAGCCATTGATGATGTGGTTGCCATTGTTATATGTGGACCCAATTCAAGTGACATTTATAGCTGTTGATGCTGTGGTTGCCCTTGTGTTATGTGGATTCTTATTTCCAGTGAGATGGATAGAGATTGACCTGTGGCTGCCCTTGGTACATGTGGACACTGTTTCCAGTGAGACTGATACCATTGATGCTGTGGTATCTTTATTATAGGTGTACACTGATTTCCAGTGAGCCTGATACTCTTTGAGCTTTGCTTGAGTTGTTAAATGTGGACACTGTTTGCCAGTGAGACTGATTGTCTTTGATGATCTGGTTGCCCTTGTTATATGCAGACACTGATTTACAGTTAGACTGATAGCCATTGACCTGTAGTTCCCCTTGTTATATGTAGACACTGATTTCCAGAGAGACCGATAGCTGTTGTGGCTGAGGTTGCTTTTTTTATATTAGGACAGTGATTTGCAGTGAGACTGATAGCCATTAAGCTGTGGTTGCCCTTGTTATATGTGGACACTGATCTCCAGTGGGGTTGCCAGCTGATGATGCTGTGGGTGCCTTTGTAATATGTGGACTCTGATTTCCAGTGGACTAATAGATGTTGACATTCGGTTGCCCTTGTTATATGTGGACACTGATATACAATGTGACTGATAGTTGGTGACCTGTGGTTTACCTTGATATATGTGGACACTGATTTTCAGTGGACATGATAGCAGTTGACCTGTGGTTGCCGTTGTGTTATGTGGACCCTCATTACCAGTGAAACTGATAGCCCTTGATGCTGTGGTTGCCATTGTTATATGTGGACACTGATTTCCTGTGTGAGTGGTAGCCGTTGATGCTGTGGTTGCCCATGGTATATGGGAAAACTGATTACCATGAGACCAATCCCCGTTGATGCTGTGGATGCCCGTGTTATTTGTGGACACTGATTTGCAGTGAGACTGATAGCAGTTGACCTGTGGTTTCACTTTTTGTAGGTGGGCAATGATTTAATTGGGGCTGATAGCAGTTTTTATGTAGTTGCCCTTGTTATATGTAGACACTGATTTCCAATGAGACTGATATTCACTGATCCTGTGGTTGCCCTTATTATATGTTGACACTGGTTTCCAGTGGGATTGATAGCTTTTGACCTGTGGTTGCCCTTGATATAAGTGGACAGTGATTTCCAGTGGGACTCAGAGCTGTTGATACTGAGGTTGCCCTTGTTATATGTGGCCACTGATTTCCAGTGAGACTGATATCCTTTGAATCTGTGGTTGCCCTTTTTATATATGGACACTGATCTCCAGTGAGAATGATAGCTGTTGACCTGTGGTTGCCATGATATATGTGGACACTGATATCCACTGGGACTTATAGCCATTGATACTGTCGGTGCCCCTGTTATATGTGGACACTGATTTCCAGTGAGATTGATAGCCGTTGATGCTGGGATGCCCTTGTTATATGTGGACACTGATTTCCAGTGAGCCTGATAGCTGCTGACCTTTTGTTGCCCTTCTTATATGTGGACAGTGATTTCCAGTGAGACTGATAGCAGTTGCCCAGTGATTGCCATTCTTATATGTGGACAATGATTTCCAGTTTGACTCTTAGCCATTGAACTGTCATTGCACTAGTTATAAGTGAATAAAGATTTACAGTGTGATTGATAGTCGTTGATTCTGTGGTTACATTGTTTATATGTGGACACTGTTTTCAGTGAGACTGATAACCTTGATTCTGTGGTGGACTTTGTTATATGTGGACACTGATTTCCCATTGGATGGATAGCCATTGAACTTTGGTTATACTTGTTTTATGTGGAAAGTGATTTACAGATAGACTGATAGCCATTGATTCTCTGGATGCACTTTTTATATGTGGACTCTGATTTCCTGTGGGAGTGATAGCTGTTGATGGTGTGATTGCCCTTGTTATATGTGGAAACTGATTTCAAGTGGACTGATAGTCGATGACCTGTGGTTGCCCTTGTTATATGTGCACACTGAATTCCACTGAGACTGATAATCCTTGTTGCTGTGGTTGCCCTTGTTATATGTGAACACTGATTTCCAGTGTGACTGATATCCTTTGAAGCTGTGGTTACCCTTGTTATATGTGGACAGTTATTTCCAGTGAGACTGATAGCCGTTGATGCCTTGGAACCAGGAACCAAAAGTCTATGGGCCAAATCCTGGGACACGAATAGAGCTCATCACAGCAGGCTCTGACCTGGAGAACTGTGCCAAGCTTCCTCCCGAGTCAGATGCAGGACACAGAGCACACCAATGTGGAGGACAAGTCTGAGCAGCCTGGGGATGAATAACCTGCTCCACAGGGTAAGCCTACAGAAGCTGGTCTTAGGTGTGGACCAAAGGCTGGCCACAGACCTCCATCTCTCTCACTGCAATTTGCCAACACATAACGAACAGACGAATGGTCTCAAAGGGGGGATGGGCCTGAAGGTACACCCACCCCCTCAACCCCCACTCCCAGCCTGAGAATGGTTAAAGACTGTAGAGCAAATTATGGCTGGGACAGAGGGACAGACGAACAGTGGTCCATCTCACTGAGCTCAGCCCTATGGGGCCATGGCCTAGTACTGCCATTCCTGGAGGACTTAGATGGAGAGGGAGGACGGAGAAGAGGGTCAGTTATTGATTATGCCTAACTCTATCGCTAGCATGCTGTCTGCTTTCATTCACCAAGGTGGAGGAAGTCCTCACCATAATAATGGAATGGAAAGAAGAAACAAGAAGTACCCTCGGCTGAGGAAAAACTCAAATTGACCCGATTCTCTGCATAGATGATGCTGAAGATGATTGCAGGGTACAAACTTCATCGATGCTAGATAAATAGGTTGCCTTTCTGTACACTCAAAACAAACTAATAGAATGAGGAAGCAGGAAGACAACCCCGTGGACAATGATGGTAACAACACAAAGAAAATACCTAGGAGACCATCTAACCCACGACCTACAAGACCTGCAACTCAGAAAATGGGAAGAGTGACACATTGATGAAAGAAAATGAAGATGACACACACCCAACATGGAACGATAGGTGGTGCTCATTGATTGGAAGAGTCCGTCTTGTGCAAATGATTCCACACCCTTGAGGAAATCCAGAGAGTCGATGCCATTTCTCTAAAAATACCCACGGATTTTCTCAGACAAGTAACCAAGAATTCCCAAATGTGTCTGGAAACCCAAAGAACCTCGAAAGTGTCCATACACTGTTCAGAAGGAAGTGCAGAATACGGAGGTCCCACACTGCCTGATTTGCAACTACACGGAAAACCCACAATCAACAAGACAACATGGTATTGGCACACAAGATATCCACATAGATCCAAGGAAGAGAACGGTGAGCTCCAAAAGAAAGCCAAGCTTGTGCAGTCAAAGGAGGTGTAAAGGTCCCATGGGGACAAGATAGCCTGTGAAATGAATGGTCCTGGGGCACTTGGACTGCTCCTTGCACAAACATCACACTGGATTCCTTTCTTATGCCACCTACAACAAGAACCTCACACCAAATCAACTACTGCAATGTCAAAGCTGAAGACAGGTCAGGCCTAGAAGGAACCCATAAGCAGTACATTCTTGGACCTCAGCCTTAGAAGCATGTCTGTGGATCGGTCTTCTCAGGCAAGAGATACAGAAGCAAATAAAGGCAGTTGGGGCTTCAAGCGACTGAAAAGTGTTTTTGACGGCACAGTCAAAGCCTCCGCATGATGAAAAGGCAGCAGAGCAAACGTGAGAAAACACTGATTTGCAAACGATGGAACTGACGAGGGGTATCATCTGGAAAACAGACCGAGAAGTCACACAATGCAAGCCTTTGAGACACAAAAACCCTAACCCGAAGCTGAACCCTAACAATGTGTGTGTGTGTACGTATGTGCACCTGTACATATTCTATACATAATATACCTAGATTATATATAATAAACATATTCTATATCATGAATTTCTATATAAAATAAGTTTAGGATACATAATATATATTATAGGCAATATGTATAATATATATATTATGATCATAAATTTTTCTACATAATACGTATATAATACATACATATTATGTATCATACATAGAGATACAAATACGTGTGCACTCACAGGTGCACACACGCACAAGCCACATGATCACAGGAGAGAGGAATTGAGTAGAAGTCACAGAATTTTCCTAAGTCTGTCTACAGACAAGGACCAAACCCCAATGTCCATCCTTTCTGGAGGGTTGAGCATTTCCACAAGGATATGTGACTTGGAGGCAAGACTGCCAGGGGCCAATGCAGGGGCAGCCTAAAAGAGGAGGTCAAAATGAGACATGTGGAGGTGAATCTATCTGCAACTCGATGACGTGGAAGGTTGTATGTCAGAGGGGGCGATGTCTGAAATTTCTTGACTCTAAGCCCTCCCTTGGCTGGACTGGGATGTAGGCTGGAAGACGGTTGATTTTCCCGAGATCCCAGAGCAGACCCCAGCCTGTTTCATCTGGATTCTATGCTAGGCCAGCCCCTGAGGCAACCCTTCTTTCATGCAGTGTGTTTCTGTGCTCCATGTGATACCAGCCCTCCCTATGATACCAGTCTGCACTTTGACAGGCACTGTAGGTGTTTCTAGGTCTATCTACCTAATGGCTTCCCTAGGAAGTTGATGCCAGAATGGGGCAACTTTGCAGATGGGGAGACTGCTGAGGAGAGGCCCATGTTATGTACAGGGCCACATCCCTGATGACACAGATGAGAGCAGCTGAGTCTGAAAGAAGCTGTGTCCAAAGAGCTGGGGCCCTGTCTCTGCCCATGCCATGTTGGTGTCACTGGTCTGGGTCACAGAACCCCAGGAGGTGACCTCACTTCCCCAGCAATAAAGCCCAACAGAACCTGGAACCTGGGGAATGAGGCATCCACATTATAGTGGAGCCCCATCCCCAGCTCACGTGGCTGTAAACATGGATCTGCTGTGTGCTGTGTACCCAAGTGCTGGGACTGTGGTCTCAGGAAACGTCACAGTCAGGGTGAGCCTCCAAGGCTGCTGACGTTGGGTCAGGTTTCACGAGAGTGGCCTTAAGTTATTGTCCTGGAGAACCCAAAGGCAAGCTTGGTAGCCCCAGGCCAGGACACCACCCTGATGTCAGAAGGGTAACACTTTCCCTTGCCTGGGTTGTGCAGTGGTGCTGGGGGTGGGTTTCCCTGTCTTGTGGAGTGGATCTGCTCCAGCATGGGCAAGCTGATGAGGGGTGAGAAACCTGGTGGACCGGACACATCCGCAGCCATTTCCCAAGCTGGCAGGTTAGGATGGAGCAAGCCTGGGCAGCACACGTTGGCCTGAAGTTTAGCCCAAATCCTCTGGCTGGTTCTCTTTGTCCCGGGTGGATATGTGATCCAATCTAGGTCAGTGCATGATCTGGGAGCAGAAGGTCGAGTGGGCAGAAGAAGCAATGATAATGGGCTGGTCGGGCCCTGATCCCTCAGGGCCGGGCTGGCCCGTCTGCAGGTCACTGTCATATCAGAGCCCCACTTTGGAAATCGGCAAGGAGCTCAATGATGTGGACACACAACGCATCTCCCTGAGTGTGGGGCCAAGTCGCGGCACCCCAAACCATGCCCCCACTGCCCACAGGGACCAGTGCCAGATCTGGAGAGTGTGGCCATGGAGGAAACAGGGTCCAGGTGTCTACGGGACCCAAACCCGTGCAAAGAAAAGAGCTCAGCACAGCCAGCCTGACCTGGAACACTGTGCAAAGTTTACCCCTGAGTGAGCTACAGGACTTAGAGCACACCATGGCAGAGCACACCAAGGTGGAGCACAAAGGTAAGAAGGCCGGGGTTGAATGCTGAGCCACACAGCATGATCCTACAGGGCTGGTCTTGGGCACGGACCAAAGCCTGGCCTTAGAACACCAGTCTGGTGGACTGCAATTTGCCAACACATAAAGAACAGAGGACTGGTCTTAATGGAGGGAAATTTCTGATGGAAACCACACCCCCCACAACTCCACACACACAGCAACAGAATGATAACAGATGGTGGAGCAAGTTATGCCTGGTACCAAGGGGAAGACAAACAGAAGTTTGCTCACCAAGCTGAGCCCTATGGGGCCCTGCCCTAGTACTGACCTTCCTGGAGGACTCAGAGATATGGAGAGGGAGGAAGGAGAAGGCGGTCAGTTATTGAATACACCTAAGTCTAACACTAGTATGCTGGCTACATACATTCACTCAGGTGGAGAAAGTCCTCGCCATAATAATGACATGGAAAAAAGAAAGAAGAATTATCTGATGGTAGAGGAAAGACTCCAATTGAACCGATTCTCTGCACAGAAAATGCTGAAGGTGAACCTCCCCCAAGAGAAAACAAAGCAAAACAGAACAAAACTTAGGAAACACAGTTCGCTTGCAGGGTACAAACTTCACTGATGCTACAGAAATTGGTTGCCTTTCTGTACACACAGAACACTATCCGAATGAGAAAAGAAGGAGACAACCTCGTGAACAATGACGGTAACAACACAAAGAAAATACCTAGGAGTCCATCTAACCCACTACCTATAAGACCCATAACTCAGAAAACGGGAAGAGAGACATATTGATGAAAGAAAATGAAGACTACACACACCCAACATGGAAAGATAGGTTGTGCTCATGAATAGGAATAGACAGTCTTGTGCAAATGATTCCACACCCTCAAGGAAATCCAGAGAATCGATGCCATTCCTCTCAAAATACCCACGGATTTTCTCACAAAGTACAACCAAGAATTCCCAAATGTGTCTGGAAACTCAAAAGAACCTTGAGAGTTTCCATACACTCTTCAGAAAGAAATGCAGATTTCGGGCGTCACATGCTGCCTGATTTCCAACAAGACTGCAAACCTACCATCATCAACACAGCATGGTATTGGTACACAAGACATCCACATAGCTGCAAGGAAGAGAACAGAGAGCCCCGAAAGAATGTTCAAAGGAGGTGTGAAGGTCCCATGGGGACAAGATAGCCTGTGCAATGAATGGTCCTGGGGCACTTGGACTGCTCCTTGCACAAGCATCACACTGGATTCCTTTCTCATGCCACCTACAACAAGAACCTCACACCAAATCGACTACAGCAATGTCAAAGCTGAAGACAGGCCAGGCGTAGAAGAAACCCATAGGCAGTACGGTCTTGGACCTCAGCCTTAGAAGCATGTATGTCAACTGGTCTCCTAAGGCAAAGGAAACACGGCATAATAAAGGCAGTTGGGGCTCCAACTGAAGCTTCTGCACGACAAAATATCCACCCGGGACCATATGGAAATCTTCTGCATGACAAAAAGGCAATGGGGCGAAAGTGAGAAAACATTGATTTGCAAATGATGGAACTGATGTGGGCCATCATCTGGAAAACAGATGGAGAAGTTGCACAATGCAAGACTTCAAGACACAAAATCCTTAACCCCAAGCTGAATCCTAACAATGTGTGTGTGTGTACCTATGTGCACCTCTAAGTATTCTATACATAATTTTCCTATATTTTATATAATAAATATATTCTATATCATGACTTTATTATATAGTATAAGTTTAGGATACATATATATATTAAGGGCAATATGTACAATATATATATTATGTATCATAAATTTTTTCTATTTCATATCTATATAATACATACATATTATGAATCATACTTAGAGATACAAATACACGTGTGCTCACGTGCGCACACACACAAAAGCCACATGATCACAGGAGAGAGCAATTGAGTAGAAGTCACAGACTTTTCCTAAGTCCTTCTGTAGACAACGACCAAATCACAAAGATCAACCATTCTGAACGGGTGGGGATTTCTATAAGGATACGTGACCTGGAGGCAAGACGGCCATGAACCAATGAAGGGGCAGCCTGCCCCAGAGGCCAAGAGGAGTAACGTGGACGTGAATCTACCTGCAACAGGATGCCCTGGAAGGATGTATGCTGGAGGGGTCAATGTCTGAAATTTCTTGACTTCCAGCACTCCCTCAGTGGAAGTGGAATGTAGGCCAGAGGACCAGTGACTGTTCCAAGATCCCAGAGCAGACCCAAGACTATTTCAGCTGGATTCTGTGCTAGGTCAGCCCCTGAGACAATCCTTACTTTGTGCAGTGTGCACATGTGCTCCATGTGATACCAGCCCTCCCTGTGATACCAGCCTACAGGTTTGACAGGCACTTTAGGTGCTTCTAGATCTATCCACCTAATGGCTTCCCTAGGAAGTCGATGCCAGAAAGAGCATCAATTTACAGATGGGTAGAATGGGGAGGAGAGTCCAGTGGTTTGTACAGGGCCACACCCCTGGTGACGCAGAGGAGAGCCGCTGGGTCTGAAAACAGCGTTGTGCACAGAGCTGGGGTCCTGATTCTGCCCATGCCGTGTTAATGTCACTGGTATGGACCAGGGGACCCCAGGAGGTGACCTCATTTTCTTGGCAATAGAGCCCAAGAGACCCTGGACGCCTGGGAACGAGGCATCCACATCCTAGAGGAGCCCCCTCCCAGGCTCACATGGATGAAAACATGGTTCTGCTGTGTCCCCATGTGCTGGGGCTGTGCCCCCAGGAAACTTAACAGTCACAGTGTTCCTCCATGGTTGTTGACGTTGGGTCAGGTCTCACATGAGTGACCTTGGGACATTGTCTGGGAGGACCCCAAAGGCAAGACTGGGAGCCCCAGGACAGCCAACCACCCTGATGCCAGGCTGGCAGCAATCGGTCCCTTGCCTCGATGTGTGGATTGTTGTTTGGGGTGGGTGTTCCTGACCTGTGGGGTGTGTCTGCCTCCAGCATGGGCAAGCTCAGGAGGGGTGAGAAGCCTGGTGGGACGGACACATCCACATCCATGTCCCAAGCTGGCTGGTCCCGATGGAGCAAGCCAAGGCAGAGCCCTTATTGTGAGGCTTATGCCAAAAACTCAAGGTGGTTCTCTTTGGTCCCGGGTGGATATGTGATCTGACCTAGGTCTGTGCCTTATCTGGGAGCAGAATGTCGAGTGGGCAGAAGAAGCAATGATAATGAGCAGGTGAGGACTTGATCTCTCTGGTCCTGGCCAGCCCTTCTGCTGGTCACTGTCATGGCAGAGCCCCACAATGGAGATCAGTGAGGAGCTCAATGATGTGGTCAACCAATTCATCTCCCCGAGTGTGGGGCTGAGTCATGCCACCTGCACCCCACCCCAATACCCACAAGGGCCAGTGTAGATTCTGGAGAGTGTGGCCATGGAGGGTCTCAGGAACCAAGGCCCAGGGGTCGATGGGGCCCAAACCTGGGCTACGAAAGGAGCTCAGCACATCAGGAACTGACTTGGAACATCGTGCTAAGCTTCCACCTGAGTCAGCTAGAGGACCTGGAGCACACCAAGCCAGAGCACAAAGCTGAGCAGGCCGGGAATGAGTCCTGAGCCCAACAGGGTGAGCCCCCATAGCCTGGTCTTGGGCACATACCAAAGGCTGGCCTCAGACCACCCATCTGGTGGACTGCAATTTGCCAACACATAATAAACAGAGGATTGGTCTCAATGGAGGGAAAGATCTGATGGAACCTGCACCCCCAACCCCCATATCCAGCCACAGAATGTTCACAGATGGTAGACCAAATTACGCCAGGAACAGAGGGGCAGACAAACAGCAGTCCAGCTCACTGAGCTGAAAAATATGGGGCCCTGGCCTAGTCCTGCCCTTCCTGGAGGACTCAGAGTTGGAGAAGGAGGAAGGAGAAGACAGCCAGTTATTGCATACACCTAAGTCTAACACTGGTACACTGGCTACATTCATTCACCCAGGTGGAGGAATTCCTCTCCATAATAACGACATTGAAAGAAGAATTATCTGACAACAGAGAAAAGACTCCAATTGACCCAATTCTCTGTACAGAAAATGCTGAAGGTGACCCTCTCCCACGAGAAAACAAAACAAAACAGAACAGGACTCAGGAAACTCAGTTCAATAGGAAGGTACAAACTTCACTGATGCTACAGAAATTGGTTGTCTTTCTGTAACCACACAACACTATCCGAATGAGAAAGGAAGGAGACAACTCCGTGAACAATGATGGTAACAACACAAAGAAAATACCTAGGAGTCCATGTAATCCACCACATGCAAGACCCATAACTCAGAAAACGGGACGAGAGATATATTGATGAAAGAAAATGAAAACGACACACACCCAACATGGAAAGATAGGTTGTGCTCATGAACAGGAATAGACAGTCTCATGCAAATGATTCCACACCCTCAAGGAAATCCAGAGAATCAATGCCATTTCTCTCTAAATACCCACGGATTTTCTCAGCCAAGTACAACCAAGAATTCCCAAATGTGTCTGGAAACCCAAAAGAACCTCGAGGGTTTCCATACACTCTTCAGAAAGAAGTGCAGATTTCAGGCATCCCATGCTGCCTGATTTCCAACAAGACTGCAAAGCTACCATCATGAACACAGCATAATATTGGCACACAAGACATCCACATAGATGCAAGGAAGAGAACGGAGAGCCCCAAAAGAAAGCCAAGCTTGTGCAGTCAGTGGAGGTGAGAAAGTCCGATGGGGACAAGACAGCCTGTGCAATGAATGGTCCTGGGGAACCTGGACTGCTCCATGTATAAGAATCACACTGGATTCCTTCCTCATGCCACCACCAACAAGAACCTCACACCAAATCGACAACCGCAATGTCAAATCTGAAGTCAGGCCAGGCCTAGAAGAAACCCATAGGCTGTATATTCTTGGACCTCAGCCTTAGAAGCATGTCTGTGGATTGGTCTCCACTGAAAAGGGAAACACCAGCACAATAAAGGCAGTTGGGGATCCAGGCTCCAGAAAAGGGTTTTTGACAGAAGAGGCAAAGCGTCCACACGATGAAAAGGCAGGGGAGCGAACGTGTGAAAACATTGATTTGCAAACGATGGAACTGACGAAGGGTATCAGCTGGAAAACAGATGGAGAATTCGCACAATGCAAGCCTTCGAGACACAAAAACCCTACCCTGAAGCTAAACCCTAACAATATGTGTGTGGATATGTATGTGCACCTGTAGGTATTCTACACATAATATTCTTAGATTATATATAATAAACATATTCTATATCATGAATTTATTATATAGAATAAGTTTAGGATACATAATATATATATATTAAGGGCAATATGTATAATATATATTATGTATCATAAAACTTTCTACTTAATACATATATAATACATAAATGTTATAATCATATGTAGAGATACAAATATGTGTGTGCTCACACGTGCACACAAGCACAAGCCACACGATCACAGGAGAGAGGAATTGAGTAGAATTCACAGACCTTTCCTAAGTCAGTCTGTAGGCGAGGACAAAATCAAAATGTCCATACATTCTGGAGTGGTGGGGATAGCCACAAGGATATATGAACTGGAAGCAAGACTGCCGGGGGCCAATGGAGAGGCATCCTATGCCGCAGGCCAAGAGGAGGCATGTGGACATGAATCTACCTGCAACAGGAGGACTTGGAAATTTTTATGCCAGAGGGGTTGATGTCTGAATTTTCATGACTTTCAGCTCTCCTTCGGTGGGAGTGGGATGTAGGCCAGAGGATGGGTGACTCTCCCGAGATCCCAGAGCAGGCCCAAGGCTTTTTCAGCTGGATTCTTTGTTAGGCCAGCCCCTGAGATACTCCTTCCTTTTTGCAGTGTGTGCCTGTGCTCCGTGTGATACCAGCCCTCCCTATGATACCAGTCTGCACTTTGACAGGCACTGTAGGAGCTTCCAGGTCTATCCTCCTAATGGCTTCCCTAAGAAGTCAATGCCAGAATGAGCGCCACTTTGCAGACGTGGAAACCTGGGAGGAGAGGCCCATGGTTTGTACAGGGTCACATCCCTGATGACATGGAGAAGAGAGGCCGGGTCTGAAAGCAGCTGTGTCCACAGAGGCAGGGCCATTACTCTGCCCATGCCGTGTTGGTTTCACTCACGTGGGCCAAGGGGCCCCAGGATGTGACCTTGTTTCCCTGGCAATAGAGCCCAGCAGAACCTGGAACCTGGGGAATGCGGCATCCACATCCTACTGGAGCCCCTGCCCAGCTCACTTGGCTGCAAACATGGTTCTGTTGTATCCCCATGTGCTGGGGCTGTGGTCTCAGGAAACGTCACAGTCAGGATGATCCTCCAGGGCTGTTTAAGTTGGGTCAGGTCTCACACGAGTTGCCTTGGGCGACTGTCCGGGAGGACCCCAAATGTAAGCCTGGGAGCCCCAGGCCAGAACATTACACTGATGTCAGGCTGGTAACAATCTCTCCCTTGCCTGGATGTGTGGAGTGTTGTTGGGGGTGGGTGTTCCTGTCCTTTGGATGGGTCTGCCTCCAGCATGGGCAGGCTCATGTGGGTTGAGAAGTCTGGTTGGCCGGACACATCCACAGCCTTGTCCCAAACTGGCTGGTTGGGATGGAGCGAGCCCAGGCAGCACCCTTTAGCCTGAGGTTTATGCCAAAAACTCTAAATAGTTCTCTTTGTTCCCATTTGGATGTGATCTGACCAGGTCTGTACCTGTCTGGGATCAGAAGTTTGAGTGGGCAGAAGAAGCGATGGTAATGGCGGGGTGGTGCCCTGATACCTCCGGGCCGTGCCTGACCTTCTTCTGGTCACTGTCATGGCAGTGCCCCACGTTGGAGATTGGCGAGGAGCTCAACAATGTGGAAACTCAATGCATCTCCCTGAGTGTGGGACCGAGTCCTGCCCCCCCGCCCCCACTACCCACAATGGCTAGCGCTGGCTCCAGAGCTTGTGGCCATGGATGGTTCTCCAGAACCAGGACCCATGGACCTATGGGGTCCAGTCCTTGGCTACAAAGAGAGTTCAGCACTGCCGTTTCTGACTTGTAGCACTGTGCCAAGCTTCCCCCCTAGTCAGCTATAGGACCCATAGCACACCAAGGCAGAGAACAAAGGTTAGCACAGGGGGGTTAAATGCTGGGCCCCACAAGGTGAGTCCCTAGAGGCTGGTCTTGGGCACAGACCAAAGGCTGGCTGCAGACCACCCAACTGTTGGACTGCAATTTGCCAAAACCTAAGGAACAGAGGCTTGGTCTCAAAGGAATGAAAGTTCTGAAGAGCCCCCAACACGCCCAACCCACCACCACCAGCCACAGAAGGGTCACAGATGGTAGAGCAAATAACACCTGGGTTGGAGTGGCAGATGAACAGCAGTCCAGCTGACGAAGCTGAGCCCTATGGGGCCCTGGCCTAGTCCTACACTTCCTGGAGACCTCAGAGAAATGGAGAGGGTGGAAGGAGAAGAGGATCAGTTATTGCATATGCATAACTCTCACCGTGGCATGCTGGCTGCTTTCACTCACCAAGGCGGAGGAAGTCCTCACCATGATAACAGCATAGAAGAAGTATCTGACGCCAGAAGAAAGACTCAAATGGACCCAATTCTCTGCACAGAAAATCCTGAAGGCAACCCGTCCCCCACCAAAGAAAAATAAAACAAACCAGAACAGTACTCAGGAAATTCAGTTCGATTGCAGGGTACAAACTTCATCAACACTATGGAAATCGGTTGCATTTATGTACTCTCACAACAAACTATCCAAATGAGAAAACAAGGAGACAGCTCCATGGACAATGACGGTAACAACACAGAGAAAATACCTCGGAGTCCATCCTACACACGGCCTACAAGACCATAACTCAGAAAACAGGTGAGAGACATATTGATGAAAGAAAATGAAGACAACACACACCCAACTAGGAAAGATAGGTGGTGCTCATGGATCGGAATAGTCCATCTTGTGCAAATGATTCCACACCCCGAGGCAATCCAGAGAGTCGATGCCATTCCTCTCAAAATACCCATGGATTGTCTCAGACAAGTATAACCCAGAATTCCCAAATGTGTATGGAAATCCAAAGAACATAGAGAGTGTCCATACATTCTTCAGAAAGAAGTGCAGACTTCGGACATCCCATGCTGCCTGATTTCCAAATAGACTGCAAAACTACCATCATCAAGACAGCATGATATTGGCACACAACACATCCAATAGATCCAAGGAAGAGAACGGAGACCTCCGAAAGAAAGCCACATTTGTGCCGTCAGAGGAGGTGAGTAGGTCCCATGGGGACAAGATAACTTTGCAATGAATGCTGCTGGAGAAACAGGACCACTCCATGCACAAGCATTAAAACCCAGCCATCAGTGCAAGAAGCAAAACAGAAGGTCGTGTCTCTGCCTGTTACCCCCACTGTAGTCAAATTACATCCTGCTGGTCATAAGAGGTGTTCTGTTAAGTCCAGCTGGTGTGCAGGTCATCGAAAAAAAAAATTGTCATATTCCTACTGCAGTGATTTGACTCTTTTTAAGAGAAGTCATTTCTGCTATTTTTCAGAATCAGGAGCATACCTTGTTAAACTGTATAATCTTGAGGATCTCACATATTATTTTTGACATATTGTTCTATGTCATTAAAACTTTTTAATAGCATGATTGAAGATTTTAATTGTGAAAGTTTGGTCCTACATAAAAGCAGAGGTGTGATGAAGTTCCATGGGCCCACCACCCACTTCCCAAAATTATCAGCATTATTTACCCTGTAATAACTTCATCACCTCCACCCCTCACCACCCTTTTTTTTATGGACTTATTTGGACAACTTCCTGGCATCATGTTATGTGTATCTCAAATACTTAAGTCTGCATCTCAAAAATGCACTTTTTAATATACCACAATGGCATCATTATATTGAAAGCACATAGAAATCATTGTTTAGGGCTAGTGTTAGGGTAGCCCTAACCTCAACAGACATCACTAGTCTGTTAACTACGCATTCACAGACTGTCTGAAACCCTGGGTGAGAATAGGTCCAGGCTGACATGGTGTGACCCATGCTCAGGCCTCTTTTCTCTCTTCCCACAGGGACAGCTTGGGTGCTTGGTGGGCAGTGCTGTGGACTTTACAGTTCCCCCATTGAGGGGCTTACCAGGTTTACCTGTCTCCTTGTGTTGACTCTGAATGACTTGTGGGTTTGTGGATGACAGCTTGATGTCTTCTTTGCAGATTTTTCAGTTGACCATTTTATGATGGGTTTTCCATCTATTCATTAAGTGAACCATTAGGGATTGCAGTTTTCTCATTTTGTCATTTCTTTGCATTTTTAGGTGGAATTTTCCTGTAATGAAAAATTTAATCACTAGGTATGATTGTTAACCCAAAATCCAGTTCGTACTGGAAAGGCAGATTAAATGCTTTATTTATTTCCCATTATTTTTCTGTTATCAGTGGCAATTGGTGCACTAGCATTCTCCAGTGACATCTATTTAGTTTTACTTTTCTTTTTTTTTTTTTTGAAATTTCATGTAATGTCTGAAACATTTATATTAACATATTTCCATACATATTTCCATACAAATACAAATATAAGATTTTTAGAAATTTCATGTAATGTCTGAAACATTTATATTAACATATTTCCATATAAATAAACCAATGAAAGTTTAGTATTAGTTGTTTTGTTTGTTTTTTTATACTGCAGGTTCTTATTAGGCATCAATTTTATACACATCAGTGTATACATGTCAATCCCAATCGCCCAATTCAGCACACCACCATCCCAACCTCACCGCAGTTTTCCCCCCTTGGTGTCCATATGTCCATTCTCTACATCTGTGTCTCAACTTCTGCCCTGCAAACTGGCTCATCTGTACCATTTTTCTAGGTTCCACATACATGCATTAATATACGATATTTGTTTTTCTCTTTCTGACTTACTTCACTCTGTATGACAGTCTCTAGATCCATCCACGTCTCAACAAATGACTCAATTTCGTTCCTTTTTATGGCTGAGTAATATTCCATTGTATATATGTACCACATCTTCTTTATCCATTCGTCTGTCGATGGGCATTTAGGTTGCTTCCATGACCTGGCTATTGTAAATAGTGCTGCAATGAACATTCGGGTGCATGTGTCTTTTTGAATTACGGTTTTCTTTGGGTATATGCCCAGTAGTGGGATTGCTGGGTCATATGGTAATTCTATTTTTAGTTTTTTAAGGAAACTCCATATTGTTCTCCATAGTGGCTGTATCAATTTACATTCCCACCAACAGTGCAAGAGGGTTCCCTTTTCTCCACACCCTCTCCAGCATTTGTTGTTTGTAGATTTTCTGATGATGCCCATTCTAACAGGAGTGAGGTGATACCTCATTGTAGTTTTGATTTGCATTTCTCTAATAATTAGTGATGTTGAGCATCTTTTCATGTGCTTCGTGGCCGTCTGTATGTCTTCTTTGGAGAAATGTCTATTTAGGTCTTCTGCCCATTTTTGGATTGGGGTGTTTGTTTCTTTGATATTGAGCTGAATGAGCTGTTTATATATTTTGGAGATTAATCCTTTGTCCATTGACTCATTTGAAATATTTTCTCCCATTCTGAGGGTTGTCTTTTCGTCTTGTTTATGGTTTCCTTTGCTGTGCAAAAGCTTTGAAGTTTCATTAGGTCCCACTTGTTTATTTTTGTTTTTATTTCCATTACTCTAGGAGGTGGATCAAAAAAGATCTTGCTGTGATTTATGTCAAAGAGTGTTCTTCCTATGTTTTCCTCTAAGAGTTTTATAGTGTCCAGTCTTATATTTAGGTCTCTAATCCATTTTGAGTTTATTTTTGTGTATGGTGTTAGGGAGTATTCTAATTTCATTCTTTTACATGTAGCTGTCCAGTTTTCCCAGCACCACTTATTGAAGAGACTGTCTTTTCTCCATTGTATATCTTTGCCTCCTTTGTCATAGATTAGTTGACCATAGGTGCGTGGGTTAATCTCTGGGCTTTCTATCTTGTTCCATTGATCTATGTTTCTGTTTTTGTGCCAGTACCATATTGTCTTCATTACTGTAGCTTTGTAGTATAGTCTGAAGTCAGGGAGTCTGATTCCTCCAGCTCCGTTTTTTTCCCTCAAGACTGCTTTGGCTATTCGGGGTCTTTTGTGTCTCCATACAAATTTTAAGATGATTTGTTCTAGCTCTGTAAAAAATGCCATTGGTAATTTGATAGGGATTGCATTGAATCTGTAGATTGCTTTGGGTAGTATACTCATTTTCACAATGTTGATTCTTCCAATCCAAGAACATGGTATATCTCTCCATCTGTTGGTATCATCTTTAATTTCTTTCATCAGTGTCTTATAGTTTTCTGCATACAGGTCTTTTGTCTCCCTAGGTAGGTTTATTCCTAGGTATTTTATTCTTTTTGTTGCAATGGTAAATGGGAGTGTTTCCATAATTTCTCTTTCAGATTTTTCATCATTAGTGTATAGGAATGCAAGAGATTTCTGTGCATTAATTTCGTATCCTGCAACTTTACCATATTCATTAATTAGCTCTAGCAGTTTTCTGGTGGCAGTTTTAGGATTCTCTATGTATAGTATCATGTCATCCGCAAACAGTGACAGTTTTACTTCTTCTTTTCCAATTTGTATTCCTTTTATTTCTTTTTCTTCCCTGATTGCCGTGGCTAGGACTTCCAGAACTATGTTGAATAATAGTGGTGAGAGTGGACATCCTTGTCTCGTTCCTGATCTTAGAGGAAATGCTTTCAGTTTTTCACCATTGAGAATGATGTTTGCTGTGGGTTTGTCATATATGGCCTTTATTATGTTGAGGTAGGTTCCCTCTATGCCCACTTTCTGGAGAGTTTTTATCAGAAATGGGTGTTGAATTTTGTCAAAAGCTTTTTCTGCATCTATTGAGATGATCATATGGTTTTTATTCTTCAATTTGTTAATATGGTGTATCACATTGATTGATTTGCGTATATTGAAGAATCCTTGCATCCCTGGGATAAATCCCACTTGATCGTGGTGTATGATCCTTTTAATGTGTTGCTGGATTCTGTTTGCTAGTATTTTGTTGAGGATTTTTGCATCTATATTCATCAGTGATATTGGTCTGTAATTTTCTTTTTTTGTAGTGTCTTTGTCTGGTTTTGGTATCAGGGTGATGGTGGCCTCATAGAATGAGTTTGGGAGTGTTCCTTCCTCTGCAATTTTTTGGAAGAGTTTGAGAAGGATGGGTGTTAGCTCTTCTCTAAATGTTTGATAGAATTCACCTGTGAAGCCATCTGGTCCTGGACTTTTGTTTGTTGGAAGATTTTTAATCACAGTTTCAATTTCATTACTTGTGATTGGTCTGTTCATATTTTCTGTTTCTTCCTGATTCAGTCTGGGAAGGTTATACCTTTCTAAGAATTTGTCCATTTCTTCCAGGTTGTCCATTTTATTGGCATAAAGTTGCTTGTAGTAGTCTCTTAGGATGCTTTGTATTTCTGCGGTGTCTGTTGTAACTTCTCCTTTTTCATTTCTGATTTTATTGATTTGAGTCCTCTCCCTCTTTTTCTTGATGAGTCTGGCTAATGGCTTATCAATTTTGTTTATCTTCTCAAAGAACCAACTTTTAGTTTTATTGATCTTTGCTATTGTTTTCTTTGTTTCTATTTCATTTATTTCTGCTCTGATCTTTATGATTTCTTTCCTTCTGCTAACTTTGGGTTTTGTTTGTTCTTCTTTCTCTAGTTTCTTTAGGTGTAAGGTTAGATTGTTTACTTGAGATTTTTCTTGTTTCTTGAGGTAGGCTTGTATAGCTATAAACTTCCCTCTTAGAACCGCTTTTGCTGCATCCCATAGGTTTTGGGTCGTCGTGTTTTCATTGTCATTTGTCTCTAGGTATTTTTTTATTTCCTCTTTGATTTCTTCAGTGATCTCTTGGTTATTTAGTAACGTATTGTTTAGCCTCCATGTGTTTGTCCTTTTTATGTTTTTTTCCCTGTAATTCATTTCTAATCTCATAGCGTTGTGGTCAGAAAAGATGCTTGATATGATTTCAATTTTCTTAAATTTACTGAGGCTTGATTTGTGACCCAAGATGTGATCTATCCTGGAGAATGTTCCGTGCGCACTTGAGAAGAACGTGTAATCTGCTGTTTTTGGATGGAATGTCCTATATATATCAATTAAATCTATCTGGTCTATTGTGTCATTTAAAGCTTCTGTTTCCTTATTTATTTTCATTTTGGATGATCTGTCCATTGGTGTAAGTGAGGTGTTAAAGTCCCCCACTATTATTGTGTTACTGTCGATTTCCTCTTTTATAGCTGTTAGCAGTTGCCTTATGTATTGAGGTGCTCCTATGTTGGGTGCATAAATATTTATAATTGTTATATCTTCTTCTTGGATTGATCCCTGGATCATTATGTAGTGTCCTTCCTTGTCTCTTGTAACATTCTTTATTTTAAAGTCTATTTTATCTGATATGAGTATAGCTACTCCAGCTTTCTTTTGATTTCCATTTGCATGGAATATCTTTTTCCATCCCCTCACTTTCAGTCTGTATGTGTCCCTAGGTCTAAAGTGGGTCTCTTGTAGACAGCATATATATGGGTCTTGTTTTTGTATCCATTCAGCCAGTCTATGTCTTTTGGTTGGGGCATTTAATCCATTCACGTTTAAGGTAATTATCGATATGTATGTTCCTATGACCATTTTCTTAATTGTTTTGGGGTTTTTTTTGTAGGTCCTTTTCTTCTCTTGTGTTTCCCACTTAGAGAAGTTCCTTTAGCATTTGTTGTAGAGCTGGTTTGGTGGTGCTGAATTCTCTTAGCTTTTGCTTGTCTGCAAAGCTTTTGATTTCTCCATCAAATCTAAATGAGATCCTTGCCGGGTAGAGTAATCTTGGTTGTAGGTTCTTCCCTTTCATCACTTTAAGTATATCATGCCACTCCCTTCTGGCTTGCAGAGTTTCTGCTGAGAAATCAGCTGTTAACCTTATGGGAGTTCCCTTGTATGTTATTTGTCGTTTTTCCCTTGCTGCTTTCAATAATTTTTCTTTGTCTTTAACTTTTGCCAGTTTGATTACTATGTGTCTCGGCGTGTTTCTCCTTGGGTTTATTCTGTATGGGACTCTCTGCGCTTCCTGGACTTGGGTGGCTATTTCCTTTCCCATGTTAGGGAAGTTTTCGACTATAATCTCTTCAAATATTTTCTCTGGTCCTTTCTCTCTCTCTTCTCCTTCTGGGACCCCTATAATGCGAATGTTGTTGCGTTTAATGTTGTCCCAGAGGTCTCTTAGGCTATCTTCATTTCTTTTCATTCTTTTTTCTTTAGTCTGTTCCGCAGCAGTGAATTCCACCATTCTGTCTTCCAGGTCACTTATCCGTTCTTCTGCCTCAGTTATTCTGCTATTGATTCCTTCTAGTGTAGTTTTCATTTCAGTTATTGTATTGGTCATCTCTGTTTGTTTGTTCTTTAATTCTTCTAGGTCTTTGTTAATCATTTCTTGCATCTTCTCAATCTTTGCCTCCATTCTTATTCTGAGGTCCTGGATCATCTTCACTATCATTATTCTGAATTCTTTTTCTGGAAGGTTGCCTATCTCCACTTCATTTAGTTGTTTTTCTGGGGTTTTTTCTTGTTCCTTCATCTGGTACATAGCCCTCTGCCTTTTCATCTTCTCTATCTTTCTGTAACTGTGGTTTTTGGTCCACAGGCTGCAGGATTATAGTTTTTCTTGCTTCTGTTGCCTGCCCTCTGGTGGTTGAGGCTATCTAAGAGGCTTGATGGGAGGCTCTGATGGTGGGTAGACAGTTTTACTTTTCTTATTCCTTTTCATATATTCAATGCATTTAAATTAATTGAGTCATTAATCTTTCTATACAAACATGACTTCTGATGGCTGCAAGTAAGCTCTCATCTGTATAAACTGTCATTTTTTTAAACACGTCTTTACAGTTGAACATTTTAGTTTCTTTCCTTTTTTTTTTTTTTAACTAATAACGGTCCATTTATTATTGTACCAGGAACTGTTCTGAGCACGTTACATGTATTATCTCATCTAATCTTCACAGTAATCCTGTGATGCATCACTCTGGGATAGTTTCATATAACATGTTTTCCAAAGTGGAATTTTTGGGTCAAGGGGTGAATTTTTAAAGATTACTGACACACATGGCCAAATTGCCCCTGAGAGCTTCCCCAGTCAATTCTGATACCCACTTCTGGGTTTCAGGGTTCCTTGAGTCCGGGTTGAAAGACCCTGGAGGAAAAAACTCTCAGTGCCTAGTTTGAGGTTTTGATTTCTCATCTTCTTCCTGAGAGGGATGCCACTTCTCCTATCCTCTGCTGGCTGATGCAGTAACAGGGGTCTGCCTGTTTGAAGGGGAGGAGTATTTGCAGCTGGAGTGTGTCCATAGGCATGAAAACAGGAAGAGTTGAGAGGAGGACATCAAATGAGCCTGAACACGCTGAGCAGAGCAGCCAGGAAAGGCGTCTAGAGAGACCGTGCCTTGCGAGGTGGAGAGAACAGACGGAGCATCAGGGGGTGAGAGGAAAGTGTTCTAAGGAGTCAGAGTGAGTCCACAGTGAGAATTTCCGGAGAGATTAAATGCAGAGTGGGCTGAGCCAGGAGGGAGGGGTCAGAGGTGGCAGGTGTGGGTAATTCTGGCTACTAGGTTTCTTCTAATTGAAGTAGGGTCGATTTACATTGTTGTGTTAGTTTCAGGTGTACAGCAAAGTGAGTATTCTTGAGGTTGAATACCATTATAAGTTATAACAAGATACTGGGTATAATTCCTTATGCTATACTGTAAATCCTTGTTGTTTATCTGTTTTATATATAGTAGTTTGTGTCTCTTGATCCCATACTCCTTATATGTCCCTCCCCACTCGTTGGTAACCATGAGTTTTTCTATGTTTGTGAGTCTGTTTCTGTTTTGTAAATAAGTTCATTTGTATCATATTTTAGATTCTACATATAAGTGATATCATATGGTATTTGTCTTTTTCTTTCTGACTTACTTCGTTTTGTATGATAATCTCTGTGTTCATCCATGTAGCTGCAAATAGCATGATTTCATTCTTTATGGCAAATTAATATTCCATTTTATATATGTACCACATCATCTTTATCTATTCATCTGTTGATGGACACTTAGGTTGTTTTCATATATTTGCTATTGTAAAGAGTGCTGCTATGAACACTGGGGTGCATGTGTCTTTTTAAATCATTTTTTTTTGGATATATACCCAGCAGTGGAATTGCTAAGTCATATGGTAGTTCTAATTTTAGTTTTTTGAGAAACCTCCATGGTGTTTTTCGTTGTTACTGCACCAATTTACATTCCCACCAACAGAGTATGAAAGTTCCCTATTCTCCACATCCTCTTCAACATTTGTTATTTGTATGTATTTTGATGATATAGCTACCTGTTCTGATGTGAAAGGAAACAAAGAAATGGGACAGTAGCTGGTGGTGGGGAATGATGTGGGCTCAGGGAGTTTTTATGGTTAAGCTTGTGTTTGTGATTCTGGTAAAGTCCAGTCAAGAAGAGTGTGTTCATGATTCAGAGAGAGAAGTCACAGTTAAAGAGTGAAGTTCCATGCATGCAACAAGGAATTAGATAGAGGACACAGATACACACGTATCTTGACAAAGCAGGAATTTGAGACTCACTGTGGATATAGGCAACAAAAACCTAAAGATGGGCAATGCTTTCCTTAGTGTGAGCAGGAAATCATGAGAGGGAGTGATTAGGTTCACGGCAGATGCAGGTTAAGTGAACCCAAGTGGGTCTGTTTGGTTCCCTCAGTCCAGGTGTTAGGAATGAGGAGAGTCAGAAAACTGAGATTTATTTCTTTTTCTTGATGTCATGAGATACATACTGTAGATGATCTGTGGCTTTGAGGATCCTGGTAACATAACTAGATTGTTTCCATTCTTCACCACTTCTCTGTTTTGCAAAAAAAAAAAAAAAAAAAAAAAAATATGTCAGCAGCAATTATGGGGGAAAGTGAAAGTGGTCTTTGGGACCACACATTTGTCATCAGGGGAGCTTTTTTTCCGTTTCCAAAAAAGTCTTTATATTCACAATGCCTGGCCCAAAGTAGGTCTCAATGAATGATGTTTTTACAGCAGCATCATTAACAAAACCCATGACTAGCAGTGAATATTTAGTCTAAGGGCCAAGCCCTGTGCTAGGTGTTTAACATGGATCACTTAAACTGATTAATTTTAATTTAAACATTTATTTATTTAACCTTACTTCCATTTCCTGGTGTGAAAACTGAGCCTTAAAGAGTGTTACTAGCTAAGTCCCACATTTCTGTAAGCGGCAGAGGTGGAATCCACACCCAGGAAAGCTGACCCCATGTCTCCTGCATTTTCTTCACCACCGGTAACTGATCTCTTGCCAAAGCTGTTGATTCAGAGATGCTGCTGCCCCTTGAACAGCGCAGGGACCAGGGCCTCCGAACTCCCACAGTGGAGTATCCTCCCATAAGTTACAGGAGGCCCTCCACCTGCAGCCGCGGTTCTCTCTGCAGAGCGTGTGGTTCTGAAGTGTTTCCTCTTGAACAAAACCCACGTGTAAGTGGACATGCACCCATCAGACCCGTGTTGTTCAGGGGTCACCTGTCTATCTAGAAACTCTGGCCTTGTTTCTCTTCTGTTGTCGTCACTCTGGTGCACATCACCTCTGTGCCTCCTACTTGGCCTCCGTGTCCCCTCTTGCGCCTCAGCTCCTTCTCCACCAACGAGCGATCCCATCACCTGCTGGAGATGCTCACTGTCACCTGAGGCAGCCTCAAGAGCCCTCACTCATGCCTGCAGGGCCCTCCCTCAGCGGGCTCCTGGCTGGGTCTGCAGCTCCTAACATTCTAGTTTGGCCTCCAATTCTGGAAAGTCTGACTGGCTAAGCCTGAGGTTGGACTCTGGAAATAGGGGTTTTGATCAGTCAGTTTTGGGAAAGCCTTGCTCCAGAAAATGTGTTCTGTGAAAATTAGTTGCTGCTTTGCTGTGGAAGCTGTTTTTTGCCTTTGTTCTTCAACTGCAAGGAGGTCCTACCTTTGAATTCTCTAGAGTTTGAGCTCAGCTGATGAGGTCCACTGGGTGAGCACTAAGCTTATTGACCAAACATCTTCCCCAGAAGGATGGTTAAGGCTTTGGTTCACTTTCTGTGTGCAATTGAGAAGCTGCTGAGCTGAGAGAGATGGAGCTGGTCTCCAGGTTGTTGACAGACTCTTCAGTGGAGATAATGCCACCTCTAATTTCTTACGTGAACTTTCTCTGTTTAATTCTTTCATTGTTTTTATTTGAAGAATGTTGAGATGTTAAAATGAAGATATTCAGACCTGGAATTGTAACTCTGAAGAAATCCCTATCTTTAACAAAAAAAATTATTAAATTTAATCTTATTCAATATTTACTCTGGCCCCGGGCATAATCGCTGGAATTTTTTTTCCTTTATATATTTATAAGCATGTTCTTCTGAATTTTACTTTGAAGTGTCAGGGGTGGAACATTGTAGTTACAGAATATTAAGACTGAGAATAATTATCTGTGAGTTTATCAAAGTATCAAACCATCCAAGAGAGAAAAAGTTTTTAACTTTTCAATAATCTTCTCTACGGCATATGTATTATAGATTAAGAAGTTGTTATGGACTGCAAATACAGATACAGATAAAGTTATTTTTTACAGATGCATTTTTACAGATATTTTTATCTGTACCATTATCACATATACCAAGTTATTTCTGATTTGATTTGTAAGCTATTTAATTGTTTCACATAAATACGTATGCATAAAATGAGCAAGGTACTATAAATGTTAGATTCCTCTATGTCTTTGTTCTGTTAATTGTCAAGCATTTCTACTGCATTTATTCTATTGCAGTGTTGATTTATATTCCCCTGTTTGTGCATAAAAGAAATTAGGTGGCCATTTCTTCTAGGTAAGTCTCTACACTCAGCAAATATTGCAACTGAGGTACTAAATTTCATTCAAAATTAGAACTCAGCTTCATTTTGAAAGTTTCTTCTCATTCATGCCCAATATTCATCACATATTTAGCTCTGCACTCTTCTGGTGGTTTCAAATTATGGAAAGCGAATTCCCAGAACAGGATTACAGTTGACCCTTGAACAAGCAACCTGGGGTGAGGGCTACTCTCCGAGAAGTCTACAGGCTGCTTATAATTTATAGTGAGCTCTCCATGTCTGCTGTTCAACCAGTTGGTCGGGCTGCACTATTTACTATTGAGAAAATCCGAGTATAAGTGGACCTGCGCAGCTCAAACCCTTGTTGTTCAAGGGTCAGCTGTAATTTCCAAGGTTACACAGTTGCTGGAAGACGTTTTAAAACTTCAGAACCACAGAATATATTCACTGGAAAGTTAACTGTAGTCCTTTTGATTTTTAAAATTTAAAATATACGTTCATTTAGCAAATTTTTAAAATTGGAGAGAAATGTAAGCTGCTCTCTACATTGCTCAAGAAAAGGGTCATTGTAGTTTTCTTTCTCTAAGTACAGATGAAAACAAATATAGATATAGTTCTGGTTACAGTCATATTAGAGAAAATAATCTAATATTTTGAATGCTGATGTTGATGAGGTTACAGGATTTTTTGTACTCTTCTGACCCAGCACTTTTTGAGTTAAGTTTGGGATAACTCCCTTCCCTTCAGTTGAGTTTTTGGTTAAAACAACACACCTTCCCTTTTAGAGAAATCAAATTTCATTAAGATGAATTTGCTAAGCCATTATGTTCGTTAGCTAAAGGATTAACTTGTATTGAAATATTCTTTCACTTTTAAAGATTCGTGCAAAACGTTGTGAAGGAGCTTTTATCAAGCTAACACATATCTACGGAATCTAAGAAAGAAAAAAAAAAGGTCATGAAGAACCTAGTTGCAAGACGGGAATAAAGACACAGACCTACTAGAGAATGGACTTGAGGATATGGGGAGGGGGAAGGGTAAGCTGTGACAAAGTGAGAGAGTGGCATGGACATATATTCACTACCAAACGTAAAATAGATAGCTAGTGGGAAGCAACTGCATAGCACAGAGAGATCAGCTCGGTGCTGTGTGACCACCTAGAGGGGTGGGATAGGGAGGGTGGGAGGGAGGGAGATGCAAGAGGGAAGAGATATGGGAACATATGTATATGTATAACTGATTCACTTTGTTATAAAGCAGAAACTAACACACCATTGTAAAGCAATTATACTCCAATAAAGATGTTAAAAAAAATCCTAAGAAAATATCAGCACATCTAATCAATTAAAAAAAAAAGATATAAAGATCATGGATGCTTACAGATATACTGAGCTACAAACCAGACGTAGTGAACACAGAGTACTGATGGGAACCTTTTAACCTCTTCTGAACCCAGCAGTAAACTACCATTGATTAAACAAGACACCAGGTCACCCCATGTTCTCCTTAGCTATGAGCAAGAAGCAGTGTCTTTGAGCATGAGCAATGTTTCCACAAGGTAAGACAAATCAAACACAATTAAGGCACCTCCTGCTCAGGATCTTGTTGGGTCATGGCTTTAATTAAGGTCACACTGACATTTAATAATAATTTGAGATTAAAATCCAACTGAAGAGCACTGAGCTAGGGGATGAAAATTGATTTTGTCTCTAAGCTCTGTTAGTAGTTGTGTTACCTCACTTGTAAAAGGAAGTCTAACTCCATGACCCTTCAAATAACAGTAACATTTGTGGAGCCGTTACTTTGCTAAGGATTTTACACATGTCATTTGATCTTGCATACCTTATAACACCCTGGAGGTATTATTATTAATGTCTATTTTAGAGAGAGGGAGACTGGGCATTGTAATTAGCAGGAAATGGTCCCCATCAAAGTCTGTAGAACTCTGACACGCCTCCTCTTGACGACTGTGTCTGTCATGCAGAGGCCGTTGAATCTCTTTTAGAATCAGTACAGTCTATGGACACAAACATGTTAGCATCTCTTAAGTATGGTCTAAGGCAAATGCACAAGTTCTAACAGGAGGCTTCCTTGGTTAATAACTTCAGAAAATAAGTGATATGTTCTAAAATGAAACTAATAAACTATCTTCCCTGGATAGCCTGTGGATATATGGCTCATATCGATAAATTTGTTTGTTCTAAGTCCCGATTGTGACATTAGTATAAGTGCTTGGTCTTGGGAAGTGGGTTGTCAAGTCCTCTGTTTTGTGTAGCTGTGTTTGCGCTCTGGAGAGTGGCTGGTCTCTGAATGAGGATGATCACAGCTCTAGTGGTGAGCAAATGTCTTTCCTTCTTCTCAGCAACCTTCCAGCCACTCGTATGTTCTGAGCTGGGACTCTTTCTCATTTTATTGGGAGGTTTGCAGTTTTATGTGACCTTCCTAAATTTCGTCTTATATGGACTAATTTTTCTTGCAAGATTTCTGGAAAACTTGCTTCTACTTTTCTACCACTGTTTCATCATAACTATCCAATTTCCAGGCCCATCAGCATTTTTCAGATATTTATAAAAAGATGTCTGTTCCCTTGGTTTTGAGAATTCACTTTCCTTAACTTCTAGTAGGATTTGAGGCGGTTTTAGAAAATGTTTCCTGTAAACTCCTCTTTGCTTTCTGCAAAGCACGATTTTTCCTCCTTTCTTCTTCCTGCTCCTAAAATGTAGAAAGTCAAGTCCTTGAGTTTCTCTCTCCTCCCTCCCCCCCTTCTTTGTCTTCACACACGCAGGTGCACATGGATTGGCCTGTATGCAGACACCCAGCTTCAGTCACATCTGCAAGCTCTGACTATGCCTCTGTCTGGCTGCTGAGAGACTTGACCCCGGTGTTCCACTGGCATCTCAGATTCAACTTACCTGAAATCAGACTCTTTGCGAAATGACCTCATGTGGTCCTCCTATCTCAAGGACATGACTGTGGCTTTCTTCCAGGCGTAAAGCCTTGACTTCCCCTGTACTGAGGCCCTGTGGCCCCCACCTGTGCCCCTCAGCTCCTGGGAAGTCTGCTTCTCAGCCCAGGGACCCCACCATATCTCTGCTCTGGGCCTCTTGCCTGGATCAGTCCCTGTACATCCCATCCCCTTCTCGTTGTGGCTTATTCTCACCAAGACCACATCTGCCTTATTTCCTGCTCATGTTGTGCACACCTTTGTGGTATCCGCACGCCCTGGCATTTGCCCTCCCCGCTCTGATCCTCTCTTGGTCTCCTAGGACCCTGTGATACTCTGCCCCTGATTTGCAGATTTCCCTCTTTTCCCGAATGCTCTCCAGCCATATTTTTTGGTTGCCAATAATAATTTTCATTTTTTTAATGTCAAATTTTATTTTTTTAATACTTTTTAAAACCTTCCAGGAAGGTTTCCTGATCACCTTAACCAGGGGGAATCTGTTTTCATTTTGAATCACCACCACACAGGTGCTGTTCCTGAGGTTCATGCCAGTCTTCTGTTTTATAGTATGTCTGCACCTTTTATATTGATAGTAACCTATGCAATTTTGACTGAAGTGTTTTGAGTTTAGGCACACTGGATTTGAATCCTAGCTTGTTTACCCTGTAACTGTAAGAATGATTTGCGGCAAGTTATTTATTTGAGGCTCAGTTTTTTCATCCATAAAATGACGAAAGTAAAAGGAATTTTAGTGAGGATCAGATAAATTATCGAGTACTTAGGTAAGTGAAGTAATGTTCGGAGCTTATGGTTAGATCCCCAACTGGCCTTGAGTCTTTGCTTTGCTGGCACTTACACTGTGGCATTGGTCAGCTCCTGTGTCCTCCATGGGCCTTGGTTACTAGTTGGTTAGATGGGGAGGTTGTTAACCTCATGACAGCACAGAGTGGGTGCCAGGGCCGTTTTACCTTTGTTATCATTGATACATTTATTCATGCCCAGATGTTTCCAGGCAGTGTTCATGTATCATCTCATTTAATCTTCCATAGTTCTCCCTCCATCCCTCCCTAACCCCCCCTCCCCATGAGCTGGTTGTGTTAGTAGTTTATGGGTGAGGAAGCACAAGGCTCCTCACCTAAGTTTCTAGAAGACAATGCTAGGATTTATGATTTAAACCCAGGAGTTGCCTGGCCTTAATTTCATGTACTTTGTGTTACATCATGATGAAGCTAACATGCAGTAGAGGATTCAGTCAATGTTAGCATTCATACCAGCCTAGGAATAGTACGTGGTTCATGTCTTATGGGAACTCATGCTCTTGCTGGGGACAGGGCAGCACACAGACAACACTCACACAGAGGAAATGCTGCTACAGATGCTAAATGTGCTGCGGGAACACACGATGATGTACTCAACAGCCTGGGGAAGGAAAAGGGGGAGAAGCCCCCCATAAAGAGGAGGCATTCAAAGTGGCAGTGGAAGGTTAATAGGAGTTTACCAGGTGTAAAGCTGAGCTGTCTTTGAGAGAAGAGCTCATTCTGCCCCAGAGGCTCTGATGGGTCCTGTCACATACAAGAAATAGGGAGGCATCCTGGGTGGCAGGAACAAAGGGGGACTTGAGAAGGAAAAGAGGAGATGGGTTGGCAGGTGGTCATCCATGAGGGAATCATCACAGGCCAGACCAGGACCCGGAATTCCACCTCAGAATCACTGGAGATCTAAAGGTTTTTTCCTGGCAAAGATGGGCATGCTTATCTTTGCTTTTGGTGAGGTCTTACTGCATGTTGAGAGGTGGATGCAAGAGACTTGTGACCAAGGAAGAGAGTATTGAAATCGTTCAAACTATGTCCGAGAATGAAAATGGTTGGGGTGAATGAGAGTCTAATACTAGAGGCCTGTCTGAGTTAGAGATGATTGGTTTTGGCGACTGACTGGATTTAGGATGTGAAAGGTTGTCAAAAGCCAAGGTTTCTAGTTTGGGAGACTGGATGGAGGATGTAATTTTTGACTAATTTTTAATAATTCATACTGTCAAAATTTCTGAACAATTCACAGTTTGTTAGTTTACAAAAGGACTCCATAGTTACATCATTTAACTGAAAGTTGTCACATCAAAGTTAATTAGATGCTTTTGTTTAATAGTGGCTAGAACTTGGGATTGTTATGAATGTGTGTCACTGAGAAGAAGGCCCATGCAGAGGGAAGCATTCAGCTTGGTTTGAGGCAGATCAAAAGCATTTATTTAAATTCCAACCCAGTCAGTTCTTATGAAATTTCATTTTAGGATACTTAATATTTATTGATTAGTTGCTCAAAACTCTTAAATCTCTGCAGAGGAGTTTCTGTTTAATTCATTTCTGCTGTGCATGCTTTGTTTTCACAGGCTTTCTGGGGAGGCCACGCTGCATCAGGAACCTGGCTTCCTCCATGGTGATGGGGTGGCAGGTGGTGCCCGGCAGGCTTGTCTCTCAAACCGGCCATGCACTTGCCTCCAAGGAGGATTTTCTTTTTTTTTAATGCTTCCAACCTCTGAATTAGAGCTGGCCAGAGCTGACAGGCTGTTGGACCCTGGGATGGTAAGAGAAATCCACTTTTGTGGTGGGAAGGCCTCATGCAAAATAAAAGAGCTGTGTCAGGCCTTGTCTCTCAAAAAAGTAAAGCAAAATGTTCTGACCACGAACGTGGAATTTGAGCATTTGCATGTTGGTAACGGTCACCGAGGATGAACAGACACAGTTGTTAATCGTCTGAGCAATAATACGTGGGAAAGGTGAGAAGAAAGAAGGAAAAATATGGTCTAGAAACAAACAAATATTTATTTTGCCACTTCAGAAGGTTTTTGAAAGCTTTAGGAAGAGTGGAAGAACAGAATTTTCAATTTGAAGTTCATTTACCCTTAATTGTACTTCTGAAATCCAGAAAATGAAAGTTAAAGATTTTTTTTTTTTAGACGGTGTGTAACTAAGGACTTTATCAAACTATGAATTTACCTAACAGTTTTCTTTGTTCATTCTGACAGGTCATTTTTCCCCCTGCAGTGTTGTGCTGTTAGCTAATACTTCATGGGGTGACCATCTTCTAAAGCTGTAGAAATGTAGATCACTTTACAGCATTTACAGTGTATCTGGAATAAAATAGTTGCTCACAGTTAATTATTTCCGAGAACTGAAATGTGTGTGTAGTGGTGGGAGATGTGTGGGCATGTGTGGCTTCACTAAAATCGTGTTCTCTTAGTCATTGTTATATTAGGTTAATGCATTCCTTGAGGTGTCAGTCACTGAGAGAAATAATAGCTTTATTTTCTGGGTCATCAGAAGGTGAGCGTAGCAAATTATTACAATATTAACTATTATTAATAAATACAGTTGGTACTATTTATCAAGCATTTACCAGAGCTTGAAGCACCGTGATTTGCAAAAATTAACTCATACTATCCTCACTGTACCCAGGAAAATTGGAAGTTCAAGGAGATTAAGTAACTTTTTCAAAATTAATACTATGAACCAAGGTTTAAATGAATGTTTGTAAACTATAAATGTACCTTGTTAATTGCCAGAACATCTTACCACTTCCATTTGTTTTTTATTTCTTTCCATTAGGTAATACTAGAAGCTCTGTTACATATTTAATCCAACCAGAATATCAAGTTGTATTCAGCTTGGATTTTTTTAAAAACCATCATTTTCAGGGTCTCAGTGTATAGGCTCTTTGCCCTGCAGGAAAGCTTATCTGCTTAGTTGGAGGTAGGAAAATTTACTTTCTTTTTCTGGATATGCAATGACCTTGGGTAAGTTAGCTGACTTCCCTGGGTAACGTTCACAACATTATTGCTGTTATATCGTAAATGTATTCTTATCACTGCTGCAAGTAAGGTTCATGAAACACGTTTCCTCCCTAATATATAATTAGGAAAGAGACATTTAGGCTTGAGTGAATTTTTTTTCTTCCTAGTTAAACAACAAATCAGATATTAAGTTACATAGAAATGGATTTCTAAATATAGGTCAAATACTTCTAAAAAATCAGAGAACTCCATCTGCTTTCCCTTGCCCAAATTTGATCTTCCTACTATAGTAAAAGGATCTTCCGAGATCCCACATACCTTCCTTGTCCCTCTTGCCAGTGCACTGCTGACCAGCTCACCTGTCCAGTAACTGTGTATGACTCATTATCAAGCAACCTTCTTTTGAACCTCAAATGAAGCCCCTGTTTTATCCAGATTCTCTTAAGATCTATATTTGAGAAAGTGACAGGTTGGAGATTTGTAATTTAAGTGTTTAAATTCAGATGAGACATCTCTGAAGAATGGACCATAACACCTTATTTGTATGTTCTATATCATATTTGTTATTCATTCTTTGGAATGTCAAGTCTTCCTCTCATCATCATGTGAATACCCTCTACTCGCCAGGCACACATCATGTTACTGTGCCAACAAGTAGAACTCAGGTGATGATTTCTTTCCAACTGATTTCTTAATTATTTGGACTAACTGAGTCTGACCACCCAAATCCTCTGTAAATTAAATCAGAAACAAGAGTTACACTATTTCCAGTTCCCTGACTTTACTTGCTGTGTGATTAGCTCAAGTGCTACAACAGATATGAGGAGAGTGATTTCCAGTGAGGCTGACAGCCATTAATGCTGTGCTTGCCCTTTTATATGTGGACATTGATTTCCAGTGACACTAATAGTGGTTGATGCTGTGGCTGCCCTTCTTGTATCTGGACACTGATTTCCAATGAGACATCTAGCCATTGAACTGTGGCTGCCCTTGGTATATGTGGACCTTATTTCCAGTGAGACTTAGAGCCACTGATGCTGTGGTTGCCCTTGTTATAGGAGGACACTGATTTCCAGTGAGTGTTAGCAGTTGATGCTGTGGTTGCTGTTGATATATATGGACACAGAAACCAGTGAGAATGATATCCGGTGACCTGTGGTTACCCTTGATATACGTGGACACTGATTTACTGTGTGACTGATAGCCATTAATACTGTGGTTGCCCTTGGCATATGTGGCCACTGATTTCCAGTGAGACTGATAACCGTTGATTCTGTCAGTGCCCTTATTATATGTGAATACTGATTTCCAGTGTGCATGATAGTCAATGATTCTGGGGTTGCACTGGTTATATGTGGACACTGATTTCCAGAGAGACTGTTAGCAGTTGAGGCTGTCGTTGACCTTGTTATATGTGGATACTGCTTTCCATTGAGACAGATAGCCACTGATGCTGTAATAGACCTTGTTATATGTGGACACTGATTTCCCGTTGGACGGATATCCGTTGAATTTAGGTTGCACTTGTTGTATGTGGACAGTGGTTTCCAGTTAGACGGATAGCCACTGATGCTCTGGATGCACTTTTTAAATGAGGACTCTGATTTCCACTGGGAGTGATAGCTGTTGATGGTGTGACTGCCCTAGTTATATATGAACACTGACTTCCAGTGAGACAAATATATGTTGACCAGCAGTTGCCCTTGTTATATGTGGACACTGATTTCAAGTGGACTGATTGTCGTTGACCTGTGGTTTCCCCTGTTATACGTAGACCCTGAATTCCAATGAGACCGATAACCTTTGATGCTGTGGATGTCCTTCTTATATGTGGACATTGATTTCCAGTGATACATATAGCCATTGAAGGTGTGGTTGCCATTGTTATATGTGAACTCAATTCCAGTGACACTTATAGCTGTTGATGCTGTGTTTGCCCTTGCTATATGTGGACACTGATTTCCAGTGGGACTGAAAGTTCTTGATGCTGTGGCCTGATGAATGTGGACTCTTATTTCCAGTGAAATGGATAGCCTTTGACCAGTGGCTGGCCTTAGTACATGTGGACCCTGTTTCCAGAGAGACTGATAGCCATTGATGCTGTGGTTGCCACTGTTATATGTAGAGAGTGATTTCCAATTAGACATAGTCGTAGATCTGTGGTTCTCCTTGTTATATTGGTACAGTGATTTCCAGTGAGACACATAGAGGTTGACCTGTGTTTGCACTTGATATATCTGGACACTGATTTACAGTGAGACTGACAGCTGTTTAGTTGTTATTGCCCTTGTTATATTTGGAAAAATATTTACAGGGTGTTGATAGCCATTGATTTTGTGGGGACACATTTTAATTGTGTTCACAGATTTCCAGTGGGACTGATAACTGTTGAGGCTGTGGAGGCTCTTGTTATATATGGACTATGATTTCCTGTAAGACTGATATCATTTGATGCTCTGGCTGTCCTTGTTATATGTGTATCCTGATTCCAGAGGGACAAATAGCTGTGGTTGATGCTGTGGTTGCCCTTTGTATACATGGATACTGATTTCCAGTGAGACTGATAGCCATTGATGCTGAGGTTGCCCTTGTTATATGCGGACACTGATTTTCTGTGAGACTGGTAACCTTTGACCTGTAGTTCCCCTTGTTATATGTAGACACTGATTTCCAGAGAGACAGATAGCAATTGATGCTGAGGTTGCCCTTTTTATATGTGGACATTGATTTCCATTGAGACTGATAGCCGTTAAACTGTGGTTGCCCTTGTAATAGTTGGACAGTGTTTTCCAGTGAAGCTGATAGTCGTTGATGCTTTCATTGCCCTTATTATAGGTGGACACTGATTTCCAGTGAGACTGATACCCGATGAACTGTGGCTGCCCTCATTACATGTGGACCAAGACTTCCAGTGAGAGTGATATCCATTGATGCAGTGGCTGCCCTTGTTATATGTGGGCAAAAATTTCCAGTGAGACTCATAGCCTTCGATGCTGTCATTGCACTTTTTATATGTGGACACTGATTTCTAGTGAGAATGAATGCCGTTGATGCTCTTGTTGCACTTGTTTTATGTGGAGACTGATTTCCCGTGAGAGTGACATCCGTTGATGCTGTGGTTGCTCTTGATATATGTGGAAACTGATTTCCATGGAGACTGATTGCCTTTGTTGCTCTGCTTTCCCTAGTTATATGTGGACACTGATTTCCTGTGAGACTGATAGCCATTGATGCTATGGTTTCCCTTGTGATATTTGCACTCAAATATCCAATCAAACTGATAGCTGTTGCTCTGTGGTTTCCCTTGTTATATGTGGACACTCTTTACCAGTGAGACTGATAACCCATGATGCTGCGGTTGCACTTGTTATATGTGGACAATGATTTCCAGTGAGACTGATAGCCGTTGACCTGTGTTTGCATGTGATATATGTGGACTCTGATTTCCAGTGAGAATGAAACCCAGTGGTGCTGTGGTTGCCTTTGTTATATGTGGACATTTGTTTCCAGTGTGGCTGATAGCCGTTGACCTGTGGTGTCCCATGTTATATGTGGAGAGTGATTTTCAGTGAGACAGATAGCAGTTGAACTGTGGTTGACCTTGTTATATGTGGAAAATGATTTCCAGTCAGACTGATAGTCCTTGATGCTGTGGATGAACTTGTTATATGTGGACACTCATTTCCAGTGAGGCTGACATCCATTGATGCTGTTTTTCCCTTGTTGTAGTTGGCCACTGATTTCCAGTGCAAGTGATATCCGTTGACCTGTGGTGCTCTTGTTATATGTGTACAAAGATTTCCAGTGAGACTCTTAGGTGGGGATCTGTGCTTCCCCTTATTATATGTAGACACTGAGTTCCAGGGCGGCTGATAGCTGTTGATGCAGTGGCTGCCCTTGTTATATATGGACACAGATTACAAGTGAGACTGATAACCATTGATGCTGTGATTGCCCTTGTTTTATATGGGGACACTGATTTCCAGTGACACTGATAGCCGTTGATGCTGTGGAACCAGGAACCAAAAGTCTATGGGGCCCAATCCTAGGCTATGGAAAGAGCTCATCACAGCATGCTCTGACATGGAGAACTGTGCCAAGCTTCCTCCCGAGTCAGGTGCAGGACCCAGAGCACACCAATGTGGAGCAAAAAGGTGAGCAGGGCGGGTATGAATGCCCTGCCCCACAGGGTAAGCACACAGAGGCTGGTCTTATTTCTGGACCAAAAGCTGGCCTCCGACCTACATCTGTTTGTCTGCAATTTGCCAACACATAAGGAAAAGATGATTGGTCTCAAAGCGGGATGGATCTGACAGCACAGCCACCCACTCCATCCCCCACTCCCAGCCAGAGAATGGTCACAGATTGTAGAGAAAATTACTGCCAGGATGCTGGGCAGATGAACAGTGTTCCAGCTCACCGACCTGAGTCCTATGGGGCCCTGACCTAGCCGTGCCCTTCCTGGAGGCCTTAGAAAAATGGAGAGGGAGGCTGGAGAAGATTGCTAATTATTGCATAAGCCTAACTCTGATTTCCAAGCAGACTGTAAACCTACCATCATCGAGACAGCATGCTATTTGCACACAAGACATCCATATAGATGCAAGGAAGAGAATCGAGAGCCCTGAAAGAAAGCCAAGCTTGAACGGCCAAAGGAGGTGAGAAGGTCCAATGGGGACACCATAGCCTGTGCAATGAATGGTCCTGGGGAAACTGGACCACTCCATGCACAAGCATCACACTGGATTCCTTTCTCATACGACATACAACAAGAACCTCACACCAAATCGACTACTGCAATGTCAAACCTGAAATCAGTCCAGGCCTAGAAGAAACCCATAGGAAGTATATCTTGAACCTCAGCCTTAGAAGCATGTCTGTGGATTAGTATCCTAAGGAAAGGGAAGCAGAGGCACAATAAATGCAGTTAGGGCTCCAGGCTACTGAAAAGTGCTTTTGAGGGCGCAGGAAAAGCGTCCTAACAAAGAAAAGGCAGCGGAGCGAACGTGAGAAAACATTGATTTGCAAAAGATGGAATTGACGAGGGGGAACATCTGGAAAGCAGACAGAGAAGTCACAAAAAGTAAGCCTTCGAGACACAAAAACCCTAACCGGAGCTGAACACTAACAATGTGTGTGTGTGTATATATGGGCACCTCTATGTATACCATACATAATATACCTAGATTATATATAATTAATATATTCTATATCAATAATTTATTATAAAGAATAAGCTTAGGATACATAATATGTATATTAATGGTTATATGTATAATATATATATTATGTATCATATTTTTTTCTGCTTAATAACTATATAATACATACATATTATGAATCATACATAGAGATACAAATACTCATGCGCTCACGGGCACACACATGCACAAACCACACGATCACAGTAGAGAATCAAGTAGAAGTCATAGAGTTTTCCCAAGTCCGTCTGTAGGTGAGGACCAAATCACAATGTTCATCCATTCTGCAGGGGTGGCAATATCCACAAGGATATGTGACCTGGAGGCAAGATTACCGGGAGCCAAAGCAGGGGCAACACACCATGGAGGCCAAGAGGACACATGTGGACGTGAATGTAACTGCAACAGGAGGACCTGGAATGTTGTATGCCAGAGGGGTTGATGTCTGAAGTTTCTTAACGTTCAGCCCTCCTTTGGTGGGACTGGGATGTATACGGGAGGATGAGTGACTCTCCCGAGATCCCAGAGCAGAACAAAGGTTGTTTCAGCTGGATTCTGTTCTAGGCCAGCCCCTGAGGCAATCCTTCCTTTGTGCAGTGTGCACCTGCGCTCCATGTGATACCAGCCCTCAATGTGATACCAGCCTACATGTATGACGGTGACTGTAGGGGCTTCTAGGTCTATTGACCTAATGGTTTCCCTAGGAAGTCGATGACAGAATGAGTGCCACTTTGCAGATGGGGAGACTGGGGAGGAGAGGCCCATGGTTTGTACAGGGCCACATCCCTGATGACACGGAGGAGAGAAGCCGGGACTGAAAGCAGCTGTGTCCACAGAGCTGGGGCCATGGTCCTGCCCATGCCGTGTTGGGTCAAGTCTGGGCAAGGGAACCCCAGGAGGTGATCTCACTTCCATGGCAATAAAGCCCAAAATAAACTGGAACCTGGGGAATGAGGCATCTGCATTCTAGAGGAGCCCCTCCCCAGCTCATGTGGCTGTAACCTGGTTCTGCTGTGTCCCCATGTGCATTGGCTGTGGCCTCAGGAAATGTCACAGTCAGGGTGATCCTCCAGTGCTGTTGATGTTGGGTCAGGTCTCACGGGAGTTGCTTTGGACCATTGTTGGGAGGACCCCAAAAGCCACCTGGGAGCCCCATGGCAGGCCACCACCGTAATGCCAACCTGGTAGCAATCTCTCCCTTGTCTGGATGTGTGGATGGTTGCCGGGGGTGGTTGTTCCTGTCCTGTGGGGTGGTTCTGCCTCCAGCGTTTGCAGGCTCATGGGGGGTGAGAAGCCTGGTGGGCCAGACATATCCACAGCCATGTTCCAAGCTGGATGGTTGGGGTGGAGTGAGCCCAAGCAGCATCCTTTAGCCCAAGGTTTATGCCAAAACTCTAGGTGGTTTCCTTAGGTGCCGGGTGGATATGTGATCCGACATAGGTCTGTGTCTGATCTGGGAGCAGAAGGTGGAGTGGCAGAGTAAGCAATGATTATGGCCGAGTGGGGCCCTGATCCCTCCAGTCTGGGCCAGCCCTTCTGCTGGTCACTGTCATGGCAGAGCCCCACGTTGCAGATTGGCTAGGAGCTCACTGATGTGGACAGCCAATGCATCTCCCCAAGTGTGGGGCAGAGTCACACAACCCTGCACCCCGCCCCCACTTCCAAAGGGGAACAGCGCCATCTCCAGAGAGTGTGGCCAGGTAGGGTTCTCTGGAACCAGGGCCCAGGGGTTTACGGGGCTCAATCCTGGGCTATGAAAAGAGCTCAGCACAACCAGTTCTGACCTGGAGCATCATGCTAAGCTTCCCCCAGAACCATCTACAGGACCCAGAACACACCAAGTCAGAGCACAAAGGTGAGCAGGCTGGGGATGAATCCTGGGCCCCACATGATCAGCCCCAAGAACATGGTATTGGGCATGTACAAAAGGCTGCCCTCAGGACACCCATTTGGTGAACTGCAATTTGTGAACACATATCGAACAGAGGATTGGTTTCAATGGAGGGAAAGGTCTGATGGGACTTCCACCCCTCCAAGCCCCCACCCCCAGCCACAGAAGGTTCAAAGATGGTAGAGCAAATTACACCTTGGAGGGAGGGGCAGACGAACAGCAGTTCACCTCACTGAGCAGAGCCCTATGGGGCCCTGGCCTAGTCGTGCACTTCCTGGAGGACTCAGAGAGATGGAGAGGGAGGAAGGAGAAGACAGCCAGTTATTGCATACACCTACCTCTAACACTGGTACACTGTGTACATTCATTCACCCAGGAGGAGGAAGTCCTCGCCATAATAACAACATGGAAAGAAGAAAGAAGAATTATCCGACAGAAGAGGAAAGACTCCAATTGACCCGAATCACTGCACAGAAAATGCTGGAGGTGACTCTCCCCAAGAGAAAGCAAAACAAGATAGAACAGAACTCAGGAAACTCAGTTCGAGAGCAGGGTACAAACTTCACTGGTGCTACAGAAATTGGTTGCCATTTTTACACACACAACATGATCCAAATGACAAAGGAAGGAGACAGCCCCATGGACAATGATGGTAACACAAAGAAAATACCAAGGAGACCATCTAACCCATGACCTACAAGACCCGTAACTCAGAAAACGGGACGAGAGACACATTGATGAAAGAAAATGAAGATGAAACACACCCAACATGGAATGATATGTAGTGCTCAGGGATTGGAAGAGTCCGTCTTGTGCAAATGATTCCAAACTCTCGAGGAAATCCAGAGAGTCGATGCCATTCCTCTCACAATACCCACGGATTTTCTCAGACAAGGTACAACGAAGAATTCCCAAATGTGTCTGGAAACGCAAAAGATCCTTGGGAGTGTCCATACACTCTTCAGAAAGAAGTGCAGATTTCGGACATCCCACCCTGCCTGTTTTCCAAACAGGCAAACCTAGACTGCAAAGCTACCATCATCAAGACAGCATGGTAATTGCAAACAAGTCTTACACATATATGCAAGGAAGAGAATGGAGAGGCCCAAAACAAAGACAAGCTTGTGCAGTCAAAGGCAGTGAGAAGGTCTGATTGGGACAAGATAGTCTGTGCATTGAATGGTTCTGGGGGTACTGGACCACTCCATGCACAAGCATCACACTGTATTCCTTTCTCTCCCCACCTACAACAAGAACCTCAAAACAAATAACCTACCACAATGTCAAAGCTGAAGTCAGGCCAGGCCTAGAAGTAACCCATAGGCAGTACATACTTGGACCTCAGCCTTAGAAGCATGTCTGTGATACGGCCTCCTCAGGCAAGGGAAACAGAAGCACAATAATGGAGTTGGGGCTCCAGGTGACAGAAAAGGTTTTGCGACGGAACAGGCAAAGCATCCAAACGACGAAAAGACAGCAGATCAAATGTGAGAAAACATCTATTTGCAAACGATGGAACTGACGAGAGGGATCATCTGGAAAGCAGACTGAGAATTCGCAAAACGTAAGCTTTCGAGACACAAAATCCCTAAACAAAGATGAACCATAACATTGAGTTTGTGTGTATGTATGTGCATCTGTAGGTATTCTATACATAATATACCTAGATTATATATAATAAACATATTGTATATCAAGAAATTATTATAGAGAATAAGTTTAGGATACATAATATATATAAGAAGGGCAATATGTATAATATATATATTATGTATCATAAATTTTTCTACTTAATACCTATATAATACATACATATTATGAATCATACTTAGAGATACAATTAAGCGGGCCTTGACTCGCGCACACACACACACAAACTACATGATCACAGGAGAGAATTGAGTGGAAGTCACAGACTTTTCCCAGGTCAGTCTGTAGGTGAGGACCAAATCACTAAATCCATCCATTCTGGAGAGGTGGGGATTTCTACAATGATATGGGACCTCGAGGCAAGCCTGCTGTGAGCAAATGCGGGGGCAACTCACTCTGGAGAGCAAGAGAGACATGTGGATGTGAATCTACCTGCAACTGGAGGACCTAGAAGGTTTTATGAGAGAGGGGTCAATGTCTGAAATTTCTTGACTTTCAGGCCTCCCTCGGGGGGACTGGGATGTAGGCCAGAGGATGAGTGACTCACCCGAGATCACAGAGGAGACCCAAGCCTGTGTCAGCTGGATTTTGTGCTAGGCCAGCCACTGAGGCAATCCTTCCTTTGTGCCATGTGCACCTGCACTCCATGTGATACCAGTCCTCCATGTGACACTAGCCTACAGGTTTGATAGGCACTGTAGGTGTTTCTAGGTCTGTCAACCTAATGGCTTCCCTAGGAAGTCGATACCAAAATGAGTGCCGCTTTGCAGATGGGGTGATTAGGGAGGAGGGGGTCCATGGTTTTTACAGGGCCACATCCCTCATGACACATGGATGAGAGCAGACTGGTCTGAAAGCAGCTGTGTCCACAGTCCCAGGGCCATGACTTTGCCCATTCCATGTTGGTGTCACTGGTCTGGGCTAGGGGACCCCTGGAGGTGACCGCACTTCCCTGGCAATAGAGCCCAACAGAACCGGGAACCTGGGGAATGAGGCATCCACCTCCTAATGGAGCCACTTCCCCAGCTCACTTGGCTGCTGGGATCCCCATGTGCTGGGGCTGAGGCCTCAGGAAACGTCAAAATCAGGGTGATCCTCCAGGGTTGTTGAAGTTGGGTCAGGTCTCACGTGAGTTGCCTTGGGCCACTATCCGTGAGGACCGCAAAGGCAAGACTTGGAGCCCCAGGTCGGGACGCAACACTAATGTCAGTCTGGTAGCAATCTGTCCCTTCCCTGGATGTGTGGAGTGTTGTTGGGGGTGGGTGTTCCTGTCCTGTGGTGTGGGTCTGCCTCCAGCATGGGCAGGCTGGTGAGGGGTGAGAAGCTCGGTGGGCCGGACACATCCACAGAAATGTCACAATCTGGCTGGTCGGAACGTAGCAAGCCCAGGCAGCGCCTTTTAGCCCTAGGTTTATGCCAAATCCTCTGGTGCTTCACTTTGGTCCCAGTTGGATATGTGATCCGACCTTGGTCTCTGCTTGATCTGGGATCAGAAAGTCGAGTGGGCAGAAGAAGCAATGATAATGGCCACGTGGGGCCTTGATCCCTCCGAGTGAGGCTGAACCTTCTGTTGGTCACTGACATGGCAGAGTCACACATTGGAGATCCATGAGGAGCTCAACGATGTGGACACCCAATGCATCTCCTCTAGTGTGGGGCTGAGTCACGCCACCCCACTCCCCGCCTCCAGTGCCCACAAGGGCCAGTGCCACATCCAGAGAGAGTGGTCGTGTAGGGTTCTCTGGAACCAAGGCCCAGGGTTATATGGGGCCCAATCCTGGGCCACCAAGAGTGCTCAGCCCAGCCAGATCAGACCTGGAGCATTGTGCTACGCTTCCCCTGAGCCAGGTACAGGACCCAGAGCACACCAACGCAGAGCACAAATATGAGCAGGTCGGGGATGAATCCTGGGTCACAAAAGGTGAGCCCCCAGAGCCTGGTCTTGGGCACGTACCAAAGGCTAGCCTCGGACCACCCATCTGGTGGACTGCAATTTGCCAACACATAACGAACAGAGGATTGGTCTCAATGGAGGGAAAGGTATGATGGAACCACTATGCCCCCCCCAATGCCACACCACCAGCCACTGTAAGTTCACAGATGGTAAATCAAATTTCATGGGGGACGGAGTGCCAGACGAACAGCATTCAACCTCAGTGAGCTGAGCCCTATGGGGCCCTGGCATAGTTGTGCCCTTCCTGGAGGACCCAGAGAGATGCACAGGGAGAAGGGGAAGACAGCCAGTTTTTGCATACATCTAACACTAACACTGGTACGCTGGCTACATTCATTCACCAGGGCAGAGGAAATCCTCGCCATAATAATGGCATGGAAAGTAGAAATAAGAATTATCCAATGGCAGAGGAAAGTCTCCAATTGACCCGATTCTCTGCACAGAAAATGCTGAAGGCAATCCTTCCCCAGGAGAAATCAAAACAAAACAGAACAGAACACAGGAAACTCAGTTCGATAGCGGGGTAAAAACTTCACTGACACTAGAGAAATTGGTAGCCTTTCTGTACACACACAACAAACTATCCTAAAGAGAAAAGAAGGACACAACTCCATGGACAATGATGGTAATAAACAAAGAAAATACATAGGAGTCCATCTACCCAGGACCTACAAGACCTGTAACTCAGAAAACAGGACGAGAGACACATTGATGAAAGAAAATGAAGATGACATACACCCAACATGGAATGATAGGTAGTGCTCATGGATCAGAAGAGTCCATCTTGTACAAATGATTCCACAGTCTCGAGGAAATCCAGAAAGTCGATGCCATTCCTCTAAAAATACCCACGGATTTTCTCAGATAAGTACTACCAAGAATTCCCAAATGTATCTAGAAATGTAAAAGATACTTGAGAGTGTCCATACACTCTTCAGCAAGAAGTGCAGATTTCAGATATCCCACGCTGCCTAATTTCTAACTAGATGGCAAACCTACTATCAGGAAGACAGCAGGGTATTGGCACACAAGACATCCACATAGATGCAAAGAGGAGAACAGAGAGCCCCATAGGAAAGCCAAGCTTGTGTGGTCGAAGGAAGTGAGAAGGTCCAATGGGGAAAAGATAGCCTCTGCAATGAATGGTCCTGGGGAAACTGGACCATTCCTTGCAAACGCATCACACTAGATTTCTTTCCCGTGTCACCTAGAAAAAGAACCTCACACCAAATCGACTACCGCGATGTCAAACCTGAATTCAGGCCAGGCCTAGAAGTAACCCATAGGCAATACATTCTTGGAACTCAGTCTTAGAAGCATGTCTGTGGACCGGTCTCCTCCGGCAAGGGAAACAAAAGCACAGTAAAGGCAGTGGGGCCTCCTGGCGACTGAAAAGTGTTTTCAATGGAAAAAGCAAAGCGTCCCCATGAAGAAAAGGCAGCAGAGGAAATGTGCGAAAACACTGATTTGCAAATGATGGAACTGAGGAGGGTGGTCATCTGGAAAGCAGTCTGAGAAGTCGAAAATGTAAGGCTTCAAGACACAAATCCCTAACGGAAGCTGACTCCTAACAATGTGTGTGTGTGTCTATGTATGGGCAACTGTAGGATTTCTATACATAGGATACCTAGATTATATATAATAAACATATTTTATATCAAGAATATATTATATAGAATAGGTTTATGATTCATAATATATATATATTAAGGGAAATATGTTTAATATATATATTATGTATCATAAATTTTTGTATTAATACCTATATAATACATACATATTATGAATCATATGTAGAGATACAAATACGCCTGCTCTCATGCGAAAACACACACAAAAACCACAGGATCACAGGAGAGAATTGAGTAGAAGTCACAGACATTTCCCAAGTCCATCTGTAGGCGAGGACCAAATCACAATGTCCACCCATTCTTGGGAGCTGAGGATTTCCACAAAGATATGTGACCCCTGGAGGCAAGACTGCCGGGAACCAATGCAGGGGCAACCCACACTGGAGGCCAAGAGGACACATGTGGACGTGAATCTACCTGCAACAGGTGGACCTGGAAGGTTGTATGCCAGAGGGTTCGATGTCTGAAATTTCTTGATGTTCAGCCTTCCCTCGGTGGGACTGGGATGCAGGCTGGAGGACAAGTGACTCTCCCGAGATCCCAGAGGAGACCCAAGCCGGTTTCAGCTGGATTCTGTGCTAGGACTGCTCCTGAGGCAATCCTTCCTTTGTGCAGCATGCACCTGCACTCCATGTGATACCAGCCATCGATTTGACACTAGCCTACAGGTTTGACAGGCACTGTAGGTGCTTCTAGGTCTATCAACCTAATGGCTGCCCTAAGAAGTCAATGCGAGAATGAGCACAACTTTTCAAATGGGGAGACTGGGGAGGAGAGACCCATGGTTTGTACAGGGCCACATCCCTGATGACACAGAGGAGAGCAGCCGGGTCTGAAAGCAGCAGTGTCCACAGAGCAGGGGCCATGACTCTGCCCATGCCGTGTTGGTGTCACTGGTCTTGGCCAGGGGACCCCAGTAGGTGACCCCACGTCCCTGGCAATAGAGTCCAACAGAACCTGGAACCTGGGGAACGAGGCATCCACATCCTATTGGAGCCCCCTTTCCAGCTCACATGGCTGAAAACATGGTTCTGCTGTGTCCCCATGTGCTGGGGCTGTGGCATCAGGAAACTTCACAGTCAGGGTGATCCTCCAGGGCTATTGACATTGGGTCGGGTCTCACACGAATTGCCTTGGGCCACTGTCTGGGAGGACCCCAAATGCAAGCCTGGGAGCCCCAGGCCAGGACACCACACTCATGCCAGGGTGGTAGTAATTGGTCTCTTGCTTGGATTGTGGAGTGCTGTTGGTGGTGGGTGTTCCTGTCCTGTGTGATTGGTCTGCCTCCAGAATGGGCAGGCTCATGATGGGTGAGAAGCCCACTTGCCCAGACACATCCACAGCTGTGTCCCAATATGGCTGGTTGGGATGGAGCGAGCCCAGGCAGAGCCTTTTATCCCAAGGTTTATGACAAAAACTCTAAATGGTTCTCTTTGGTCCAGTTGGATATGTGATCAGACCTAGGTCTGTGCCTGATCTGGGATCAGAAGGTCGAGGGGGCAGAAGAAGCAATGATAATGGCCAGGTGAGACCCTGATCCTTCAGGGCTGGGCCGGCCCTTCTGCTGGTCATGGTCATTGCAGAGCCCCACAGTGAAGATTGGTGAGGAGCTCAACTATGTGGACATCCAAAGCATCTCCTCTAGTGTCGGGACGAGTCATGCCATCCAGCACCCGCCCCCACTGCCCATGTGTGCCAGCACCAGGTCCAGAGAGTGTGGCCATGGAGGGTTCTCTGGAACAGGGGCCCAGGTTTCTACGAGTCCCAATCCTGGGCTACCAAGAGAGGTCAGCCAGCCGGATCTGACCTGGAGAATTGTGCTACGCTTCTCCCCGAGCCAGCTACAGGATCCGAAGCACACCAAGGCAGAGCACAAATGTGAGCAGGCCTGGGATGAATCCTGGGCCTCACAGAATGAGCCTCGAGAGCCTGGTATTGGGCACATACCAAAGGCTAGCCTAAGACCACCTATCTGGTGGACTGCAATTTGCCAACACATAACAAACAGAGACTTGGTCTCAATGGAGGGATAATTTTGATGAAACCTGTCGCCACCCAAACCCTGCACCCCCCAGCCACAGAAAGTTCACAGATGGTAAGTCAAATTATGCCTGGGAAGGAGTGCCAAGTGAACATCATTCCAGCTCATCGAGCTGAGACCTATGGGTCCCTGACCTAGTACTGCCCTTCCTGGAGGACTCAGAGAGATGGAGAGGGAGGGAGGAGAAGACAGCTAATTATTGCATACACCTAACAATAACACTGGTATGCTGGCTACATTCATTCACCAAGGTGGAGGAAATCCTCGCCATAATAACGACATGGAAAGAAGAAAGAAGAATTATCTGACAGCAGAGGAAAGACTCCAATTGACCCGATTCTCTGCACTGAAAATGCTGAAGGCGAGCCTCCCCCAGGAGAAAACAAAACAAATCAGAACAGACCTCAGGAAACTCATTTCCATAGCAGGGTACAAAGTTCACTGACGCTACAGAAATTGATTGCCTTTCTGTACACAAAACAAATTATCCTAATGAGAAAGAAAGCAACAAACTCGTGGACAATGAAGGGAACACACATAGAAAATAACTAGGAGTCCATCTAGTCCATCTACGTATGATTCATTATATGTATGTATTATGTAGGTATTAAGTAAAAAATTTATGATACATAATACATATATATTATACATATTGCCATTAATATATATATTATGTATCCTAAACTTATTCTGTATAATAAATTCTTGACATACAATATGTTTATTAAATATAAACTACCTATATTATGTATAGAATACCTACAGATGCACATACATACACACACACACATTGTTAGGCTTCACTCGGTTAGGGTTTTTGTGTCTCGAAACCTTGCATTTTGTGACTTCTCGGTCTTCGGTCCCGATGATCCCCCTTGACAGTTCCATCGTTTGCAAATCAATGTTTTCTCACGTTCGCTCCACTGCCTTTTCGTCGTGTGGATGCGTTGCCTTTTCCGTCGATACCGCTTTTCAATCGCCTGGAGCTCCAACTACCATTATTGTGCTTCTGTTTCCCTTGCCTGAGAAGACCAAACCACAGACATGCTTCTAAGTCTGAGATCCAAGTATGTACTGCCTATGGCTTTCTTCTAGGCCTCGTCTGACTTCATATTTGACATTGTGGTTGTCAATTTGCTGTGAGTTTCTTGTTGGTGGCACGATAAAGGAATCCAGTGTGATGCATATGCATGGAGAGGTCCAGTTTCCCCAGGACCATACACTGCACAGGCTACCTTGTCCCCATCAGACTTTCTCATTTCCTTTTACCACACAAGCTTGGCTTTGTTTCGGGACTCTCCGTTCTCATCGTTGCAAATATGTGGATGTCTCGTGTGCCAATACCATGCTGTCTTGATGATGGTAGATTGGCATTCTATTTGGAAATCAGGCAGCTTGTGACATATGAAATCTGCACTTCTTGCTGAAGAGTGTATGGACACTCTCGAGGATATTTTGCATTTCCAGACACATTTGGGAATTCTTGGTTGTACTTGCCTGAGACAATCCGTGGGTATTTTGAGAGGAATGACATCGACTCTCTGGATTTCCTCGAGAGTGCGGAATCATTTGCGCAAGATGGACTCTTCTGGTCCATGATCACTACCTGTAATTCCATGTTGGGTGTGTGTCATCTTCATATTCTTTCATCATTGTGTCTCTCATCCTGTTTTCTTAGTTACGTGTCTTTTATATCATGGGTTAGATGGTCTCCTAGGCATTTTCTTTGTATTGATACCATCATTGTCCACAGAGTTGTCTCCTTCCTTTCTCATTCGGATAGTGTTGTGTGTGTACAAAAAGGCAAGCAATTTTTGTAGCATCAGTGAAGTTTGTACCCCGCTATAGAACTGAGTTTCCTGCATTCTGTCCTGTTTTTTGTTGTTGTTGTTGTTGTTGTTGTTGTGGGAAGGTTGCCTTCAGCATTTTCTGTGCAGAGAGTCTGGTCAATTGGAGTATTTCATCTGCTGTTGGATAACTCTTCTTTCTTCTTTCCATGGCATTATTATGGTGAAGACTTCCTCTGCCTGGGTGAATGAATGTAGCCAGAGTACCAGTGTTAGAGGTAGGTGTATGCAATAACTGGATGTCTCCTCCTTCCTCCCTTTCCATCTCTCTGAGTCATCCAGGAAGGGGAGGACTAGGCCATGGCCCCATTGGTCTCAGCTCTGTGAGCTGTACCTCTGTTCGTCTGCCCCTCCCTCTGGGCATAATTTATTCACCATCGGTGAACATTCTGGGGCTGGGGTTGTGAGAGTGTGGATTCCATCAGACCTTTCCCTCCATTGAGACCAATCATCAGTTCGTTATATGTTGGCAAATTGCTGTAAACCTGATGGTTGGTCTGAGGTCAGCATTTCGTATGTGTCGAAGACCAGGCTCTGGAAACTCACCCTGTGGGGCCCAGGATTCATCCCCGGCCTGCTCACCTTTGTGCTCTGCCTTCTTTTGCTCTGGTCCTGTAGCTGAATCGGGGCTAAGCTTATCATGATGCTCCAGGGCATATCCAGCTGTGCTGAGGTCTCTTCTAAGAGCAGGATTGGGCCCCATAGACCTCTGGTTCCTCGTTACAGAAAACTCTCCATTGCCATAATTTCTGGAGCTGGCGCTCACCCTTGTTGGCAGTGGGGTGGGGTGCAGGGTAGCGTGACTCAGCCCCACACTCTGGGAGAGGCATTTGGTGTCCACATTGTTGAGCTCCTCGACGATCTCCAACGTGGGGCTATACCATAGAGTGACCAGCAGAAGGGCCCACCAAGACTGGAGGGATCAGTGCCCTACCTGTCCATTATCATTGCTTCTTCTGCCCACTCAACCTTCTGCTCCCAGTTGAGGCACAGACCTAGGCAGGATCACATACCCACCCGAGACCAAAGAGAACTAACTAGAGTTTTGGGCATAAACCTTGAGTTAGAAGTGTGGCTGGGCTCTCTCCATCCCGAACAGCTACTTGGGATATCGCTGTTGATGTGTCTGGCCTACTGGACTTCTCACCCCTTATGAGCCTACCCATTCTGGAGGCAGGCTCACCCCACAGGACAGGAACACCCAGCCCCAATATCACTCCACACACCAAGGCAAGGGACCGATTGCTACCAAGGTGGTATCAGATTGGTGCACTGGCCTCGGACTCCCAGGCTTGTTTTTGGTGTCCTCCCAGACAATGGCCAAAGGCAACTCACGTGAAACCTGACCCTACGTCCACAGCCCTGGAGGCTCACCCTGATTGTGATACTTCCTGAGGGCACAGCCCCAGCAAAAGGGGACCTTGCAGAGCCATGTTTCCAGCCACGTGAGCTGGGAAGTGGGCTCCCCTAGGATGTTGATGTCTCATTACCCAGGTTCAGGTTTCTGTTGGGCTCTATTGCAGGGAAGTCAGGTCACCTCCTGGGGTCCCTGGCCCAGAACAATGACACAAACACGACATGGGAAGAGGCATGGCACCGGCTCTGTGGACACAGCTGCTTTCAGAACCGGCTACTCTCCTCCATGTCATCACAGATGTGGCCCTGTAAAAACCATGGACCTCTCCTCCCTAATCACCCCATCTGCAAAATGGCGTTCACTCTGGCATCAACTTCCTAGGGAAGACATTAAGCGGATAGACCTACAAGCACCTACAGTGCCTGTCAAACCTGTAGGCTGGTATCATATGGAGGGCTGGTATCACATGGAGCACAGGTGCACACTGAACGAAGGAAGGATTGCCTCAGTTGCTGGCCTAGCAGAGAATCCAGCTGAAACTGGCTTAGGACAGCTCTGCGATTTGGGGGGTGTCACTCGTCCTCCAGCCTATATCCCAGTCCTGCCAAGTGAGGGCTGAAAGTGAAGAAACTACAAATATTGACCCCTCTGGCATACAATCTTCCAGGTCCTGCTAATGCAGATAGATTCACGTCCACATGTCTCCCCTTGGTCTCCGTGGTGGGTGACTAATTTATGGCTCCCAGCAATCTGGCCCCCAGGTCACATATCCTTGTGTATATCCCCAACCCTCCAGAATGAATGGACATTGTGATTTGGTACTCACCTACAGATGGACTTGGGAAAATTCTGTATCTTCTACTCAGTTCTCTCCTCTGAGCTTGTGGTTTATACGTTATTTCTACACATGAGTGCATGCACATTTGTATCTCTACATATGATTCATTATATGTATGTATTATGTACGTATTAAGTAGAGAAATTTATGATACATAGTATATATATATTTTTTACATATTGTCCTTAATATATATATTATGTATCCTAAACGTATTCTATATAAAAAATTCTTGCTATAGAATATGTTTATTATATATAATCTAGGGATACTACACACATACATACACACACACACATTGTGAGGGTTCAGCTTCATTTACAGTTTTTGTGTCTCAAAGGCTTGCGTTTTGTGACTTCTCTGTCTTCTCTCCAGATGATTCCCCTCGCCAGTTTCATAGTTTGCAAATCAACGTTTTCTCATGTTCACTCCACTGCCTTTTCCTCCTATGGACGCCTTGCCTTTGCCTTTGAAATCCCTTTTCAGTCGCCTGTAGCCCCAACTGCCTTTATTGTGCTTCTATTTCCCTTGCCTGAGGAGACCGATACACAGACATGCTTCTAAGGCTGAGGTCCAAGCATGTACTGCCTATGGGTTTCTTCTAGGCCGGGCCTGACTTCAGATTTGACATTGCCGTGGTCGATTTGGGGTGAGGTTCTTGTTGTTGGTGGCCCGAGAAAGGAATCCAGTGTGATACTTATGCAGGGAGAGGTCCAGTTTCCCCAGGACCATTCATTGCACAGTCTATCTTGTCCCCATTGGACTTTCTCACCTCCTTTGACCAAACAAGCTTGGCTTTCTTTTGGGGCTCTCAGTGCTCTTCCCTGCATCTATGTGGATGCCTTGTGTGACAATACCATGCTGTCTTGATGATGGTACGTTTGCGGTCTAGTTGGAAATCAGGCAGCTTGGGACGTCTGAAATCTGCCCTTCTTGCTGAAGAGTGTATGGACACTCTTTTGGATCTTTTGCATTTCCAGGCACATTTGGGAATTCTTGGTTGTACTTGTCTGAGATAATCTGTGGGTATTTTGAGAATAATGGCATCGACTGTCTGGATTTCCTCGAGAGTGTGGAATCAGTTGCACAACACGGACTCTTACAGTCCATGAGCACTACGTAACATTCCATGTTGGGTATGGGTCGTGTTCATTTTCTGTCATCAATGTGTCTCTTGTCCCATTTTCTGAGTTACGTGTCTTGCAGATCGTGGGCTAGATGGTTTCCTAGGCATTTTCTTTGTGTTGTTACCATCATTGTCCCCGGGGTTGTGTCCCTCCTTTCTCATTCAGATAGTGTTGTGTGTGTAGAGAAAGGCTAGCAATTTCTCCAGCATCAGTTAAGTTTGTACCCTGTTATCGAACTGAGTTTCCTGAGTTTCATTCTGTTTTCTTTTGTTTTCTCATGGAGGAGTGTCGCCTTCAACATTTTCTGTGCAGAGAATCGGATTAATTGGAGTCTTTCCCCTGCTGTTGGATAATTCTTCTTTCTTCTTTCCATGCTGTTATTATGGGAAGACTTCCTCTGCCTTGGTGAATGTAGCCAGCATACCAGTGTTAGGGGTAGGTGTATTCAATACCTAGCCATCTCCTCTTTCCTTCCTCTCCATCTCTCTGCATCATACAGGAAGTGTTGTAGTATGCCATGGCCCCATGTGCCTCAGCTCAGTGAGCTGTACCTCTGTTCATCTGCCCTTCCATCCCGGGCATAATTTGCCACATTTGTGAACCTTCTATGGTTGGGGTTGGTGGAGTGGGATTCCATCAGAAGTTAAACTCCTTTTAGACCAATCCTCTGCTCGTTATGTGTTGGCAAATTGCAATCCACCAGATGGGTGTCTGAGGCCAGCCTTTGGTATGTGCTCAAGACCAGGCTCTAGGAGCTCACCCTGTGGGGCCCAGGATTCATTCCCTGCCTGCTCACCTTTGTGTTCTACCTTGGTGTGCTCTGGGCCCTGTAGATGACTCATGGGGAAGCTTAGCATGGTGCTCCAGGTCAGACCCTGTTCGGCTGAGGTCTCATCATAACCCAGACTTTGTCCCCATAGACCCCTGGACCCTGGTTACAGAGAACCCTCCATGGCTACACTTTCTGGAGCCGGTACTAGCTCTTGTGGGAAGTGGGGTTGGGGTGCGGGATGGCATGATTCATCCCCCCACTTGGGGAGAAGCATTGGGTTTCCACATCAGTGAGCTCTTCATGGATCTCCATCATGGGGCACTACCATGACAGTGACGAGGAGAAGGTTCAGCCAACACCAGAGCGATCAGGCACCACACGGCCAATATAATTGCTTCTTCTGCCCACTTAGCTGTCTGCTCCCTGGTCAGGAACAGTCCTACGTTGTATCCCATATCACCCGGGACCAATGAGAGCCACCTAGAAGTTTTGGCATAAACCTGAGCTTAAAGGTGGTGCCTGGGCTCGCTCCATGCCAACCAGCCAGGTTGGGACATGGCTGTGGATGTGTCTGGCCCACAGGGCTTCTCACCTGCATGAGCCTGCCCATACTGGAGGCAGACCCACCCCACAGGACAGGAACACCCAGCCAGAATATCACTCCACACACCCAGGGAAGGGACAGATTTGTACCAGGGTGGTGTCAGGGTGGTGGACTGGCCTGGGGCTCCAAGGTTTCTGTTTTGGTTCCTCCCAGACAGTGGCCCAAGGCAACTCACATGAGACCAGGCCCAACGTCAACAGCCCTGGAGATTCACCCTGATTGTGACATTTCCTAGGCCAAGCCCCAGCACATGGGAACACAGCAGAGCCATGTTTACAGCCATGTGAGATATAGAGTGGGCTCCTCCAGGATGTCGATGCCTTGTCCCCTGGGTTCCAGTTTCTGTCGGGCTCTATTGCCAGTGAAGTTAGGTCACTTCCTGGGGTCCCTGGCCCAGAACAGTGACACAAACACAACATGGTAAGAGTCATCGCCCCGGATCTGTGGACACAGCTGTTTTCAGATCTGGCTGCTCTAATCCATATCATCAGGGATGTAGCCATGTAGGAACCATGTGCCCCTCCTCCCAAATCTCCATATCTGCAAAGTGGTGCTCATTCTGGCATCGACATCCTAGGGAAGGCATTAGGCAGATAGACCTAGAAGCAGTTACGGTGCCTGTCAAAATTGTAGGCCTGTATCACATGGAGTGCTGGTATCACATGGAGCAGAGGTGCACACTGAACCATGGAAGGCTTGTCTCAGGGGCTGGCTTAGCAGAGTATCCAGCTGAAATATGCTTGTGACTGCTCTGGGATATGTGGAGTGTCACACGTCCTATGGCCTATATCCCAGTCCTGCCGAGTGACAGCTGAACTTCAAGAAACTACAGATATCAACCTCTCTGGCATACAACCTTCCAAGTCCTACATTGCAGGTAGATTCACGTCCACATGTCTCCTCTTGGCCTCAGGGCTGGGTGACTCATGCATTGGCTCCTAGCAGTCTTGCCTCCTGGTCACATATCCTTGTGGATATCCCCACCCCTCCAGAATGAATGGACATTGTGATTTGGTCATCACCTACAGACTTACTTGGGAAAAGTCTGTGACTACTAATCAATTCTCTCCTGTGATCTTTGGTTTATGCGTGTGTGTGTGAGTGAGTGCCCATGTATTTGTATCTATATGTATGATTCATTACATTTATGTATTATATAGGTATTTAGTAGAAAAATTTATGATACATAATATATATATATTATACCTATTGTCCTTTATACATATATTATGTATCCTAAAGTTATTCTATATAATAAATTCTTGATATAGAATATGTTTATTATATATAATCCTGATATATTATGTATAGAATACGTACAGGTGAACATACATACACACACACATTGTTAGGGTTTTATTTTGGTTAGTATTTTTGTGTCTCAAAGGTTTGCGTTTTGCGACTTCTCAGTCTGCTCTCCAGATGATCCCCCTCGTCAGTTTCATCATTGGGATATCAGTGTTTTCTCACGTTCGTTGTGCTGCCTTTTCACCCTACGGACGCTTTGCCTTTGCCTTCAAAATCCCTTTTCAGTCGCCTGGAGCCCCAAATGCATTTATTGTGCTTCCGTTTCCCTTGCCTGAGGATACCTAAGGCTGAGGTCCAATAATGTACTGCTTATCGTTTACTTCTAGGCCTGGCCTGACTACAGATTCGACATTGATGTAGTCAATTTGGTGTGAGGTTCTTGTTGTTGCTGGCACGAGAAAGGAATCAACTGTGATGCTTATGCATGGAACGGTCAAGTTTCCCCAGGACCATTCATTGCACAGGCTATCTTGTCACCATCAGCCTTTCTCATCTCCTTTGAGCACACAAGCTTGGCTTTCTTTCAAGGCTTTCTATTCTCTTCCTGGCTTCTATGTGGATGTCTTATGTGCCATTACCTTGCTGTCTTGATGATGATATTTTTGCAGTCTAGTTGGAAATCAGGCAGCCTGGGACGTCTGAAATTGGCACTTCTTGCTGAAGAGTTATGGACACTGTCGAGGATCTTTTGCGTTTCCAGACACATTTGGGAATTCTTGGTTGTACTTCTCTGAGACAATCCATGGGTATTTTGAGAGGAATGGATTCGACTCTCTCGCTTTCCCCGACAGTGTGGTATCATTTCCAAAAGACGGACACTTCCAGTCCATGAGCACTACCTATCATTCCATGTTGGGTGTGTGTCTTCTTCATTATCTTTCATCAGTGTGTCTCTTGTCCCGTTTCCTGCATTACGTGTCTTGTATGTCATGGGTTAGATGCTCTCCTAGGCATTTTCTTCTTTTTTTCTTTGTTTATAAATTTATTTTATTTATTTATTTTACTTATTTATTTTTGGCTATGTTGGGTCTTCGTTGCTGCACGCAGGCTTTCTCTAATTGCGGCGAGCAGGGGCTGCTCTTCATTGTGGTGCGAGGACTTATTGCAGTGGCTTCTCTTGTTGCAGAGCATGGTTTCTAGGTGCACAGGCTTCAGTAGTTGTGGCTCACGGGCTCTATAGCACAGGCTCATTAGTTGTGGCACACGAGTTTAGTTGCTCCATGGCACGTGGGATCTTCCTGGACCAGGACTCGAACCCGTGTCCCCTGCATTGTCAGGCAGATTCTTAACCACTGCACCACCATGGAAGCCCCTCCTAGACATTTTCTTTGTGTTGTTCCTGTCTTTGTCCACAGGGTTGTCCCCTTCCTTTCTCATTCGGATAATGTTATATGTGTACAGAAAGGCAGCTAATTTCTGTACTGTCAGTGAAGTTTATATCCTGCTATCGAACTGAGTTTCATGAGTTCTGTTCTGTTTTGTTTTCTTTCTCTTGGGGGAGGGTCGCCTTCAGCCTTTTCTGTGCAGAGAATCGGGTCAATTGGAGACTTTCATCTGCTGTGGGATAATTCTTCTTTCTTCTTTCCTTGCCGTTATTATGGCGAAGACTTCCTCTGCTTGGGTGAGTGAATGTAGCCAGCGTAACAGTGTTAGAGTTATGTCTATGCAATAACTGGCTATTTCCTCCTTCCTCCCTCTTCATCTCTCTGAGTCATCCAGGAAGGGGAGGACAAGGCTATGGCCCCATGGGCCTCAGCTCAGTGAGCTGTACCTCTGTTTCTTTATTTTATTTTATTTTATTTTATTTTATTTTATTTATTTTATTTTATTTTATTTTATTTATTTTTGGCTGTGCTGGGTCTTTGTTGCTGTGCACGGGCTTTCTCTACTTGCGGCAACTGGGGGCTACTCTTCATTGTGCCAGCTTCTCATTGTGGTGGCTTCTCTTGTTGTGGAGCTTGGGCTCTAGGCATACAGGCTTCAGTAGTAGTGCAGCGCAGGCTCTAGATTGCAGGCTCAGTAGCTGTGGTGCATGGGCTTAGTTGCTCCGCAGCATGTGGGGTCTTCCCAGACCAGGGCTCGAACCCGTGTCCCCTGCATTGGCAGGCAGATTCCTAACCACTGCAGCACCAGGGAAGCCCCTGTTCCTCTGTTTCTTCTGCCCCTCCCTCCTGGGTGTAATTTGCTCTATGATTTGTGAACCTTCTGTGGCTGGGGTTTGGGTGGTGGGAGTTCCATCAGACCTTTCCTTCCATTGAGACCACTCCTCTGTTTGTTATGTGTTGGCAAATTGCAGTCAATTTGAGGCCAGCCTTTGTTACATGTCCCATGCCAGGCTATTGGAACTCTCACTGTTTGGCCCAGGGTTCATCCCCGGCCTGCTCACCTTTGTGCTGTACCTTGGTGTGCTCTGGGTTCTGTAGCTGACTCGGGGGGAAGCTTAGCATGATGCTCCAGATCAAAACAGGCTATGCTGAGGTCTCTTCGTAGCCCACGATTGGGCCCTGTAGACCCCAGGGCCATGGTTACAGACAAACCTCCATGGCAACACTTTCTGGAAACAGCAGTGACCATGGTGGGCACTGGGGGTGGGGAGCATGGCTCCACACCACACTAGGGGAGAGTCCTGGGTTGTCCACATCAGTGAGCTCCTCGCCAATCTCCAATGGGGGGCTATACCATTACAGTGAACAGCAGAAGTGCCCACCAAGACTGGAGGGATCAGGGTCCCACCCGGCCATTATCATTGCTTCTTCTGCCCACTCGACCTTCTGCTCCCAGGTCAGGCATAGACCGAGGTCGGATCACATATCCACCCAGGACAAAAGAGAACCACCTAGAGTTTTTGGCATAAACTTCGTGTTAAAGGCACTGCCTGGGCTCACTCCATGCTGATGAGCCAGCTTGGGAAATGGCTGTGGATGTGTCCTGCCCACCGGGCTTCTCACCTCTCATGAACCTGCCAATTCTGCAGTCAGGCCCACCCCACAGGACAGGAACACCCACCCCCAATATCACTCAACACAGCAAAGCAAGGGACAGATTGCTTCCAGGGTGGCATCATGTTGGTGGACTGGACTGTGTCTCCCAGGATTGTCTTTGGGTTCCTCACGGAGAATGGCCCAAGGCAACTCACGTGAGACCTGACGCAACATCAACAGCCCTGGAGGGTCACCCTGATTGTGACGTTCCCTGAGGCCACAGCCCCTGCACATTGGGACACAGCAGAGCCATGTTTACAGCCACGTGAACTGGGGAGTGGGCTCCTCTAGGATGTCCATGTCTTGTTCCCCAGGTTCCAGTTTCTGTTGGACCCTATTGCCAGGGAAGTTAGGTCACTTCCTGGGGTCCCTGGCTCAGAACAGTGACTCAAACACGACTTGGGAATAGCCATGGCCCTGGCTCTGTGGACACAGCTGCTTTCATAACTGGCTGCTTTCCTCTATGTCATCAGGGATGTGGCCCTGCACAAAGCATGCGTCTTTCCTCCCAAATCACCCCATATGCAAAGTGGTGCTCATTTTGGCATCGAATTCCTAGTGAAGGCATTAGGCGGATACACCTAGAAGCACTTCCAGTGCCTGACAAAACTGTAGGCTGGTATCACATTGAGGGCTGGTAATACATGGAGCACAGGTGCACACTGAAGCAAGGAAGGATTGCTTCAAGGTCTAGCCTAGCACAGAATTGAGATGAAACTGGCTTGGGACTGCTCTGGGATCTGGGGAGTGTCATTTGTCATCTGGCCTACATCCCAGTCCTACTGAGCGAGGGCTGAACATCAAGAAACGACAGACATCGACTCTCTGGCATACAAACTTCCAGGTACTCCTTTGCAGGTAGATTCACGACCATATGTCTCCTCTTGGTCTCCGGGTTTGTTGGCCCATGAATTGGCTCCCAGCAGTCTTGGCTCAAGGTCATATATCCTTGTGGATATCCCCACCATTCCATAATGAATGGACATTGTGATTTGGTCCTCACCTACACACCGACTTGGGTAAAGTCTGTGACTTCTACTCAATTCTCTCTTCTGATCTTGTGGTTTATGCGTTTTTGTGTGTGTGAGTGCAGGTGGATTTTTATCTCTACGTATGATTCATTACATGTATGTATTATATAGGTATTTAGTAGAAAAATTTATGATACATAATATATATGTTATACATATTGCCCTTAATATATATATTTTGTATCCTACACTTATTGTATATAATAAATTCTTGGTATAGAATATGTTTATTATATATAATCTAGGTATATTATGTATAGAATACATACAGGTGTACATACATACACACACACACACATTGTTAGGATTCAGCTTCGGTTAGGGTTTTTGTGTCTCAAAGGCTTGTGTTTTGCAACTTCTCAGTCGGCCCTCCAGATGATCCCCTCCCTCAGTTTCATCGTTTGTAAATCAATGTTTTCTCACTTTCACTCTGCTGCCTTTTCGACCTAGGCAGGCTTTGCCATTGAGGTCGAAATCTCTTTTCAGTCACCTGGATCCCCAGCTTCCTTTATTGTGCTCCTGTTTCCCTTGCCTGAGGAGACCGTTCCACAGACAAGTTTCTAAAACTGAGGTCTAAGAAGGTATTGCCTATGGCTTTCTTCTAAGCCTGGTCAGACTTCAGATTTGACATTGCAGTAGTCGATTTGGTGTGAGTTTCTTGCTGTTGGTGGCGGGAGAAAGGAGTCCAGTGTGATGCTTATGCAGGAAACTGCTTATGCAGTTTCCCCAGGACCATTCATTGCACAGGCTATCTTTTCCCCATCGGACTTTCTCACCTCCTTTGACCTCACAAGCTTGGCTTTCTCTCAGGGCTCTCCGATCTGTTCCATGCACCTATGTGGATGTCTTGTGTGCCAATACCTTGCTGTCTTCTTAATGGTAGATTTGCAGTCTAGTTGGAACTCAGGCAGCTTGGGACGTCTGAAATCTGCACTTCTTGCTGAAGAGTGTATGGACACTCTCTTGGATATTTTGCATTTCTGAAATCTGCACTTCTTGCTGAAGAGTGTATGGACACTCTCTTGGATATTTTGCATTTGGGAATTCTTGGGTGTACTTGTCTGAGACAATCAGTGGGTATTTTGAGAGGAATGGCATCAACTCTCTGGATTTCCTTGAGAGTGTGGAATCACTTGCACAGGACGTACTCTTCTGGTCCATGAGCACTACCTATCATTCCATGTTGGGTGTGTGTCATCTCCATTTTCTATCATCAATGTGTCTCACATCCCGTTTTCTGAGTTACGTGTCTTGTAGGTTGTGGGTTAGATGGTCTCCTAGTCATTTTCTTTGTGTTGTTACTGTCATTGTCCACGGGGTTGTCTCCTTCCTTTCCCATACAGATAGTGTTGTGTGTGTACAGAAAGGCAAGCAATTTCTGTCACGTTAGTGAAGTTTGTACCCTGCTATCGAACTGAGTTTCCTGAGTTCTTTTCTCTCTTGTTTTTTTTTTTTTCCCCTTGGGGGAGTGTTGCCTTCAGCTTCTTCTGTGCCGAGAATTGGGTCAATTGGAGTCTTTCCTCTGCTCTTGGATAATTCTACTTTCTTCTTTCCATGCATTTATTATGGCGAAGACTTCCTCTGCCTGGGTGAATGGATATAGCCAGTCTACCAGTTTTAGAGGTAGAGGTATGTAATAACTGGATGTCTCCTTCCTCCCTCTCCATCTCTCTGAGTCATCCAGGAAGGGGAGGACTAGACCATCGCCCCATCCGCCTCAGGTTGGTGAGCTGTACCTCTGTTCATCTGCCCCTCCCTCCCGTGTTTAATTTGCTCTACCATCTGTGAAAATTCTGTGGCTGCAGTTTGGGGCTGGTGGTTCCATCAGAGTTTTATCTCCATTGAGACCAATCCTCTGTTGTTATGTGTTGGCAAATTGCTGTCCACCAAATATGTGGTCTGAGGCCCAGCTTTGGTTCGTGCCCAAGGCCAAGCTCTGGGAGCTCACACTGTGGGGCCCAGTAATCCACCCCAGCCTGCTCACCTTTGTTCTGTAGCTTGGTGTGCTCCAGGTCTGGTAGCTGTCTCAGGGAGAAGCTTAGCATGATGCTCCAGGTCAGATCAGGCTGTGCTGAGGTCTCTTCGTACCCCAGGAATGGGCACCATAGAATCCTGGGCCAGGTTTACAGAGAAACCTCCATGGCTACACTTTCCAGAGCTGGCGCTGGCCCTCATGGGCATTGCTGGTCGGGTGTGGTTTGGTGAGACTCGGCCTCACACTTGGGGAGAGGCATTGCGTGCCCACAATGGTGAGCTCCTCAGCGATCTCCAACGTGGGGCTCTACCATGACAGTGACCAGTAGAAGACCCTGCAATGACGAGAGGGATCCAGGCTCCACCTGGCCATATCATTTCTTCTGCCCACTCGACCTTCTGCTCCCAGGTCGGGCACAGACCTAGATCGGATCACATATCCACCCGGGACCAAAGAGATACACCTAGAGTTCTTGGCATAAACCTTGGGTTAAAGGTGCTGGCTGGACTCCCTCCATCCCAAACAGCCAGCTTGGGACATGGCTGTAGATGTGTCCAGCTACCGGGCCTCTCACTCCTCATGAGCCTGCACATACTGGAGGCAGCCCCATCCCGCAGGACAGGAACACTCACCCCCAATATCACTCCACACAGCAAGGCAAGGGACAGTTTGCTACCAAGGAGGCATCAGGTCAGTGGACTTGCCTGCGGCTCCAAGGCTTGTCCTTGGGTTCCTCCCATACAATGGCCCAAGGCAAATCACATGAGACCTGACCCAACGTCCACATCCCTGGATGCTCACACTGATTGTGACGTTTCCTGAGGCCACAACCCCAGCACATGGGGACACAGCAGAGCCATGATTACAGCCACATGACCTGGGGAATGGGCTCCTCTAGGATGTTGATGCCTCGTTCCCCAGGTTCCAGTTTCTGTTGGGCTCCATTGTCAGGGAATTAGGTCACCTCCTGCAGTCCCTGGCCCAGACCAGTGACACAAACTGGACATGGGAAGAGCCATGGCCCTGGCTCTGTGGACAGTACTGCTTTCAGAACCAACTGTGCTCCTCCATGTCATCAAGGATGTGGCCCTCTACAAACCATGGGACTCTCCCCCCGAATCTCCCCAACTGCAAAGTTGCACTCATTCTGGCATTGACTTCCTAGGGAAGACATTAGGCAAATTGACATAGAAGCACCTACAGTGCCTGTCAAATCTGTAGGTTGGTATCATATGGAGGGATGGTATCACATGAGCACAGGTGCACACTGAAGCAAGGAAGGATTGCCTCAGGGGCTGGGCTAGCACAAAATCCTCCTGAAACTGGCTTGGGACTGCTCTGGGATTTGGGGTGTGTCACTCGTCCTCTGGCCTACATTGCAGTCCTGCCGAGTGAGGGCTGAACATCAAGAAACTACAGACAATGACCCATCTAACATAGAACATTCCAGCTCCTCCTGTGGCAGGTAGATGAACGTCCACATATCTCCCCTTGGTCTCTGGGTTGTGTGGTCGATGCATTGGCTCCCAGCAATCTTGACTCCAGGTCACATAAACTTGTGGGTATCCCCACCCCACTAGAATGAATGAACATTGCTATTTGTTCCTCGCCTACAGACGGACTTGGGAGAAGTCTGTGACTTCTACTCACTTCTCTCCAGTGATCCTTTGGTTTATGTGTGTGTGTGCACGTGAGCACCCGCGTATTTGTATCTATGTATGATTCATTATACGTATGTATTATATAGGTATTAAGTAGAAATATTTATAATAAATATATATATTATACATATTGCCTTTAATATATGTATTATGTATCCCAAACTTATTCTGTATAATAAATTCTTGGTATAGAATTTTCTTATTATATATAATCTATGTTTATTATGTATAGAATAACTACAGGTGAACATACATACACACACTGTTAGGGTTCAGCTTCACTTAGGACATTGTGTCTCTAAGGCTTGTGTTTTGCGACTTATCGGTCTGCTCTCCATATGATCCACTGCTTCAGTTTCATTGTTTGCAAATCAATGTTTTCTTACATTCGCTCCACTGCATTTTCATCATGTGGATGCTTTGTCTTTGACGTCAAAATACTTTTTCAGTGGCCTGGAGCCCCAACTGCCTTTACTGTGCTTTTGTTTCCCTTGACTGAGGAGACCGATCCACAGACATGCTTCCATGGTTGAGGTTCAAGAATGAATTGCCTATGTATTTCTTCTAGGCCTGGCTGACTTCAGACTTGACATTGCAGTAGTCGATTTAGTGTGAGGTGCTTGTTGTTGTTGGCAAGAGAAAGGAATCCGGTGTGATTCTTAAGCATGGAGTTGTCCAGTTTCCCCAGGACCATTCATTGCACAGGCGATCTTGTCCCGATTGGAGTTTCTCACCTCCTTTGAGCGTACAAGCTTGGCTTTCTTTCTGGTCTCTCCATTCTCCTCCTTGCCTCTATATGGATGTCATGTGTGAAAATACCATGCTGTCTTCAGTATGGTGGGTTTGCCGTCTAGTTGGAAATCAGGCAGGTTGGGACGTCTGAAGTCTGCACTTCTTGCTGAAGAGTGTTTGGATAATCTCCAGGGTCTTTTGCGTTTCCAGACACATTTGGGAATTCTTCGTTGTACTTGTCTGAGACAATGTGTGGGTATTTTGAGATGAATGGCATCGAATCTTTGGATTTCATTGAGTATTTGGAATCACTTTGACAAGACAGACTCTTCCAGTCCATGAGCACTACCTATCATTCCATGTTGGGGTGTGTCTTCTTCATTTTCTTTCATCAGTGTGTCCCATGTACCGTTTTCTGAGTTACGTGCCTTGTAGGTCATGTGTTAGATGGTCTCCTAGGCATTTTCTTTGACTTGTTACCATCATTGTCCATGGGGTTGTGTCCTTCCTTTCTCATTCGGATAGTGTTCTGTGTGTACAGAAAGGCAACCAATTTCTATAGCGTCAGTTAAGTTTGTATCCTGCTATCGAACTGAGTTTCCTGAGTTCTTTTCTGTTTTGTTTTGTTTTCTCTTGGTGGCGGGTCACCTTCAGCAATATCTGTGCAAAGAATTGGGTGAATTTTAGTGTTTCCTCTGTTGTCGGATACTTCTTCTTTTTCTTTCCATGCCATTATTATGATGAAGACTTCCTCTACCTAGGTGAATGAATGTAACCAGCATACCAGTGTTAGAGGTAGATATATGCAATAACTGGCCATCTCCTCCTTCTTCCCTCTCCATCTCTCTCAGTCATGCAGAAAGGAGAGGACTAGTCCATGGCTCCATGGGACTCAGTTCGGTGTGCTGTACCTCTGTTCGTCTGCCCTTACTTCCCGGACGTAATTTGCTCTACCATCTGTGAAACTTATGTGGCTGACGTTTGGGTTTTGGGGGTTGCATCAGACCTTTCTCCCCATTGAGACCAATCCTCTGTTCATTATGTGTTGTCAAATTGCAGTCAATTTGAGGCCAGCCTTTGGTACGTTCCAAAGACAAGGCTCTGGGAGCTCCCTCTGTGGGGCCCAGGATTCAGCCCCAGCCTGTTCACCTTTCTGCTCTGCCTTGGTATTCTCCGGGTCCTGTAGCTGACTCAGTGAGAAGCTTAGCATGATGCTCCAGGTCAGATCCGTCTGTGCTGTGGTCTCTTCATATCCCAGGATTGGGGTCCATAGACCACTGGGCCCTGGTTACAGAGAACCCTTCATGGCCACACTTTCAGAGCTGGCTCTGGGCGTCGTGGGCAGAGGGGCTGAGGTGTGGGGTGGCGTGACTTGGCCCCACACTTGGGGAGAGGCATTGGGTGTCCACATCGGTGACCTACTCAGCGATCTCCAAGGTGGGGCTCTACCATGACTGTGAGCAGCAGAAGGGCCCACCAAGACCAGAGGGATCAGGGCCGCATGGGGCCATTATCATTGCTTCTTCTGCCCACTCGATCTTCTGCTCCCAGCTCAGGCACAGACCTTGGTCGGATCACATATCCATCAGGGACCAAAGAGAACCACCTAGAGATTTTGGCATAAACCTCGCTTTAAAGGCCCTGCCTGTGCTCGCTCCATCCTGACCAGCCAGCTTGGGACGTGGCGGTGGATGTGTCCAGTCTACTGGGCTTCTCACGCCTCATGAGCCTTACCATTCTGGAGGCAGACCCACCCCAAAGGACAAGAACACCCAGCCCCAATATCACTCCACACACCCAGGCAAGGGACAGATTGTTACCAGGTTGGCATCAGGGTGGTGGACTGGCCTGGGTTTCCCAGGTTTGTCCATAGGATCTTCCAGGACAGTTGTCCAAGACAACTCACGTGAGATCTGACCCAACATCAACAGCCCTGGAGGCTCACCCTGATTGTGAGGTTTCCTGAGGCCACAGCCCCAGCACATGGGGACACAGCAGAGACATGTTTACAGCCATATGAGCTGGGGAGTGGGTTCCCCTAAGATGTCAATGCCTCATTCCCCAGGTTGCAGTTGCTGTTGGGCTCTATTTCCAGGGAATTTAGGTCACTTCCTAGGGTCCCTGGCCCAGAACAGGGAAACAATCACAGCAAGGGAAGAGCCATGGCCTCAGCTCTGTGGAGACAGCTGCTTTCAGAACCGGCTGCTATCCTCCATGTCATCAGGGATGTGGCCCTGTACAAAGCATGGGCCTTTCCTCTCAAATCTCCACATCTGCAAATTGGCGCTCATTCTGGCATTGACTTCCTAGTGAAGGCATTAGGCAGAAAGATGTAGAAACACCTGTCAAACCTATAGGCTGGTATCACATGGAGCACAGGTGCGCACTCAACCAAGGAAGGATTATCTCCGTGACTGGCCTAGCACAGAATCCAGCTGAAACAGGCTTGGGACTGCTCTGGGATCTGAGGAATGTCACTCATCCTCCAGCCTACATGCCAGTCCTGCCGAGCTAGGGATGAATGTCAGAAATTACAGACATTGACCCCTCTGTCATACAACCTTCCATGTATTCCAGTTGCATGTAGATTTACGACCACATGTCTCCTCTTGTGCTACGGCTTGGGTGGCCCATTCATTAGCTCCCAGCATTCTTGCCTCCAAGTCACATATCCTTGTGGAGATCCCCACCCCTCCAGAATGAATGGACATTGTGAATTGGGCCTCACTTACAGACGAACATAGGAAAAGTCTGTGACTTCTACGCAATTTTCTCCTGTGATCTTTTGGTTTATGCGTGTGTGTGTGCATGAGTGCATGCATATTTGTATCTCTACGTATGATTCATCATAGGTATGTATTATATAGGTATTATGTAGAAAAAGTTATGACACATAATATATATATTATACATATTGCTCTTAATATATATATTATGTATCCTAAACTTATTCTATATAAAAAATTCTTGACATAGAATATTTTTATTATGTATAATCTTGGTATATTATGTATAGAATACATACAGGTGCACATACATACACACACATTGTTAGGGTTTAGCTTCGGATAGGGTTTTTGTCTCTCAAAGGCTTGCGTTTTGGAACTTCTCGGTCTGCTCTCCAGACGATCCCCCTCGTCAGTTTCATCGTTTGAAAATCAATGTTTTCTCATGTTCACTCTGCTGCCTTTTCGTCCTATGGAGGCTTTGCCTTTGAGGTCAAAATCCCTTTTCAGTCGCCTGGAGCCCCAACTGCTTTTTTTGTGCTTCTGTTTCCCTTGCAAGAGGAGACTGATCCACAGAAATGCTACTAAGGCTGAGGTCCTGGAATGTACTTCCTATGAGTTTCTTCTAGGCCTGGATTGACTTCAGATTTGACATTGAGGTAGTCGATTTCCTGTGAGGTTCTGGTTGTTGGTGGCACGAGAAAGGAATCCAGTGTGATGCTTATGCATGGAGAGGTCCAGGTTCCCCAGGAGCATTCATTGCACAGGCTCTCTTGTTCCCATCTGATTTTCTCACCTCCTTTGACTGCACAAGCTTGGCTTTCTTTCAGGGCTCTCCGTTCTCTTCCTTGAACCTATGTAGATATATTGTGTGCCAATACCTTGCTGTCTTGACGATGGTAGGTTTTCAGTCTACTTGGAAATCAGGCACCTTGAGACGTCAGAAATCTGCACTTCTTTCTGAAGTGTGTATGGACCCTTTCGAGGATATTTTGCGTTTCCAGACACATTTGGGAATTCTTGGTTGTACTAGTCTGAGAGAATCTGTGGGTATTTTGAGAAGAATGGCATCGACTCTCTGGACTTCCTAGAGCGTGTGGAATCATTTGCACAAGACAGACTCTTCCAGTCCATGAGAACTACCTATCATTCCATGTTTAGTGTTTTTCGTCTTCATTTTCTTTCCTCAATGTGTCTCTCAGCCCATTTTCTGAGTTACGTGTCTTGTAGTTTGCAGTTTAGATAGTCTCCTAGGCATTTTCTTTGTGTTCTTACAGTCATTATCCATGGGGTTGTGTCCTTTCTTTCTCATTCAGATACTGTTTTGTGTGTCCAGAAAGGCAAAACATTTCTGTTGGGTCAGTGAAATTTGTACCCTGCTATCTTACTGAGTTTCTTGAATTCTGGTCGGTTTGTTTTGTTTTCTCATAGGGGAGGGTTGCCTTCAGCATTTTCTGTGCATAGAATCGGACCTGTTGGAGTCTTTCCTCTGTTGTCGGATAAATTTTCTTTCTTCCTTCCATGCTGTTATTATCGTGAAGACTTCCTCTGCCTGGGTGAATGAACGTAGCCAGCATACCATTGTTAGAGGTAGGTGTATGCAATAACTGGCCCTCTCCTCCTTCCTCCCTCTCCATCTCTGAGTCATCAGGTAGGTGAGGACTAGGCAATAGCCCCATGGGCCTCAGCATGGTGACCTGTACCTCTGTTTGTCTGCCCCTCTCTACCAGGCATAATTTGCTCTACCATTTGTGGAATTTCTGTGGTGGGTTTGGGGGGTGGGGGTTCCTTCAGACCTTTCCCTCCATTGAGACCAATCCTCTGTTCGTTATGTGCTGACAAAGTGCAATCAACCAGATGAATGGTCTTAGGCCAGCCTTTGGTATGTGCCCAAAACCAGTCTCTGCAGCTCACCATGTGGGGTCAGGATTCATCCCTGGCCTGCTCAATTTGGGCTGTTCCTTGGTGTGCTCTGGGTCCTGTAGCTGACTGAGGGTGAAGCTTAGCATGATGCTCCAGGTCAGACCCACCTCTGCTTATGTGTCATCATAGCCCAGAATTGGGCCCCATCGACCCCTGGGCCATAGTTATATAGAACCCTCTATGGCCACACTTTCTGAAGCTGGTGCTGTCTCATGTGGGCAGTGGGGGTGGGGGGTGGGTTTGCACGACTTGGCCCAAACTCGGTGAGAGGCATTGGGTGTCCATATCAGTGAGCTCCTCAGTGATTTCCAACGTGGCACTCTACCATGACAGTGACCAGTAGAAGGGCCCATCGAGACCAGAGAGATCAGGTCCCAACCCAGCCATTATCATTGTTTCTTCTGCCCACTCGACCTTCTGCTCCCAGTTCAGACACAGACCTAGGTCAGAGCACATATCCACCTGGGACCAAAGAGAACAACCTAGAATTTTTGGCATAAACTTCAGGATAAAGACTCTGCCTTAGCTTGCTCCACCCGACCAGCCAGCTTGGGACATGGCTTTGGATGTGTCCGGCCTACCAGGCTTCTAAACCCTCATGAACCTGCCCATTCTGGAGGCATACCCACTCCATAGGACAGGAACACCGATCCCAAATATCACTTCACACAAAGAGACAAGGGACAGATTGCTATGTGGGTGGCATTAGGGTGGTTGAATGGCTTGGGGTTGTAAGGCTTGTCTTTGGATTCACCACGGACAATGGTCCAAGGCAACTCACGTGAGATCTGAGCCAATGTAAACAGCCCTGGAGGCTCACCCTGATTTTGACGTTTCCTGAGGCCACAGCCCCAGCACTTGGGGACACAGCAGGGCTATGATTACAGCCACATGAGCTGGGGAGTGGGCTCCTCTAAGATGTCAATACCTCATTCTCCAGGTTCCAGTTTCTGTTGGGCTCTATTGCCAGGGAAGTTAGGTCACCACCTGGGGTCCCTGGCACAGAACAGTACACAAACACGACATCAGAAGACCCATGGCCCTGGCTCTGTGGACACAGCTGCTTTCATAAAAGGCTCCCCTCCTCCATGTCATCAGGGATGTGACTCTTACAAACTAGGGCCCTCTCCTACCAAATCTCCCCTTCTTCAAAGTGGCACTCATTCTCGCATCGACTTCCAGGGAAGGCATTAGCCGGATAGACCTAGAAGCACCTACGGTGCCTGTCAAATCTGTAGGCTGGTATCACATGGAGCAGAGGTGCACACTGAACCAAGGAAGGATTCCCGCAGGGGCTGGCCTAGCACAGAATCCAGCTGAAAGAAGCTTGGACTACTCTGTTATCTGTGGATTGTCACTCTTCCTCCGGCGTACATCCCAGTACTGCCGAGTGAGGGCTTAACGTCAAGAAACTACAAACATCAACCCCTCTAGGATACAACCTTCCAGGTCTTCTTTTTGCAGGTAGATAGGTAGATTCACGTCCACATGTCTCCTCTTGGTCTAAGGGTGGGTTGCCCATGCAATGGCTCCCAGCAACCTCAGGTTCACATATCCTTTTGGATATCCTCAACCATCCAGAAAGAATGGCCATTGTGATTTGGTCCTCGCCTACAGATGGACTTTGGAAAAGTCTGTGACTTCTACCAATTCTCTCCTGTGATTTTGTGGTTTATGTGTGTGTGTGCCCATGAGCGCACATGTATTTGTATCTCTACGTTTGATTCATAATATGTATGTATTACATATGTATTAAGTAGAAAAATTTATGATACATTATATATTATACATATTGCCCTTAATATATATATTATGTATCATAAACTTATTGCATATATAAATTCTTGATGTAGAATATGTTTATTATATATAATCTAGGTGTATGATGTACAGAATACCTACAGGTACAGATATATACACACACACACACTGTTAGCGTTCAGCTTTGGTTAGCGTTTTTGTTTCTCGAAGGCTTGATTTTGTGACTTCTCGGTCTGTTCTCCAGATGATCTCCCTCGTCAGTTTCATTGTTTGCAACTCATTGTTTTCTCACGTTCGCTGTGCTGCCTTTTAGTCTTGCGGGTGCTTTGCCTTAGCCATTGAAATCCCTTTTTAATTTTCTGGAGCCCCAACTGAATTTATTGTGTTTGTGTTTCCCTTGCGTGAGGAAACCCATCCACAGACATGCTTCTAAGGCTGAGGTCCAAGTATGTACTGCCTGTGGGTTTCTGCTAGGCCAGTTCTGACTGCAGATTTGACACTGCGATAGTCAATTTGCTGTGAGTTTCTCGTTGTTGGTGGTGCAAGAGAGGAGTCCAGTGTGATGCTTATGCATGGAGAGGTCCAGTTTCCCCAGGACCATTCATTGCACAGGCTTTCTTGTCCCCATCGGACGTTCTCACCTCCTTTGTCCACAAAAACTTGGCTTTCTTTCAGGGCTCTCTCTTCTCTTCCTTGCGTCTATGTGGATGTCTTCTGTGCCAATACCTTGCTGTCTTGAAGATGGTGGGTTTGCAGTCTAATTGGAAATCAGGCAGCTTGGGACGTCTGAAATCTGCCCTTCTTGCTGAAGAGTGTATGGACACTCTTGAGGATCTTTTACGTTTCTAGACACATTTGGGAATCCTTGGTTGTACTTGTCGGTTAAAATCCGTGGGTATTTTGAGAGGAATGGCATTGACTCTCTGGATTTTCTTGAGAGTGTGGAATCATTTGCACAAGATGACCTCTTCTTGTCCATGAGCACTATCTATCATTCGAAGTTGGTTGTTTGTCGTCTTAATTTTCTTTCATCAATGTTTCTCTCATCCCGTTTTCTGAGTTGTATGTCTTGTAGGTCGTGGGTTTGATGGTCTCCTAAGCATTTTCTTTGTGTTGATACCGTCATTGTCCACAGGTTTGTCTCCTTCCTTTCTCCTTTGGATGGTTGTGTGTGTACAGAAAGGCAACTAATTTTTGTACCATCAGTGAAATTTGTACCCTGCTATCGAACTGGGTTTCCTGAGTTCTGTTTTATTTTGTTTTCTCTTGGGGGAGGGTCACCTTCACCATTTTCTGTGTAGAGAGTCAGTGCTATTGGAGTCTTTCTGCTGCTGTCGGATAGTTCTTCTTTCTTCTTTCCATGCTGTTATTGTGGTGAAGACTACCTCTGCCTGGGTGAATGAATGTAGCCAGCATACCAGTGTTAGAGGTATGTGTATGCAATAACTGGCCGTCTCCTACTTCCTCCCTCTCCATCTCTCTGAGTCATCCAGAAAGGGGAGGACAAGGCCATTTCCCCCATGGGCCTCAGCTCAGTGAGCTGTACTTCTGTTCGTCTGTCCCTCCTTCCAGGCATAAATTGCTCTACAATCTGTAAACCTTCTGTGGCTGGGGTTTGGGGCATGGGTGTTCCATCAGAACTTTCCCTCCATTGAGACCACTACTATGTTCATTATGTATTGGCAAATAGCAGTCCACCAGATGAGTGGTCTTAGGTCACCCTTTGTTATGTGCAGAAGACCAGGCTCTGGGAACTCACCCTGTGGGGTCAGGATTCATCCGTGGCCGGCTCACCTTTGTGCTCTTCCTTGGTGTGCTCCAGGTCCTGTAGCTGACTTGGGGGGAAGCTTAGGATGATGCTCCTGGTCAGATCCGGCTGTGCTGTGGTTCTTAGTAGCCCAGGTTGAGCTCCGTAGACCCCTGCCCCTGCTTACAGAGAACCCTCCATGGCCACAATCTCCAGAGCCGGCGCTAGCCCTATGGTCTCTGGGGGTGGGGTGCAGGGTGGAATGACTTGGACCAACATTCAGGGGGAGGCACTGTGTGTCCACATCAGTGAGGTCCTCACCGATCTTCATCCTGTGGCTCTACCTTGACAGTGAGCATCAGAAGAGCTCCCAAGACCGTTGGTGTCAGGGCACCTTCCAGTCATTATCATTGTTCCTTCTGCCCACTCGACCTTCTTTTCCCAGGTCAGGCAGAGACCTAAGTTGATCACATATCCAGCCGGGACCAATGAGAACTACCTGGAGTTTTTGGCATAAATCTCGTGTATAAGGCGCTGCCTTGACTTGCTCCATCCCGACCAGCCAGCTTGAGACATGGCTGTGGATGTGTCCGGCCCACCAGGTTTCTCACCCCTCATGTGCCTGCTCATTCTGGAGTCAGACATACCACACCGGACAGGAACACTCACCCCCAATATCAGTTCACACAACCAGGCAAGGGACAGATTGTTATAAACGTGGCATCAGGTTGGTGTACTGGCTTGGGGCTCCCAGGCTTTTCTTTGGATCCCTTCTGGACAATGGCCCAAGGCAATTCACGTGAGACCTGACTCAACATTAACAGCCCTGGAGACTCACCTTGATTGCGACGTTTCCAGAGGCCACAGCCCCAGCACATGGGCACATAGCAGAGCCACGTTTACAGCCAGGTGAGCTAAGGAGATGGCTCCACTAGGATGTCGATGCCTCGTTCCCCAGGTTCCAGTTTCTGTAGGGTTCAATTGCCAGGGAGTTAGGTGACCTTCTGGGGTCCGTGGCCCAGAATAGTGACACAAACACGACATGGGATGTGCCATGGCCCTGGCTCTGTGGACACAGCTGCTTTCAGAACCGGCTACTCTCCTCTATGTCATCACAGATGTGGCCCTGTAAAAACCATGGACCCCTCCTCCCAAATCACCCCATCTGCAAAGTGACGTTCATTCTGGCATTGACTTCCTAGGGAAAGCAATACATGGATAGACCTTGATGTACCTACAGAGCCTGTCAAACATGTAGGCTGATATCACATGGAGGGCTGGTATCACATGGAGCACAGTAGCACAATGAACCAAGGATGGAATGCCTCAGGGGCCAGCCTAACACAGAATCCAGCTGAAACAGGCTTGGGACTGCTCTGGGATCTGGGGAGTGTCACTCATTCTCCGGCCTACATCCCAGTTCTGCTGAGCAAGGGCTGGACGTCATGTAAATACAGACATTAACCCCTCTGGCATACAACATTCCATGTCCTCCTGTTGCAGGTAGATTCACGTCCATATGTCTCCCCTTGGTCTCTGGGGTGGGTTGCATATGGTTTGGCTCCCGGCAATCTTGCCTCCAGGTCACATATCCTTGTGGATTCCACATCTCTCCAGAATGAATGGACATTGTGATTTGGTCCTCGTCTACAGACAGACTTGGGAAAAGTCTGTGACTTCTACTCAATCTCTCCTGTGATCTTGAGGTTTTTGCGTCATATATTTGTATCTCTACATATGATTCATTATATGTATGTATTATATAGGTATTAAGTAGAAAAATTTATGATACATAATATATATATTATTGATATTGCCCTTAATATATATATTATGTATCCTAAACTTATTCTATGTAATAAATTCTTGATAAAGGATATGTTTATTATATAAAATCTAGGTATATTATGTATGGAATACCTACAGGTGCACATAAACAGACACACACACATTATTGGGGTTCAGCTTTTGTTAGGGTTTATGCATCTCAAAAGCTTGCATTTTGTGACTTCTTGGTCTACTCTCCAGATGATCCCCCTCGTCAGTTTCATCGTTTGCAAATCAATGTTTTCTCACGTTCGCTCCACTGCCTTTTTGGCCTATGTAGCTTTGCCTTTGCTGTCGAAATCCCTTTTCATTCACCTGGAGCCCCAACTGCCTTTAATGTGCTTCTGTTTCCCTTGGCTAAGGAGACTAATTCAAAGACATGCTTCAAGACTGAGGTCCAAGTAGTTACTGCATATGGCTTTCTTCAAGGTCTGGCCTGACTTCAGATTTGACATTGTAGTAGTTGATTTAAGGTGAGGTTCTTGTTGTTGCTGGCATAAGAAAGGAATCCAGTGTGATGCTTATGCATGGAGTGGTCCAGTTTTCCCAGGACCATTCATTGCACAGGCTATCATGTCCCCATTGGACTTCCTCACCTCCTTTGACCACACAAGGTTGGTTGTCTTTCATGACTCTCCGTTGTCTTCCTTGCATCTATATGGATATCTTGTGTGCCCAAACCATGCTGTCTTGATGATGTTAGGTTTTCCGTCTAGTTGGAAATCAGGCAGGTTGAGACGTCTGAAATATGCACTTCTTTCTGAAGAGTTTATGGACACTCTTGAGGGTCTTTTGTGTTTCCAGACACATTTGGGATTTCTTGAATGTACTTGTCTTTGACAATCCGTGGGTATTTTGAGAGCAATGGCATCAACTCTCTGGATTTCCTAGAGAGTGTGGAATCATTTGTACAAGATGGACTCATCCGGTCCATGAGCATACCTATCATTCCATGTTGGGGGTGTGTGGCCTTCATTTTCTTTCATCAATGTGTCTCTCGTCCCGTTTTCTGAGTTACGTGTCTTATAGGTCTTGGGTTAGATGGTCTCCTAGGCATTTTCTTTGTGTTGTTACTGTCATTGTCCACGGGGTTGTCTCCTTCCTTTCTCATTCGAATTGTGTTATGTGTGTACGGAAAGACAACCAATTTCTGTAGCATCAGTGAAATTTGTACCCTGCTATCAAACTGAGTTTCCTGAGTTCTGTTCTCTTTGTTTTGTTTTCTCTTGTAGGAGGGTCGCTTTAAGCATTTTCTCTTCAGAGAATAAGGTCAATTGGAGTCTTTCCTCTGCTGTCGGATAATTCTTCTTTCTTCTTACCATGCTGTTATTATGGCGAAGACTTCCTCTGCCTTGGTGAATGAATGTAGCCAGCGTACCAGTGTTAGATATAGGTGTATGCAATAACTGGCTGTCTCCTCCTTACTCCCTCTCCATCTCTCTGAGTCATCCAGGAAGGGGAGAACTTGGCCATGGCCCCATGGACCTCAGTTCTGTGAGATGTACCTATGTTCGTCTGCCCCTCCCTCCTAGGCATAATTTGCTCTACCATGTGTAAAGCTTCTGTGGCTGGTGGTGTGGGAGTAGGGTTTCCATCAGACCATTCCCTCCATTGAGACCATTCCTCTGTTAGTTATGTGTTGTCAAATTACAGTAATCCAGATGGGTGGTCTAAGGGCAGCCTTTTCTACATGCCAAAGGCCAGGCTCTGGGAATGCACCCTGTTGTGTCAGTATTCATCCTCTACCTGCTCACCATTGTGCTCTTCCTTGGTGTGTTCCGGGTCATGTAGCTGACTCAGAGGGAAGCTTAGCATGATGTTCCAGGTCAGATCCGTCTGCGCTGAGGTTTCTTCATAGCCCAGGGTTGGGGCCCATAGACCCTTGGGCCCTGGTTAAAGCGAACCCTCCATGGTCACACTTTCCAGAGCTGGCTATCGCCCTTGTGGGGGTTTGTTTGTGATGCGTGGTGGCGTGATTCGGCCCAACAATCGGGGAGAGGCATTGGGTGTCCACATTGGTGAGCTCCTCGCCAATCACTAACGTGGGGCTCTAACACGTGAGTGAATAGCAGTAGTGCTGGCAAAGACTGAAAGGATCAGGGCCCCAACCGACCATTACAATTGCTACTTCTGCCCACTCGACTTTCTGTTTCCAGTTAGGAACACAGTTAAGTCGGATCACATATCCAGCAGTGATGAAAGAGAACCGCCTAGAGATTTTGGCATAAACCTCGGGTTAAAGGTACTGCCTGGGCTCACTCTATCCGGAGCAGCCAGCTAGGGACATGGCTGTGGATGTTTCAGGCCCAGTGGCCTTCTCACCACTCATGAGCCTGCTTATTCTTGAGGCAGACCCGCCACACCAGACAGGAACTCCCACCCCCAATAGCACTCCACACACAAAGCCAGGGGACAGATTGCTACCTGGGTTGCATCAGGGTCGTGGACTGGCCTGGGGCTCCCAGGCTTCTTTTGGGTTCCTACCAGACAATTGCCCAGGGCAACTCACATGGGAATTGAACCAATGTCAACAGCCCTGGAGCTCATCCTGATTGTGACGTTTCCTGAGGTCGCCGCTCCTGCACATGGGGACACAGCAGAGCCATGTTTACAGCCACATGATCCGGGGAGTGGGCTCCCCTAGGATGTCGATGCCTCATTCTCCAGGTTCCAGTTTCTGTTGGGCTCTAATGCAAGGGAAGTTAAGTCACCTCCTGTGGTCCCTGGCCCAGAATAGTGACACAAACATGACATGGGAATAGCCATGGCCCCGACTCTGTGGACAGAGCTGCTTTCAGAACCGGCTGCTCTCCTCCATGTCATCAGGGATATGACCATGTACAAACCATGGGCTTCTCCTCCCGAATCTCCCCATAAGCAAAGTGGCACTCATTCGGACATTGATTTCCTAAGGAAGGCATTAGGTGAATAGACCTAGAAGCAACTACAGTGCCTGTTAAACCTATAGGCTGGTATCACATGGAGGGCTCTACCACATGGAGCAGAGGTACACACCAAATCAAGGATGGATTGTCTCAGGGGCTGACCTAGCACAGAATCCAGGTGAAAGAGGCTTGGGCCTGCTCTGGGATTTGGGGAGTATCACTCGTCCTCTGGCCTACATCCCTGTCCTGCCAATCGAGGGCTGAACGTCAAGAAACTACAGACATCGACCCCTCTGGAATACAACCTTCCAGGTCCTCCTGTTGCAGGTAGATTCACGTCCACATATGTCCTCTTGGTCTCCAGGGTGGGTTGCCCATGCATTGGCTTCCACAGGCTTGCCTCCAGGTCACTTATCCTTTTGTATATCCTTACCCTTCCAGAATGAATGGACATTGTGATTTGGTCCATGCCTACAGACAGACTTGGGAAAAGTCTGTGACTTCTATTAAATTCTCTCCTGTGATCTGGTTGTTTATGCATGTGTGTGCACGTGAGTGCACACGTATTTGTATCTTTATGTATGATTCACTATATTTTTATATTATATAGGTATTAAGTAGAAATATTTATGATACATAATATGTATTATATTGTCCTTAATATATATATAATGTATCCTTAATTTATTCTATATAATAAATTTTTGATATAGAATAAGATTATTATATATAATCTAGGTATATAATGTATAGAATACTTTAAAATGCACATACACACACACACACGCTGTTAGGGTTCAGCTACAGTTAGGGCATTGTGTCTCTAAGGCTTGCGTTTTGCAAATTCTTGGTCTGCTCTCCAGATGATACACCTCGTCAGTTTCATCGTTTGCAAATCAGTGCTTTCTCACGTTCTCTCCACTGCGTTTTCTTCGTGCGGATGCTTTGCCTTTGCCGTCGTAATCACTTTTCAGTCGACTGGAGACCCAGCTGCCTTTATTGTGCTTCTGTTTCTCTTGCCTGAGGAGACCAATCCACAGACATGCTTCTAGAGCTGAGGTCCAAGAATGTACTTCCTATGTGTTCAGATTTGACACTGTGGTAGTCAATTTGGTGTCAGGTTTTTGTTGTTGGTAGCTGAGAAAGGAATCCACTGTGATTCTTATGCATGGATTGGTCCAGTTTCCCCAGGACCAGGCATTGCACAGGCTCTCTTGTCCCCATTGGACTTTCTCACCTCCTTTGACTGCACAAGCTTGGCTTTCTTTCAGGGCTCTCAGTTCTCTTCCTTGCATCTATGTGCATGTCTTGTGTGCTAATACCATGCTCTCTTGATGATGGTAGGTTTGCAATCCAGTTGGAGATCAGACAGCTTCTCTGTCTGAAATCTCCACTTCTTGCTGAAGAGTGTATGGACACTCTCGAGGGTCTTTTGCTTTTCCAGACACATTTTGGAATTCTTGATTCTACTGGTCTGAGACAATGCGTGGGTATTTTGAGAGGAATGGCATCGACTGTCTGGATTTCCTTGAGACTGTGGAATCACTGGCAGAAGACGGACTCTTCCGGTCGATGATCACTACCTATCATTCCATGTTGGGTGTGAGTCGTCTTCATTTTCTTTCATCAATGTATCTCTCGTCCCATTTTCTGAGTTACGTGTCTTGTAGGTCATTGTTTAGATAGTCCATTAGGCATTTTCTTTGTGTTGTTACCGTCATTGTCCATGGGGTTGTCTCCTTCCTTTCTCATTTGGATAGTGTTGTGTGTGTACAGAAAGGCAAGAGATTTCTGTAGCATCAGTGAGGTTTGTACCCAGCTATTGAACTGCGTTTCCTGAGTTCTGTTTTGTTTGGTTTTCTCTTCTGAGAGGGTCGCCTTCAGCATTTTTTGTGCAGAGAATCGTGTCAATTGGAGTCTTTCCTATGCTTTCGTATATTCCTTTTCTTCTTACGATGTGGTTATTATAGAGAAGCCATCCTCTGCCTGGGTGAATGAATGTAGACAGCCTACCAGTGTTAGAGGTATGTGTGTGCAATTACTGGACATCTCCTCTTTCCACCCTCTCCATCTCTCTGAGTCATCCAGGAAGGGGAGGACAAGGCCATGGCCCCATGGGCCTCAGCTTGGTGAGTTGTACCTCTTTTCGTCTGCCCCTCACGCCCGGGTGTAATTTGCTCTACCATCTGTGAACCTTCTGTAGCTGGGGTTGGGAGGATGGGGGTTCCATCAGCCTTTTCCGTCCATTGAGACCAATCCTCGGTTCGTTATGTGTTTGCAAATTGCAGTCCACCACATGGGTGGTCTGAGGGCAGCCTTATGTACGTGCGCAAGACCAGGCTCTGGGAATGCACCTTATTGTGTCAGGATTCAACCCCGGCCTGCTCACCTTTGTGCTCTTCCTTGATGTGTTTCGGGCCCTGTAGCTGACTTGGGGGGAAGCTTAGCATGATGCTCCAGGTCAGATCCAGCTGTGCTGAGGTCACATCCACAGCCCTGGAGGCTCATCCTAATTGTCATGTTTCCTGAGGCCACTTCCCCTGCACGTGGGGACACAGCAGAGCCATCTTTACAGCCTAGTGACCTGGGCGGTGGGCTCCTCTAGGATGTTGATGCCTCGTTCCCCAGGTTCCAGTTTCTCTTGGGCTCTATTGCCAGGAAATTAGGTCACCTCCTGTGGTCCCTGGCCCAGAGCAGTGACACAAACACTACATGGGAAGAGCCTTGGCCCCGGGTCTGTGGACATAGCTGCTTTCAGAACCAGCTGCTCTCCTCCATGTCATCAGATATGTGGCCCTGTAAAAACCATGGACCCCTCCTCCCGAATCTCCCCATGTGCAAAGTGCCACTCATTCTGGCATCGACTTCCTATGGAAGGTATTAGGTGATTAGGCCTAGAAGCACCTACACTGGCTGTGAAACCTGTAGTTTGGTAACACATGGAGGGCTGGTATCACAGGGAGCACAGGTGCACCCTGATCCAAGGAAGGATTGTCTCAGGGTCTGGCTTAGCACAGAATCCAGCTGAAACTGGCTTGGGATTGCTCTGGGTTCTGGGAGTGTCATTCGTCCTCTTCCCTACATCCCTGTCCTGCCGAGTGAGGGCTGAAAGTCAAGAAACTACAGACATCGACCCCTGTGGCATACAACTTTCCAGGTTCGCCTTTTGCAGGTAGATTCACATCCACATATGTCCTTTTGGTCTCCGGGGTGGGTAACCCATTCATTGGCTCTCAGCAGTCTTGCCTCCAGGTCACATATGCTGGTAGATAAACCCAACCCTCCAGAATGAATGGAAATTGTGATTTGGTCCTTGCCTACACACGGACATGGGAAAAGTCTGTGACTTCTACTCAATTCTCTGCAGGTGTTTGCGTGTGAGTGCACGTGTATTTGTATCTTTATGTATGATTGATTATATGTATGTAGTATACAGGTATTAAGGAGAAAAATTTATGATATATTATATATATATATATTACACATATGCCCTTTATATATATATATTATGTATACTAAACTTATTCTATAAATTCTTAATATAGAATATATTTATTATATATAATCTAGGTATATTATATATAGAATACCTACAGGTGCACATACATACACACACACACACTGTTAGGGTACAGCTTCATCTAGGGCTTTTGTGTCTCTGATGCTTGCATTTTGCAACTTCTCGGTCTGCTCTCTAGATGATCCCTCTTGTCACTTTCATCATTTGCAAATCAATGTTTTCTCACGTACTCTCCACTGTTTCTTCGTCCTATGGGTGCTTTGCCTTTTCTGTCGAAATCCCTTTTCAGTAGCTGGGATCCCCAACTGCCTTTATTGTGCTTAAGTTTCCCTTGCCTTAAGAGACCAATCCACAGACATGCTTCTAAGGCTGAGGTCCAAGAATGAACTTCCTATTGTTTTCTTCCAGGCCTGGCCTGACTTCAGATTTGACATTGTGATAGTCTATTTAGTGTGAGGTTGTTGTTGTAGGTGGCATGAGAAATGAATCCAGTGTGATGTTTATGCTTGAAGTGGTCCAGTTTCCACAGGACCATTCAGTGCACAGGCCATCTTGTCCCTATCAGACTTTCTAACCTCCTTTGACTGTACACACTTGGCTTTCTTTCAAGGCTCTCCGTTCTCTTCCTTGCATCTGAATGGTGTCTTGTGTGCCAATACCATGCTGTCTTGATGTTGGTAGGTTTGCAGTCTAGTTGGAGATCAGGCAGCTTGGGGGTCTGAGATCTGCACTTCTTGCTGAAAACTGTATGGACCCTCTCGAGGGTCTTTTGCCTTTCCAGACACATTTGGGAATTCTTGGTTGTACTTGTCTGAGATAATCTGTGGGTATTTTGAGAGGAATGGCATCGAGTCTCTGGATTTACTCGAGAGTGTGGAATCATTTGCACAAGATGGAATCTTCTCTTCCATGAGCACTACCTATCCTTCTATGTTGGGTGTGTGTCATATACATTTTCTTTCATCAACGTGTTTCTTGTCCCGTTTTCTGAGTTACATGTCTTGTAGGTCTTGGGTTAGATGGTCTCCTAGGCATTTTCTTTGTGTTGTTACCCTCATTGTCCATGGGGTTGTCTCCTTCCTTTCTCATTCAGATAGTGTTGTGTGTGTACAGAAAGGTAAGCAATTTTTGTATCGTCAGTGAAGTTTGTACCCTGCTATTGAACTGACTTTTCTGAGTCCTCTTCTGTTCTGTTTTGTTTTGTTTTCTCTTGGGGGAAGGCCACCTTCAGCACTTTCTGTGCAGAGAACCAGGTCAATTGGGGTATTTCCTCTGCTGTCGGATAATTCTTCTTTCTTCTTTCCATGCTGTTATAATGGCGAAGACTTCCTCTGCCTGGGTGAATGTATGTAGCCAACGTACCAGTTTTAGAGGTAGGATTATGCAAACACTGGCCGTCTCCTCCTACTTCCCTCTCCAAATCTCTGAGTCATCCAGGAAGGGGAGGACTAGGCCATGGCCCCATGGGTCTCAACTCTGTGATCTATACCTCTGTTCATCTGCCCTCTCACCCAGGGTTAATTTGCTCTACCATATGGGAACCTTCTGTGGTTGGCATTGGTGGGGTTGGGTTCTATCACACCTTTCCCTCCATTGAGACCAATCCTCTGTTATTTATATATTGGCAAATTGCCGTCCACCAGTTGGGTGGTCTGCGGCCAGCCTTTGGTACGTGCCAAAGACCAGGCTCTGGGAACTCACCCTAGGGAGTAAGGATTCATCTACGGCCTGTTCACATTTGTGCTCTGCCTTGGTGTGCTCCAGGTCCTGTAACTCACTCGGTGTGAAGCTTAGTATGATGTTCCAGGTCCGATCCGCCTGTGTTGAGGTCTCTTCGTAGCCCAGGATTGGGCCCCCTAGACACCTGGGCCCTGGTTCCCGAGAACTCTCCATGGCCACAAATTTAGGAGCTGGTGCTGGCCATTGTGAGCAGTGGATATGGGGTGCTGGGTGGTGTGACTCAGCACTAAGGCTCGGGGAGAGGCATTGGGTGTCACCATTGGTGAGCTCCTTGCCAATAGCAAACGTGGGGCTCTACCTTGACAGTGACCAGCAGAAGGGCTCACCAAGACTGGAGTGATCAAGGCCCCACCCAGCCATTATCATTGCTTCTTTGGCCCACTCGAACTTCTTTTCCCAGGTTAGGCACAGACCTAGGTCAGATTACATATCCACCCGGGATTAAAGAGAACCACCTAGAATTTTTGGAATAAACTTCTGGTTAAAGGTGCTGCCTTGGCTCACTGCATGCAGACCATCCAGACTTGGACATGACTGTGGATGTGTCCTGCCCACCGGGCTTCTCACCTGCCATGACCCTGCCCATTCTGGAGGCAGAACCACCCCACAGGACAGGAACACCCACCGCTTATATCACTGCACACACCCAGGCAATGGACAGATTGCTACCTGCGTGGCATCAGGGCTGTGGACTGGGCTGGGGCTCCCAGGTTTGTCTTTGGGTTCCTCCCGGACAATGGCCCAAGGCAACTCATGTGAGACCTGACCCAAGTCAACAGCCCTGGATGCTCACCCTGATTGAGATGTTCCCTGAGGCCACAGCTGCAGCACAGGGGACAAAGCAGAGCCATGTTTACAGCCACATCAGCTGGGAATGGGCACCTCTAAGTTGTCAATGCCTCATTCCCCAGGTTGCAGTTTGTGTTGGGCTCTATTGCCAGGGAAGTTATATTACATCCTTGGGTCACTGGCACAGAAGAGTGACACAAACATGACATCGGAAGGGCCATGACCCCGGCTCTGTGGACACAGATGCTTTCAGAATGGGCTGCTTGACCCCATTTAATCAGGGATGTGGCCCTGTGCAAACCATGGGCTTCTCCTTCCAAATCTCCCCATCTGCAAAGTGACGCTCATTCTGGCATCGACTTCCAAAGGAAGGCACTAGTTGGATAGACCTAGAAGCACCTACAGTGCCTGTCAAACCTGTAGGCTTGTATCACATGGATGGCTGGTATCACATGGAGCACAGGTGCACACTGAACCAAGGAAGGATAGTCTCAGGGACTGGCCTAGTACAGAATCCAGCTGAAACTGGCTTGGGACTGCTCTGGTATCTGGGGAGTGTCACTCTTCCTCTGCCCTACATCCCAGTCCAGCCGACCGAGGGCTGAACATCAAGAAACTTCGGACATTGACCTCTCTGGCATACAACCTTCCAGGTCCTCCTGTTGCAGTTAGATTCAAGTCCACAGGTTTCCTCTTGGTGTTCGGGGTGGGTTGCCCATGAATTGGTTCCCAGCAGTCTTGCCTCCATGTCACATGTCCTTGTGAATAACCCCACCCCTGCAGTATGAATGGGCATTGTGATATGATCCTTGCTTACAGACGGACTTGGGAAAATTCTGTGACTTCTACTCAATTCTCCCTTGTGACGTTGTGGTTTATGCATGTGTGTGCGAGAGAGCACACGTGTATTTGTATCTCTATGTATGATTCATTATATGTATGTATTATATAGGTATTAAGTAGAAAAATTTATGATACATAATATATATATATGTTAAACATATTGCCCTTAATATATATATTAGTATCATAAACTTATTCTATATAATAAATTCTTGATATAGAATACGTTTATTATATATAATCTAGGTATATTATGTATTGAATACCTACAGGTGCACATACATAAACACTAACACACTGTTAGGGTTGAGCTTCGGTTAGGGTTTTTGTGTCTTGAAGGCTTGCAGTTTGTGACTTCTTGGTCTGCTCTCCAGATGAATCCTCTCATCAGTTTCATTGTTTGCAAATCAATATTGTTTTATGTTCGCTCCGCTGCCTTTTAGTCGTGCGTACACTTTGTCTTTGCCATCGAAATCCCTTTTCAGTCGACTGGAGCCCCAACTGCCTTTATGCTGCTTCTCTTTCCCTTGCCTGAGGAGACCAAACCACAGACAGGCTTCTAAGGCTGAGGTACATGTATGTACTTCATATGGGTTTCTTCTAGGCCTGAACTGATTTCAGATTTGACATTGCCTTAGTTGATTTGGTGTGAGGTTTTAGTTGTTGGTGGCACGAGAAAGGAATCCAGTGTGATTCTTATGCATGGAGCAGTCCAGTTTCCCCAGGACCATGCATTGCACAGGCTATCATGTCCCCATTGGACTTTCACACCTCCTTTGACCACACAAGCTTGGCTTTCTTTCGGGGCTCTCCTTTCTCTTCCTTGTATCTATCAGGATGTCTTGTGTCCCAATACCATGCTGTCTCGAAGACTGTAGGTTTGCCATCTAGTGGGAGATGAGGCAGCTTGGGGGTCTGAAATCTGCTCTTCTTGTTCAAGAGTGTATGAACACTCTCAAGTATATATTGTGTTTCCAGACACTTTTGGGAATTCCTACTTGTAATGTATGAGACAATCCGTGGGTATATTGAGAGGAATGGCATCGACTCTGTGGATTTCCTAGAGGGTGTGTAATCATTTGCACAAGACGGAATCTTCTGGTCCATGAGGACGACCTATAATTCCATGTTGGTTGTGTGTCGTCTTCATTTTTTTTAATCAATATGTCTCTCGTCCCGTTTTTTGAATTACGTCTCTTGTAGGTGGTGGGATAAACAGTGTCCTAGGCATTTTCTTTGTGCTGTTACTGTCATTTTCTATGATGTGGTCTCCTTTCTCATTCGGATAATGTTCTGTGTGTATAGAAAGGCAAGCAATTTCTGTCTGTCAGTGATGTTTGTACCCTGCTATTGAACTGAGTTTCCTGAGTTCTGTTCTGTTTTGTTTTGTTTTTTTCTCTTGGGGAACTGTCGCCTTCAACATTTTCTGTGCAGAGATTCGGGTCAATTGGAGTCTTTCCTCTGCTGTTGGATAATTCTTCTTTCTTCCTTCCATGCCGATATTATGGTGAAGGCTTCCTGTGCATGGGTGAATGAACATAACCAGCATACCAGTGTTAGAGGTAGGTGTATGCAATAACTGGCCGTCTCCTCCTTCCTCCACTCCTTCTCTCTGAGTCATCCAGGAAGGGGAGGATTAAGCCATGGTCTCATGGCCTAAGGTTGGTGAGCTGTACGTCTATTCGTTATGTGCTGGCAAATACAGTGCACCAGATAGGTGGTTTGGGGCCAGCCTTTGGTACATGACCAAGACCAGGCTCTGGGATCTCACCCTGTGGGGTCAGGATTCATCCCCGGCCTGCTCACCTTTGCTCTTCCTTGGTGTGGTTCGGGTCCTGTTGTTGACTCGTGGGGAAGCTTAACATGATGCTCCAGATCATATGCAGTTGTGCTGAGGTCTCTTCGTAGCCCAGGATTTGGCCCTGTAGACCCCTGGACACTAGTTACAGAGAACCCTCCATGGCCACACTTTCTGGAGCCGGCACTGTCCCTTGTGGGCAGTGGGGATGGGGTGCGGGTTGTTGTGAGTCAGCCTAACACTCAGAGAGAGGCATTGGGTGTCCCCATCCATGAGCTCCTTGTCGATCTCAAACATGGGGCTCTCCCATGACAGTGCCCAGCAGAAGGGCCCAACAAGACCGGAAGCTTCAGTGTCTCACCCGGCCATTATCATTGCTTCTTCTGCCCACTCAACCTTCTGATCCAGGTCACGTACAGAACTAGGTTGGTTCACATATCCACCCGGGACCAAAGAGAACCACCTGGAATATTTGGCATAAACCTCATGTTAAAGTCACTGCCTGGGCTCGCTCCATGCCAATCAGCCATGTTGAGACATGGCTGTGGATGTGTCAGGCCCATTGGGCTTCTAACTCCTCATGAGCTTGCCCATTCTGCAGGCAGACCCACCCCATAGGACAGGAACACAACCCCCAATATCACTCCACACAGCAAGGCAATGAAAGATTGCTACCAATGTGACATCAGGTTGGGGGACTGGCCTGGGGCTCCCAGGCTTGTCCTCGATTTCTACCCGGAAAATGGTCCAAGGCAACTCATGTGAGACCTGACCCACGTCAACAGCCCTGGAGGCTCACCCTGATTATGACGTTTCCGGAGGCCACAGCCCCTGCACATGAGGACACTGCAGAGCCATGTTACAGCCACGTGAACTGGGGAGTGGGCTCCTCAAGGATGTTGAGGCCTCGTTACCCAGGTTCCAGTTTCTGTTGGGCTCTATTGCCAGGGAAGTTAGGTCAACTCCTGTGGTCCCTGGCCCCAAACAGTGACAAACATGACACGGGAAGAGCCATGGCCCCGGCACTGTGGACACAGCTGCTTTCAGAACCGGCTGCTCTCCTGCATGTCATCAGGGATGTGGTCCTGTGCAAAGCATAGGCCTCTCCTCCCGAATCTCCCCGTCTGCAGAGTAGCGCTCATTCTGGCATTGACTTCTTAGTGAAGGCGATAGGCAGATAGGCCTAGAATCACCTAAGTGCCTGTCAAACCTGTAGGCTGGTATCGCATGGAGCACAGGTGCACACTGAACCAAGGAAGGATTGTCTCAGGTCCTGGTACAGCACACAATCCAGGTGAAATATGCTTGGGACTGCTCTGGGATCTGTGGAGTGTTACTCGTCCTCTGGAATACATCAACGTCCTGCCAATCGAGGGCTGAACATCAAGAAAATACAGACATCGACCACTCTAGCATACAACCTTTCATTACCTCCTGTAGCACGTAGATTCACGTCCACATGTGTCCTCTTAGTGGTGGGTTACCTATGCATTGGCTCCCAGCAGTCTTGCCTCCAGGTCACATATCCTGGTAGATATCCCCAACCCTCCAGAATGAATGGACATTGTGATTTGGTCCTCGCCTACATACAGACTTGGGAAATATCTGTGACTTCTACTCAATTCACTCCTGAAATCTGGTGGTTTAGGAGTGTCGGGGCGAGTGAGTGCACCCATATTTGTATCTGTATGTATGATACATTATATGTATGTATTGTATAGGTTTTAAGTAGAAAAATTTATGATACATAATATATATATTATACATATTGTCCTTAATATATATATTATGTATCCTAAACTTATTCTATATAATAAATTCTTGATATAGAATATGTTTATTATATATAATCTAGGTATATTATATATAGAATACCTACATGTGCACATACATACACACACACACACTGTTAGTGTTCAGTATCAGTTAGGGTTTTTGTGTCTCGAAGGCTTGCTTTTTGCCACTTCTCAGACTACTCTCCAGATGCTCCCCCTCGACTGTTTCATCGTTTGCAAATCTATGTTTTCTAATGTACGCTCCACTGCCTTTTCGTTGTGTGGACTCTTTGCCATTGCCGTCGAAATCCCTTTTCAGTCGAATGGAGCCCCAACTGTCTTTATTGTGCTTCTGTTTCCCTTGCCTGAGAAAACCGATGCACTGACATGTTTCTAAGGCTGAGATCCAAGAATGTACTGCCTATGGTTTCTTCTAGGCCTATCCTAACTTCAGATTTGACACTGCGGTAGTCAATTTGGTGTGAGGTTCTTGTTGTTGGTGGCATGAGAAAGAAATCCAGTGTGATTCTTACACAAGGCACAGTCTAGTTTCCTCAGGACAATGCATTTCACAGGCTATGTTGTCTCCATCGGACTTTCTCACCTCCTTTGACCACACAAGGTTGTCTTTCTTTTGGGGCTCTCCGTTCTCTTCCTTGCATCTATGTGGATGTTGTGTATGCCAGTACCATGCTGTCTTGATGATGGTTGGTTTGTCATCTAGCTGGAGATTGGGCAGCTTGTGGGTCTGAAATCTGCACTTCTTGCTGAAGAGTGTATGGACACTCTCGAGGGTCTTTGTGTTCCAGGCACATTTGGCAATTCTTGGTTGTACTCGTCTGAGACAAACAGTAGGTATTTTGACAGGAATGGGATTGACTCTCTGGATTTCCTCAAGAATGTGGAATCATTTGCACAAGACAGACTATTCCGGTCCATGAGCACTACCTATCATTCCATGATGGGTGTGGGTTTCCTATATTTTCTTTCATCAATGTGTCTCTTGTCCCGGTTTCTCAGTTACGTGTCTTGTATGTTGTTGGTTAGATGGTCTCCTAGGCCTCTTCTTTTTGTTGTTATTGTCATTGTCCACTGGGTTGTCTCCTTCCTTTCTCATTTGGATAGTGTTTTGTGTGTAGTGAAGGGCAAGCAATTTCTGTAGCATCAATGAAGTTTGTACCCTGCTATCAAACTGAGTTTCCTGAATTCTGTACTGTTTTGTTTTGTTTTCTCTTGGGAGAGTGTAGCCTTCATGATTTTCTGTGCAGAGAATCAGGTCAATTGGAGTCTTTCCTTTGCTGTTGGATAATTCTTCCTTCTTATTTCCAGGCCGTTATTATGGCGAAGGCTTCCTCTGCCTGGGTGAATGATTGTAGCCAGAGTACCAGTGTTAGAGGTTGGTGTATGCAGTAACTGGCCATCTTCTCCTTCCTCCCACTCCATCTCTCTGAGTCATCCAGGAAGGGGAGAGCTAAGCCATGGCCCCATGGGCCTCAGCTCAGTGAGCTGTACCTCTGTTCATATGCCCCTCCCTCCAGGGCATAATTTGCTCTACCATCTGTGAACATTCTGTGGCTGAGTTTGGGAGGTTGGGGGTTACATCAGATTTTCCCTCCAGTGCAAGCAATCCTCTGATCATTATATGTTGGCAAATTGCAGTCAGTTTGAGCCCAGCCTTTCGTACCAGCCCAAGACCAGGCTCTGGGAGCTCAACCTGTGTGGCTGAGGATCCAAACCCGGCCTGCTCACCTCTTTGCTCTGTCCTGGTGTGCTCTGGGTCCTGTTACTAAATCGGGGCAAAGCTTAGCATGATGCTCCCAGTCGGATCCGGCGGTGCTGACGTCTCTTTGTAGCTCTGGATTGAGCCCCAAAGACCCCCGATCCCTGGTTACAGAGAACCGTCCATGGCCACACTTTCCGGAGCTGGCACAGTCCTTTGTGGTGAGTGGGGGTGGGGTTTGGAGTAGGGTGACTCAGCCCAACACTCAGGGATATGCATTGGGTGTCCACATCGGTGAGCTACTCACCGATCTCCAATGTGGGGCTCTATGATGACAGTGACAAGCAGAAAGGCCCGCCAAGACTGCAGGGATAAGGGACCCACCCGGCCATTATCATTGCTTCTTCTGCCCACTCGACCTTCTTCTCCCACATCAGGCACAGAACTAGGTTGGATCACATATCCACACGGGACCAAAGAGAACCACCTAGAGTTTTTGGCATAAACCTGGGGATAAAGCCGCTGCCTGAGCTTGCTCCATCCTGACCAGCTAGCTTGGGATATGGCCTGGATGTGTCTGGCCCACCGAGCTTCTCACCCCTCATGAGCCTGACCATTCGGGATTCAGAGCCACCTGACATGACAGGAAATCCCACGCTCTATGTCACTACACATACCCAGGCATGGGACAAATTGCTACCTGGGTGGGATCAGGGCGGTGGACTGGCCTGGGGCTTCCAGGCTTGTCTTTTTGTTCCTCCTGGACAATGGCTGAAGGCACCGACATGAGACCTGACCCAACGTCTAGAGCCCTGGAGACTCACCCTGATTGTGTCGTTTCCTGAGACCACAGCACCAGCACATGGGGACACAGCAGATCCAAGTATACAGCCACGTGATCTGGGGAGTGGGCTTGGCAAGGATGTCAATGTCTCGTTCCCCAGGTTCCAGTTTCTGTTGGGCTCTATTGCCAGGGAAGTTAGGTGATCTCCTGGTGTCCCTGGTGCTGAACAGTGACCCAAACATGACATGGGAAAAGCCATGCCCGGCTCTGTGGACACAGCCACTTTGTGAACCGGGTGCTCTCCTTCATGTCATCAGGGATGTGGCCTTGTAAAAACCATGGGCCTCTCCTCCTGAATTTCTCCCTCTGATAAATGGTGCCCATTCTGGCATCGACTTCAAAGTAAGGCATTAGACGGATAAACCTAGAATCACCTACAGTGCCTATCAAAACTGTAGGCTGGTATGACATGGAGGGCTGGTATCACATGGAGCACAGGTGCACACTGAACCAAGGAAGGATAGTCTCAGGGACTGGCCTAGTACAGAATCCAGCTGAAACTGGCTTGGGACTCCTCTGGGATCTGGCGAGTGTCACTCGTCATCTGGCCTACATCCCCATCCTGCCAAGCAAGGGCTGAATGTCAAGAAACTTCAGACATCGACCACTCAGGTATACAACCTTCCAGGTGTTCCTGTTGCAGGTAGATTCATGTCCACATCTGTCCTCTTGGTCTCCATGGTGGGTTGCTTTGGCTCCCAGCAGTCTTGCCTCTAGGTCACATATCCTTGTATATATCCCCACCCCTCCAGAATGAATGGATATTGTGATTTGGTCCTCGCCTACAGAATGACTTGGGAAAAGTCTGTGACTTCTACTCAATTCTCTCCTGTGATCTTGTGGTCTATGCATGTGTGTGTGCGTGAGCACACATGTATTTGTATCTCTATGTATGATTCATTATATGTATGTATTATATAGGTATTAAGTAGAAAAATTTATGATACATTATATATTATACATATTGCCCTTAATATATATATTAAGTATCCTAATCTTATTCTATATAATAAATTCTTGATATAGAGTATGTTTATTATATATAATCTAGATATATTATGTATAGAATACCTAAACGTGCACATACATACACACACACACACAAAGTTAGGGTTCAGCTTCGGTTAGCGTTTTTGTGTCTCGAAGGCTTGCATTTTGCAACTTCTCAGTCTGCTCTCCAGTTGATCCCCCTCATCTGTTACATCGTTTGCAAATCAATAGTTTCTCACATTCGCTCTGCTGTCTTTTTGTCATGGGGACACTTTGCCTTTGTTGTCAAAATCCCTTTTCAGTCGACTGGAGCCCCAAGTGCCTTTATTATGCTTTTGTTTACCTTGCCTGAAGAGGCCGATCCACAGACATGCTTCTTAGGCCAAGGTCCAGGAATGTACTGCCTATCCGTTTCTTCTAGGCCTGGTCTGACTTCAGATTTGACATTGTGTTAGTCGATTTGGTGTGAGGTCCTTATTGTTGGTGGCACAAGAAAGGAATCCAGTGTGTTTCTTCTGCATGGAGGAGTCCAGTTTCCCAGAACTATGCATTGCAAAAGCTATCTTGTCCCCATTGGACTTTCTCACCTCCTTTGACTGCACAAGCTTGGCTTTCTTTTGGGGCTCCCCTTGCTCTTCCTTGCATCTATGTGCATGTCTTGTGTGCCAATACCATGCTGTCTTGATGATGGTAAGTTTTCAGTCCAGCTGGAGATCAGGTAGCTTTGGGGTCTGAAATTTGTAGTTCTTGTGAAGAATGTATTGACACCCTCGAGGTTCTTTTTGCGTTTCCAGACATATTTGGGAATTCTTGGTTGTACTTGTCTGAGACAACCTGTGGGTACATTGAGAGAAATGGCATCGACTCGCTCGATTTCCTCAAGAGTGTGGAATCATTTGCACAAGATGGACTTTTCCTGTCCATGAGCACTACCTATTATTCCATGTTGGGTGTGTGTAGTCTTCAGTTTCTTTCATCAATGTGTCTCTCTTCCCGTTTTCAGATTTACGTGTCTTGTATGTCGTGGGTTACATGGTCCATTAGATGTTTTCTTTGTGTTGTTACCGTCATTGTCCACAGCGTTGTCACCTACCTTTCTCATTTGGATAGTGTTATGTGTGAACAGAAAGGCAAGCAATTTCTGTAGCGTCAGTGAACGTTGTACCCTGCTATTCAACTGTGTTTCTTGAGTTCTGTTCTGTTTTGTTTGGTTTTCTTTTGGGGGAGGGTGGCCTTCAGCATTTTCTGTACAGAGAATCAGATCAATTGGAGTCTTTCCTCTGCTGTTGGATAATTCTTCTTTCTTCTTTCCATGCCATTATTATGGCAAAGCTTTCCTGTGCCTAGGTGAATGAATGTAGACAGCGTACCAGTGTTACAGGTAGGTGTATGCAATAACTGGCTGTCTCCTCCTTCCTCCCTCTCCATCTCTCTGAGTCATTCAGGAATGTGAGGAGAAGGCCATGACACCAAGAGCCTCAGTTCGGTGGGTGTACCTCTATTCGTCTGCCCCTCCCTCCTGGGTGTAATTTTGCTACCATCTGTGAACCTTCTGTGGCTATGGTTGTGGTGTGTGGGTTCCATCACACCTTTCCCTCCATTGAGACCAATCTGCTCTTCATTATGTGTTGGTAAATTGCAGGCCACCAGATGGGTGGTATGAGGGCAGCCTTTGGTACGTGCCCAAGACCATGCTCAGGGAACACACCCTGTGGAATGAGGATTCATTCCCAACCTTCTCACCTTTGTGCTCTTCCTTGGTGTAATCAGGTCCTGTAGCTGATTCAGGGGGAAGCTTAGCATGATGCTCCAGGGCAGATTCGGCTGTGCTGTGGTCTCTCCATAGCACAGGATTGGGACATGTAGATCCCTAGACCCTGGTTACAGAGAACCCACAATAGTCACACTTCCCAGAGCTGGAGCTGGCCCTTGTGTGTAGACGGGGTGGGATGCGGCCTCTCGTGCCTCAGCCCACACTCAGGGAGAGGCATTTGGTGTTCACATCGGTGAGCTCCTTGCTGAATTCCAGCATGGGGCTCTACCATGACAGTGACCAGCAGAAGGGCCCGCCAAGACCGGAGAGATCAGTGCCTCACCCAGCCATTATCATTTCTTCTGCTGCCCACTCGACCTTCTGCTCCCAGGTCAGGCACAGACCTAGGTTGGATCACATATCCACCAGGGACCAAAAAGAACCACCTAGAGTTTTCGGCATAAACCTCGTGTTAAAGGCGATGCCTGTGCTCGCTCAATCCCAACCCACCAGACTGGGACATGTCTGTGGATGTGTCCAGCCCATGGGCTTCTCAAACCCTCATGATCCTGCTCATTCTAGAGGCAGACCCACCACACAGGGCATGAACACCCACCCCCAATGTCACTCCACAAGCCCAGTCAAGGGACAGTTTACTACCTGGTTGGCATCAGGGTGATGGACTGGCCTGGGCTCCCAGGCTTGTCTTTGGGTTCCTCACAGACAATGGTCCAAGGCAACTCATGTGAGACCTGACCCTGAGTCAGCAGCCGTGGAGGCACAACTTGATTGTGATATTTCCTGAGGCCATTGCCCCTGCACTTGTGGATACAGCAGAGTCATGTTTACAGGCACATGAGCTGGGGTGTGGGCTCCTCTAAGATGTCGATGCTTCATTCCCCAGGATGCAGTGTCTGTTGTGCTCTATTGTTAGGGATGTAAGGTAACCTCGTGGGTTCCCTGGGACAGAACAGTGACAGAAACACGACATGGGAAGAGCCATGGCCCCAGTTCTGTGGACACAGCTGCTTTCAGAACACATTGCTCTCCACCATGTCATCAGGAATATGGCCCTGTACAAACCATGTGCTTCTCCTTCCTAATCTTCCCATCTGCAATATGTTGCTCATTCCGGCATTGACTTCCCAGGGAAGGCATTAGGGGATAGGCCAAGAAACACCTACAGTGGATGTGAAACCTGTAGGTTGGTATCACATGGAGGGCTGGTATCACATGGAGCACAGGTGCACACTGAACCAAGGAAAGATTGTCTCACGGTCTGTCCTAGCACAGAATCCAGCTGAAACTAGTTTGGGACTGCTCTGGGATCTGGGGATTGTCATTCGTCCTCTGGACTACATCCTCTTCCTGACAATCCAGGGCTGAATGTCAAGAAACTACAGACATCGAGCCCTCTGGCATACAACCTTCTAGGTCCCCCTGTTGAAGGTAGATTTACGTCCACATATGTCCTCTTGGTCTCTGGTTTGGCTTGCCCATTCATTGGCTCCCAGCAGTCTTGTCTCCAGGTAACATATCTTTATGGATATCCTCACCCCTCCAGAATGAATGGACATTGTGATTTGGTCCTTGGATACAGACGGACTTGGGAAAAGTCTGTGACTTCTACTCTATTATCTCCTGTGATCTTTTGTTTTATGTGTGTCTGTTCGTGTGAGTACACATGTAGTTGTATCTCTATATATGATTCATTATATGTATGTATAATATAGGTATTACTTAGAATAATAATATATAATATATATATTATACATATTGCCCTTAATATATATATTATGTATATTAAACTTATTCTTTATAATAAATTCTTGATAGAGAATATGTTTATTATATATAATCTAGGTATATTATGTATAGAATACCTACAGGTGCACATACATACACACACAAACACACTGTTAGGGTCCAGCTTCATTTAGGGCTTTTGTGTCTCTAATGCTTGCATTTTGCAACTTCTCCGTCTGCTCTCCAGATATCCAACTCATCAGTTTCTTCGTTTGCAAATGAGTGTTTTCTCACGTTCGCTCCACTGCCTTTTCATCCTATGGACGCTATACCTTTGCCGTCGAAATCACTTTTCTGTCGCCTGGAGCCCACACTGCCTTTATTGTGCTTCTGTTTCCCTTGCCTGAGGAGACCTAGGCACAGTCATGCTTCTAAGGCTGAGGTTCAAGAATATACTGCCTATGGTTTTCTTCTTGACCTGGACTGACTTAAGATTTGACATTGCAGTAGTCGATTAAGTGTGAGGTTCTTGTTGTGGGTGGCACGAGAAAGGATTCCAGTGTGATGCTTATGCATGGAGTGGTCCTGTATCCCCAGGATCACTCATTGCAAAGGCTATCTTGTCCCCATCGGACTTTCTCACCACCTTTGACCGCACAGGCCTGGCTTTCATTTTGGGCTCTCCATTCTCTTCTGTGCATCTATGTGGATGTCTTTTGTGCCAACCTTGCTTTATTGATGATGGTAGGTTTGAAGTCTACTTGGAAATCAGACAGCTTGGGACAGCTGAAATCTACACTTCTTGGTAAGGGTGTATGGACACTCACGAGGGTCTTTTGTCTTTCCAGACACATTTGGGAATTCTTGGTTGTACTTGTCTGAGACAATCCGTGGGTATTTTGAGAGGAATGACATCGACTATCTGGATATCCTTGAGTGTGTGGTATCATTTTCACAAGATGGACTCTTCTGGTCCATTAACCCTACCTATCATTCCATGTCTGGTGTGTGTCATCTTCATTTTCTATCATCAATGTGTCTCTTGTCCCGTTTTCTGAGTTATATGTATCATAGGTCATGGGTTACATGGTCTCTTAGGCATTTTCTTTGTGTTGTTACCGTCATTGTTCACGGGGTTGTCTCCTTCCTTTCTCATTTGGATACTGTTGTATGTATACAGAAAAGCAACCAATTTATGTAGCATCTGTGATGTTTGTACCCTGCTATCGAACTGAGCTTCCTAAGTTCTGTTCTGTTTTGTTTTGTTTTCTCTTGGGGAAGGGTCACCATCATCATTATCTGTGCAGAGAATCGGGTCAATTGGAGCCTTTCCTCTGCTATCAGATAATTCTGCTTTCTTCTATCCATGCCGTTATTGTGGTAAAGGCTTCTCCTGTCTGGGTGAATGAATGTGTCCAGCGTACCAGTGTTAGAGGTAGGTGTATGCAATAACTGGCCGTCTCCTCCTTCTTCTCTCTCCATCACTCTGAGTCATCCAGGAAGGGGAGGACTAGGCCATGGCCCCATGGGCCTCAGCTTGTTGAGTTGTGTCTCTGTTCATCTGCCCCTCCCTCTGGGCATAATTTGCTCTACCATCTGTGAACCTGCTGTGGCTGGGTATCGGAGGATGAGGGTTCCCAAAGATCTTTCCCTCCATAAAGACCAATCCTCTGTTTATTATGTGTTGGCAAATTGCTGTCTAACAGATGGGTGGCCTGAGGCCAGCCTTTTGTACATGCCCAACACCAGGCTCTGGGATCTCACACTGTGAGGTCAGGATTCATACCAGGCCAGCTCACCTTTGTGCTCTTCCTTGGTGTGCTATGGGTCCTGTAGCTGACTCGGGGGGAAGCTCATCATGATGCTCCATGTCAGATCAAGCTGTGCTGAGGTCTCTTTGTAGCCCAGAATTGGGCCCCACATACCCCTGGGCCCTTTTTACAGCGAACCCTCCATGGTTACACTTTCCCAAACCGGTGTTGACCCTTGTAGGCTTGGGGGTGGGATGTGGGGTGGCATGACTTGACCCCACACTCGGGGAGAGGCACTGTGTGTCCACAATGGTGAGCTGCTCGCTGACCTCCAACGTGGTGATTTACCATGACAGTTACCAGCATAAGGACCTGCCAAGAGTGGAAGGATCAGGGCCCCACACAGCCATTATAATTGCTTCTTCTGTCGACTCCACCTTCTGCTCCAAGGTCAGGCACAGACCTAGGTTGGATCACATATCCACCCAGTACCAAGGAAAACCACCTAGAATTTTCAGCATAAACATTGTGTTAAAAGCACTGCCTGGGGTCACTCCACGCTGACCAGACAGCTTGGGACATGGCTGTGGATGTCTCCGGGCCACCGTGCTTCTCACCACTCATGACGCTACCCATTCTCGAGGCAGACCCACCCACAGGACAGGAACAGCCACCCCCAAAAACACTCCACACAGCAAGGCAAGGGACAGATTGCTACTAGGGTGGAATCAGGTTTATGGACTGGCCTGGGGCTCCCAGGCTTGTCTTTGGGTTCCTCCCAGACAATGGCCCAAGGCAACTCACGTGAGACCTGACCCAACGTGAACAGCCCTGCAGGCTCCCCTTCATTGTGACGTTTCCTGAGGCCACATCCACTGCACATATGGACACAGCAGAGCCATGTTTACAGTCACATGAGCTGTGGAGTGGGCTCCTCTAGGATGTAAATGCCTTGGTCTCCAGGTTCCAGTTTCTGTAGGATTTTATTGCCAGGGAAGATAGGTCACCTCGTGAGGTCCCTGGGCCAGAAGAGTGACACAAACACGACATGGGACTAGCCACGGCACTGGCTCTGTGGACACAACTGCTTTCAGAACCGGCAGCTATCCTCCATGTCATCAGTGATGTGTCCCTGTACAAACCATTGTCCTCTCCTCCCGAATTTCCCCATCTGCAAAGAAGCTCTCATTCTACATCAACCTCCTAGGGAAGGTATTAGGCGGATAGGCATGGAAGTATCTACAGTGCCTGTCAAACCTGGAGGCTGTTATCACATGGAGGGCTGGTATCACATGGAGCACAGGTGTGCAATGAACCAAGGACGGATTGTCTCAGGGGCTGGCCTATCACAGAATCCAGCTGAAACAGGTTAGGGACTCCTCTGGGATCCTCAGAGTGTCTCTTGTCTTCTGGCCTATGTCCCCGTCCTGCCGAGCGAGGGCTGAACGTCACAAAACTACAGACATCGACCCCTCTGGCATACAACCTTCCAAGTACTCCTCCTGCATGTAGATTCACGTCCACATGTGTCCTCTTGGTCTCCAGGGTGTGTTGCCCATGCATTGGTTCCCAGCAGTCTTGCTTGCAGGTCACATATCCTTGTGGATATACCCACCCCTCCAGAATGAATGGACATTGTGATTTGGTCCTCCCCTACAGATGGACTTGGGAAGATTCTGTGACTTTTACTAAATTCTCTCCTGTGACCTTGTGGTTTATAGGTGTGTGTGGGCATGAGCGCACAGGTATTTGTATCTCTATGTATGATTCATTATATTACATAGATATTAAGTAGAAAAATTTATGATACAAAATATATATATTATACATGTTGCCTTTAATATATATATTATTTGTCCTAAACTTATTTATATGATAAATTCTTGATATAGAATGTTTATTATATGTAATTTAGGTATATTTTGTAAAGAATACCTACAGGTGTACATATATACACACACACATACACTGTTAGGGTACAGCTTTGCTTAGGGTTTTTGAGTCTCGAAGGTTTCCGTTTTGAAACTTCTCGGTCTGCTCTCCAGATGATCCCCCTCGTCAGTTTAATCATTCGCAAATCAAATTTTTCTCACGTTCGCTCTGCAGCCATTTCATCATGCGCAGCTTTGCCTTTGCAGTCAATATACCTTTACGGTCGACTGGAGACCCAACTGCTTTTACTGTGTTTCTGTCCCTTGCCTGAAAAGACCGATCCAAAGACATGCTTCTAAGGCTGAGATTCAAGAATGTACTGCCTATAGTTTTCTTCTAGGCCTGGACTGACTTCAGATTTGACACTGCCTTAGTCGATTTGTTGTGAGGTTCCTGTTGGTGGTGGCATGAGAAAGGAACCCAGTGTGATTCTTTTGCATGGAGCAGTCCACTTTCTCAGGACCATGCATTGCACAGGATATCATGTCCCTATCGCACTTTCTCACCCTTTTGACCGCACAAGCTTGGTATTCCTTCGGGGCTCTCCGTTTTCTTCCTTGCATCTATGTGGATGTCTTGTGTGCCAATACCATGCTGTGTTGATGATGGTAGGTTTGCTGTCTACTTTGAGATAAGGCAGCTTGGGTGTCTGCAATCTGCACTTCTTGCTGAAGAGTGTATGGACACTCTTGATGGTCTTTAGCATTTATAGACACATTTGGGAATTCTGGGTTGTACTTGTCCGAGACAATCCCTGGGTATATTGAGATAAATGGCATTGACTCACTGGATTTCCTCAAGAGTGTGGAATCATTTGCACAAGACGGACTCTTCCGGTCCATGAGCACTACCTATCATTCCATGTTGTGTGTATGTCGTCTTCATTTTCTTTCATTAGTGTGTCTCTCCTCCCGTTTTCTGAGTTACGTGTCTTGAAGGTAGTGGGTTAGATGGTCTCCTTGGTAGTTTCTTTCTGTTGTAACCGTCATTGTCCACGGGGTGGTCTCCTTCCTTTCTCATTCAGATAGTGTTTTGTGTGTGCAGAAATTCAAGCAATTTCTGTAGTGGCAGTGAAGTTTGTACCCTGGTATCGAACTGAGTTTCCTGATTTCTGTTCTGTTTTGTTTTGTTTTCTCTTGGGGTACAGTCGCCTTCAGCATTTTCTGTGAAGAGAATCGGGTCAATTGGAGTCTTTCCTGCACTGTCGGATAATTCTTCTTTCTTCTTTCCATGCGTTTATTATGGAGAAGGCTTCCTCTTCCTCGGTGAATGAATGTAGCCGCGTACCAGTGTTAGAGGTTTGTGTATGCAATTACTGACCATCTCCTCCTTCCTCCTTCTCCATCTTTCTGAGTTATCCAGCAAGTGGAGGACAAGGCCATGGTGTCATGGGCCTCAGCTCAGTGAGCTGTACCTCTGTTCTTCTGCCCCTCCCTCATGAGCTTAATTTGCTCTACCATCTGTGAAACGTGTGGCTGTGGTTTTGGGTGTGGGGTGAGGGTTCCATCAGACATTTCTCTCCATTGAGACCAATCCTCTGTTCGTTATGTGTTGGCAAATTGCAGTCCAACAGATGGGTGGTCTGAGGCAGCTCTTGGTACGTGCCCAATTCAAGGCTCTGGGAGCTCACCCTGTGTGGTCAGGATTCATGCCCATCCTGCTCACCTTTTGGGTCTTCCTTGGTGTGCTCTGGGTCCTGTAGCTGACTCATGGGGAAGATTAACATGATGCTCCAGGTCAGATCCAGCTGTGCTGAGGTATATTTGTAGCTGAGGATTGGGCCCTGTAGACCCCGGGGCCATGGTTAAAGAGAACTCTCCATGGCCACAAGTTCCGTAGCCGTCGCTCACCCTTGTGGGCTGTGGGGGTGTGGTGCAGTGTGGTGTGACTCGGAGCAACATTCTGGAGGAGGCGTGTCCACATCGGTGAGCTCCTCACAGATATCCAACGTTTGGCTCTACCATGACCATGACCAGCAGAAGGGCCCACCCAGACCAGAGAGATGTGGGACGCAGCCTGCAATTATCATAGTTCTTCTGCCCTTTGGACCTTCTGCTCCCAGGTCAGGCACAGACCTAATTCGGATCACATATCCACCCATGTCCAAAGAGAACCACCTAGAGTTTTGGAATAAACCTCAGGTTAAGGGCTCTGCTTGGGCTCACTCCACGCGGACCAGCCAGCTTGGGACATGGCTGTGGATGTGTCCAGCCCACTGGGTTTCTCTCCCCACATGAGCCTGCCCATTCTGGAGGCAGACCCTCTCCACAGGACAGGAACACCCACCCCCAATATCACTCCACAAATCCAGCAAGGGACAGATTTCTACCGAGGTGGCATCAGGGTGGTGGACTGGTTTGGGGCTCTCAGGCTTGTCCTTGGGGTCCTCCTGGACAATGGCCCAAGATAACACACATGAGACATGACCCAACAGAAACATCCCTGGAGGCTCAACATGATTGTGATGATTCCTGAGGAGGCAGCCCCTGCACATTGGGACACAGCAGATCCATGTATACAGCCATGGGACCTGGGAAGTGGGCTCCTCTAGGATGTCCATGCCTCGTTCCCCTGCTTCCAGTTTCTGTTGGGCTCTATTGTCAGGGAAGGTAGGTCAACTCCTGTGGTCCCTGGCCCAGAACAGTGACACAAACACGACATGAGAAGAGCCATGGCCCCGGCACTGTGGACACAGCTGCTTTCAGAACCGGCTGCTCTCCTGCATGTCATCAGGGATATGGCACACTCCAAACCATGGGCTTCTCTTCCAGAATTTAACCATCTGTAAATTGGCACTCATCCTGGCATTGACGTCCTAGGGATGGCATTAGGCTGATAGGCCTAGAAGCACCTACAGTTCCTGAGAAACCAGTAGGCTGGTATCAAATGGAGGGCTGGTATGACATGGAACACTGTTGCACACTGAACCATGGAAGGATTGTCTCAGGAGCTGGCTTAGTACAGAATCCAGGTGAAACTGGCTTGGGACTGCTCTGGTATCTCAGGAGTGTCACTCTTCCTCTGGCCTACATCCCCATTGTGCCGGGCGATGGCTGAACATCAAGAAACTACAGACATAGACACCTCTGGCATACAACTTTCCATGTCCTCCTGCTGCAGGCAGACTAACGTCCACATGTGCCCTCTTGGTCTCCGGGTGTGTTGCCCATGCATTGGCTCCCAGCAGTCTTGCCTCCAGGTCACATATCCTTGTCAATATTCCCACCCCTCCAGGCTGAATGGACCTTGTGATTTGTTCCTAACCTACAGACAGACTTAGGAAAACTCTGTGACTTCTGCTCATTCTCTCCTGTGATCTTGTGGTTTATGCATGTATTTGCAGATTAGCAAACGCGAATTTGTATCTCTGTGTATGATTCATTATATGTATTTATTATATAGGTATTAAGTAGAAAAATTTATGATACGTAATATGTATATAATACATACTGCCCTTCATATATATATATTATGTATCCTAAATTTATTCTATATAATAAATTCTTTATATAGAATATGTTTATTACATATAATCTAGGTATATCATGTATAGAATAACTACAGGTGCACATACATACACACACACACACACATTGTTGGGTTCAGCATACGTTAAGCTTTTTGTTTCTCAAAGGCTTGTGTTTTCCAACTTCTAGGTCTGCTCTCCAGATGATCGACCTCTTCAGTTTCATCATTTGCAAATCAATGTTTTCTCACGTTTGATCCAGTGCCTCTTCTTTGTGTGGACGCATTTCCTTAGCCATCGAAATCCCGTTTCAGTCGACTGGAGCCCCAACTGCCTTTATTGTGCTTCTGTTTCTCTTTTGTGAGGAGACTGATTAACAGACATGCTTCTAAGGCTGAGGTCCAAGAATGTACTGTCTATGGGTTTTTTCTAGGCCTGGCCTGACTTCAGATTTGACATTGTGGTAGTCGATTTGGTATGAAGTTCTTGCTGTTGGTTTACATGAGAAAGGAATCTAGTGTGATGAGTATGCATGGAGTGGCCCAGTTTTTCCAGGACCATGATTGGAATGGGCTATATTGTCCCTATCGGACTTTCTCACTTCCTTTGATCGCACAAGCTTGGCTTTCTTCTGGAGCTCTCCATTCTCTTCCTTGCATCTATGTGGATAACTTGTGTGTCAATACCATGCTGTCCTGTTAATGGTAAGTTTGTAGTCTAGTTGGAGATCAGGGAGCTTAGGCGTCTGAAATTGGCACTTCTTGCTGAAGAGTGTATGGACACTCTCGAGGGTCTTTTGTATTTCCAGACACATTTGGTAATTCTTGGCTGTACTTGTCTGAGACAATCCATGGGTATTTTGAGAGGAATGGCTTCGACTCTTGGATTTCCTTGAGAGTGTGGAATTGGAATCATTTGCACAGGACGTACTCTTCCGGTCCATGAGCAGTACCTATCATTCCATGTTGGGTGTGTGTCGTCTTCATTGTCTTTCATCAGTATGTCTCTCATCCCGTTTTCTGAGTTACGAGTCTTGTAGGTCGTGGGTTAGATGGTCTCCTAGGCATTTTCTTTGTGTTGTTACCATCATTGTCCACGGGGTTTTTCCCTTCATTTCTCATTCGGATAGTGTTGTGTGTATACAGAAAGGTAAGCAATTTCTTTAGCATCAATGAAATTTTACCGTTATACCGAACTGAGTTTCCTAAGTTCTGTTCTGTTTTATTTTGATTTCTCTTGGGAGATGGTCGCCTTCAACATTTTCTGTGCAGAGATTCGGGACAATTGGAGTCTCTCCTCTGCTGTTGGATAATTCTTCTTTCTTCTTTCTATGATGTTTTAATGGCAAAGCCCTCCTTTGCCTGGTTGAATGAATATAGACAGCGTACCAGTGTTAGAGGTAGGTGTATGCAATAACTGGCTGTCTCCTCCTTCCTCCCTCTCCATCTCTCTGAGTCATCCAGGAAGGGGAGGCATAGTCCATGGTCCCATGGGCCTCAGTTCTGTGAGGTGTACCACTGTTAGTCTGCTCCACCCTCCTGGGGGAAATTTGCTCTACCATCTGTCAACCTTCTGTGGCTGGGGTTGGTGGGGGGGGGTGCTTCCTTCAGAACTTAACATCCATTGATACCAATCCTCTGTTCATTATGTGTTTGTAAATAGCAGTCCACCAAGTGGGTGGTCAGAGGCCACCCTTTAGTACGTGCCCAAGACCAGGCTCTGGGAACTCATCCTGTGGGGTCAGAATTCATCCCCATCCTGCTCACCTTTGTGCTCTTCTTTGGTGTGGTCTGCGTACAGATGATTTGGGAGGAAACTTAGCATGATGCTCCAGGTCAGATCCGGCTGTGCTGAGGTCTCTTCGTAGCCCAGGTTTGGGCCTCGTAGAACCCTGGGACCTGTTATAGAGAATCCTCCATGGCCACACCTTCTGGACCCGGCCCTGACCCTGTGGACAGTGGGGGTGGGGTGTGGTGTGGCGAGACTTGGCCCAGCACTCGGGAGGAGGCATTGGGTGTCCACATCATTGAGCTCCTCTCCGATTTCCAACGTGGGGTTCTACCATGACAGTGACCAGCATAAGGGCCCACCAAGCCCAGAGGGATCAGGGACTCATGCTGCAATTATCAGAGCTTCTTCTGCCCACTCGACCTTCTGCTCCCAGGTCGGGCACAGACCTATGTCTGATCACATATCCATCTGAGACCAAAGAGAACAACCTAGAGTTTTTGGCATAAAGCTCAGTTTAAAGGCACTGCCTGGGCATGTTCCATGTGGACCAGCCAGCTTGGGACATTGCTGTGAATGTGTCCGGCCCACCAGGCTTCTCACCCCTCATGAGCCGGCCCGTTCTGTTTAGAGACCCACACCACAGGACAGGAACATGCACCCGCAATATCAGTCCACACACCCAGGCAAGGGACAGATTGCTAACAGGGTGGCATCAGGGTGGTGGACTGGTTTGGGGCTCCCAGGCTTGTCTTTGGGTTCCTCCTGGACAATGGCCCAAGACAACTCATCTGAGACCTGACCTAACATCACCAGCCCTGTAGGCTCACCACGATTGTGACGTTTCCTGAGGTCACAACCCCTGCACCTGGGGACACAGCAGATCCATGTTTATTGCCACGTAACCTGGGGAGGGGGATCCACTAGGATGTCCATGCCTCATTCCCCAGATTCCAGTTTCTGTTTGTATCAATTGCCAGGGAATTTAGGTCACCTCCTGCAGTGTCTGGCCCAGAACAATGACACAAACCAGACATGGGAAGAGCTATGGCCCTGATTCTGTGAACAGAGCTGGTTTCAGAAAGCAGCTGCGCTCCTCCATGTCATCAGGGATGTGGCCCTGTACAAACGATGGGCCTCTCCTCCCGAATCTCCCCATCTACAAAGTGGTGCTCATTCTGTAATCGACTTCCTAGGGAAGGCATTAGGTAGATAGGCCTAGACGCACCTACAGTGCCTGCCAAACCTGTAGGCTGGTATCACAAGGAGGGCTGGTATCACATGGAGCACAAGTGCACACTGAACCAAAGAAGGATTGTCTCAGTGTCTGCCCTGCACAGAATCACACTGAAAAGGCTTGGGACTGCTCTGGGATCTGGGGAGTGTCTCTCGTCCTCTGGCCTATATCTCCATCCTGCCAAGCGATGGCTGAAAGTCAAGAAACTACAGACATCGACCCTTCTGGCATAGAACCTTCGAGGTCCTCCTGTTGAAGGTCGATTCACGTACACTTGTCCTCTTGGTCTCCCGGGTGGGTTGCACATGCATTGGCTCCCAGCAGTCTTGCCTCCAGGTCACATAACCTTGTGGATATCCCTACCCCTACAGAATGAATAGACATTGTAATTTCATCCTCCCCTACAGACGGACTTTGGAAATGTCAGTGACTCCTACTCAATTCACTCCTGTGATCTTGTGGTTTATGCATGTGTGTGCGTGTGTAGGGACGTGTATTTGTATCTCTGTTTATGATTCTTTATATGTATGCATTATGTAGGTATTAAGTAGAAAAATTTATGATACATAATATATATATTATACATATTGTCCTTAATATATATATTATGTATCCTAATCTTATTCTATATAATAAATTCTTCATATAGAATATGTTCATTATATATAATCTAGGTATATTATACATAAAACACTTACAGGTGCACATATATACACACACACACACTGTTAGGGTTCAGCTTCGATTAGGGTTTTTGTGTATTGATGGCTTGCATTTTGTGACTTCTTGGTCTGCTCTCCAGATGATCCCCATGGTCAGTTTCACCGTTTGCAAATCAATGTTTTCTCATGTTCGCTCCACTGCCTTTTCTCGTGCAGATGCTTCACCTTTGCCGTGAAATACCTTTCCAGTCAACAGGAGCCCCAACTGCCTTTGCTGTACTACTGTTTCCCTTTCCTGAGGAGACCGATCCATTATACATGTTTCTAAGGTAGAGATCCAAGAATGTACTACTTAATGGTTCTTTCTAGGCATGGCCTGAGTTCAGATTTGACATTGCAGTAGTTGATTTGGTGTGAGGTTCTTGTTGTTCATGGCACGAGAAAGGAATCCAGTGTGATTCTTTGGCATGGAGCAGTCCGGGTTCCCCAGGACTATGCATTGTGCAGGCTATATTCTCCCCATCGTACTTTCTCACCTCCTTCGATCGGACACCTTCTCTTTCTTTTGGGGCTCTCCGTTCTCTGCCTTGCATCTATGTGGATGTGTTGTGTGCCAATACAGTGCTGTCTTGATGATGGTAGGTTTGCAGTCTAGTTAGAGATCAGGCAGCTTGCGTGTCTGAAATCTGCATTTCTTGCTGAAGTGTGTATGGACATTCTCGATGGTCTTTTCCATTTCCAGACACATTTAAGAAATCTTGGTTGTCCTTGTCTGAGACAATCTGTGCCTATTTTGAGAGGAACGGCATCGACTCTTTGGATTTCCTTGTGAGTGTGGAATAATTTGCACATGATGGACTCTTCCGGTCTATAAGCACTACTTATCATTCCATGTTGGGTGTGTGTCGTCTTCATTTTCTTTACTCAGTGTGTCTCTCGTCTCGTTTTCTGACACGTGTCTTGTAGGCTGTGCGTTAGATGGTCTCCCAGGCATTTTGTGTTCTTACCATCATGGTCATCGGGGTTGTCTCCTTCCTCTCTCATTCAGTTAGTGTTGTGTGTGTACAGAAATTCAAACATTTTCTTTTGTGCTAGTGAAGTTTGTACCCTGCTGTCAAACTGAGTTTCCTGAGTTCTGTTCTGGTTTGTTTTGTTTTCTCTTGAGGGAGGGTCGCCCTAAGCATTTTCTGTGCAGTGAATCGGGAAAATTGCAGACTTTCCTCTGCTGTCAGATAATTCTTCTTTCTTCTTTCTATGCCTTTATTATGGCAAAGACTTCCTCTGCCTGGGTGTATGAATGTAGCCAGAGTACCAGTGTTAGACGTAGGTGAATGCAATAACAGGCCGCCTCCTCCTTCCTCCCTCTCCATCTCTCTGAGTCATCCAGGAAAAGGAACACTAGACTGTGGTCTCATGGGCCTCAGCTGGGTGATCTATATTTCTGTTGGTCTGCACCTCCCTACCAGGTGTAATTTGCTCTACCATCAGTGAACCTTGTGTGCCTGGGGTTGGGGAGGTGGGATATCCATGAGACCTTTAGCTCCATTGAGACCAATCCTCTGTTCCTTATGTGTTGGCAAATTGCAATCCACCAGATGCGTGGTCTGATGTCAACCTTTGGTAAATGCCCAAGACCATGATCTGGGATAGCACCCTGTGTGGTTAGGATTCATCCCCGGCCTGCTCATCTTTGTGCTCTTCTTTACTGTGCTCAGGGTCCTGTACCTGACTCGAGGAGAAGATTAGCATGATGCTCCACGTCAGATCCGTCGGTCCTATGGTCTTTTCGTAACCCAAGATTGGGTTCCGTAGACCCCTGGCCCCTGGTTACATAGAACCCTCCATGGCCACACATTCCGGAACCTGTGCTGGACCTGGTGGGCAGTGGTGGTGGGGTGTGCGTTGGCGTGAATTGGCCCAACATTCGGGAAGAGGCATTGGGTGTCCAAATCTGTGAGCTCCTCACCGATCTCCAGCATGGGCCTCTACCATGACAGTGACCAGCAGAAGGGCCGGCCAAGACTGGAGGAATAGAACCCCATCCGGCCTTTATCATTGTTTCTTCTGCCTGCTCGACCTTCTGCTCCCAGGTCAGGGCAGACGTAGTTCGGATCATATATCCACCTAGGACAAAAGAGAACCACCTAGAGTTTTGACAAAAAGCTCGGGTTAAAGGCGCAGCCTGGGCTTGCTTCATGTGGACCAGCTAACTTGGGACATGGCTGTGGATGTGTCCATCCACCAGGCTTCTCACCCTGCATGAGCCTGCCCATTCTGGAGGCAGACCAACACCACAGGACAGGAACACCTACCCCCAGTATCACTCCACACAAGGCAAGGGGCAGATTGCTACCCGTGTGGCATCAGGTTGGGGGATGGCCTGGAGCACCTGGGGTGTCATTGGGTTCCTCCCAAACAATGGCCCAAGGCAACTCACGTGAGACCTGACCAAAGGTCAACAGCCCTGGAAGCTCAGCCTGATTGATAAGTTTCCTAAGACCACAGCCGCTGCACATGGGGACATAGCAGAGCCATGATTACAGCCACATGAGCTGGTGAGTGGGCTCCTCTAGGATGTCAATGCCTCGTATCCCAGGCTCCAGTTTGTTTTGGGCTCTATTTCGAGGGAGGTTAGGTCACTCCTGGGGGTCCCTGCTCCAGAACTGTGACACAAACACGATATGGGAAGAGCCGTGGACCCAGATCTGTTGACACAGCTACTTTCAGAACCGGCTGCTCTCCTCCATGTCATAAGGGAAGTGGCCCTGTACAAACCATGGGCATCTCATCCGGAAACTCCCCATCTGAAAAGTGGTGCTCATTGTTGCATCAACTCTCTAGGGAAGCCATTAGGCAGACAGGCATAGAAGAACTTACAGTTCCTGCTAAACCTGTAGGCTGGTATCACGTGGAGGGCTGGTATCACATGGAGCACAGGTGCACACTGACCCAAGGAAGGATTGTCTCAGGGGCTGACCTTGCACAGAATCCAGCTGAAACCGGCTTGGGACTGCTCTGTGATCTGGGGATTGTCACTCGTTCTCAGGCCTACATCCCCATACTGCCAAGCGAGGGCTGAAATTCAAGAAACTACAGACATTGAACCCTCGGGCATACAACCTTCCAGGTCCTCCTGTTGCAGGTAGATTCACGTCCACATGAGTCCTATTTGTCCCCGGGGTGGGTTCCACATGCACTAGCTCCCAGCAGTCTTGCCTCTAGGTCACATAACTTTGTGGATATCCCCACCCCTCCAGAATGAATGGACAGTGTGATTTCGTCCTCCCCTACAGACTGACTTGGAAAAAGTTGGTGACTTCTATTCAGTTCTCTCCTGTGATCTTGTGGTTTATGCATGTGTGAGTGAGACTGCACGTGTATTTGTATCTCTATGTATGATTCATTATATGTATGTATTATATAGGTATTAAGTAGATAAATTTATGATACATAATATATATATTATACATATTGTCCTTAATATATATTATATATCCTAAACGTATTCTATATAATAAATTCTTGATATAGAATATGTTTTTTATATATAATCTATGTATATTATACATAGAACACCTACAGGTGCACATATATACACACCCACACACTGTTAGTGTTCAGCTTCGGTTAGGGTTTTTGTGTCTCAAAGGCTTGCCTTTTGCGACTTCTCGGTCTGCTCTCCACATGACCCCCTCGTCAGTTTCATTGTTGGCAAATCAATTTTTTCCCACGTTCGCTCTGCTGCCTTTTGGTCATGCAGACACTTTGCCTTTGCCATCAAAATCCCTTTTCAGTCGACTGGAGCACCAAGTGCCTCTATTGTGCTTCTCGTTCCTTTACCTGAGGTGACTGATCCATTACACATGCTTCTTAGGCGGTGGTGCAAGAATGTACTGCCTATGGGTTTCTTCTAGGTCTGGCCTGACTTCAGATTGACAGTGTAGTAGTCCATTTGTTGTGCAGTTGTTTTTGTTGGTGGCACGAGAAAGAATCCAGTGTGATTCTTAGGTATGGAGCAGTCCAGGTTCCCAGGACCATGCCTTGTGCAGGCTATCTTGTCCCCATCGGACTTTCTCACCTCCTTTGACCGGACAAGCCTGGTTTTCTTTCGGGGCTCTCTCTCCTCTTCCTTGCATCTGTGTGGATGTATTGTGTGCCAATACCATGCTGTCTTGATGATGATAGGTTTGCAGTCTAGTTGGAGATTAGGCAGCTTGGGTGTCTGTGATCTGCACTTCTTGATAAAGAGTATATGGACACTATCAGGGGTGTTTTGCATTTCCAGACACATTCGGGACTTCTTGGTTGTCCTTATCTGAGACGTACGTGGCTATTTTGAGAGGAATGGAATCGAATCTCTGGATTTCCTCGAGAGTGTGGAGTCATTTGCACAAGATGGACTCTTCAGGACCATAAGCACTACCAATCATTCCATGTTGGGGGTTTGTCGTCTTCATTTTCTTTCATCAATGTGTCTCTGGTCTCATTTTCTGAGTTACCTGTCTTGTAGGTCGTGGGTTAGATTGCCTCCTAGGCAAATTTGTGTTGTTACAGTCATTGTCCACAGGGTTGTCTCCTTCCTTTCTCATTCGGATTGTGTTGTGTGTGAACAGAAATTCAAGCAATTTGTGTAGCATCAGTGAGGTTTGTACCCTGCCATCAAATTGAGTTTCTTTAGTTCTCTTCTGTTTTGTTTTCTGTTGGGGAAGTTTTGCCGTCAGCATTTTCTGTGAAGAGAATCAGGTCAATTGGAGTCTTTCTTCTACTGTCGGATAATTCTTCTTTCCTCTTTCCATGCCTTTATTATGGCAAAGACTTCCTCTGCCTGTGTGAATGAATGTAGCCAGTGTACCAGTGTTAGAGGTAGGTGTATGCAATAACTGGCTATCTCCTCCTTCCTCCCTCTCTGTCTGAGTCATCCAAGAATGGGAGGACTAGGCCATAGCCCCATGAGCCTCAGCTTGGTGTGCTGTACCTCTGTTCATCTGCCCTTCCCTCCTGGGCATAATTTGCTCTACCATCTGTGAAACTTCTGTGGCTGGGGTTGGGGGTCTGGGGTGCCATCAGGTCTTTAGTTCTATTGAAACCAATTCTCTGTTCATCATGTTTTGCAAATTGCAATCTACTAGATGCATAGTCTGAGGTCAGCCGTTGGTATGTGCCCGATACCAGTCTCTGGGATTGCACCCTGTGGAGTCAGGATTCATCCCCAGCCTGCTCATCTTTCTGCTCTTCTTGGTGTGCTAAGGGTCCTGTAGCTGTCTCCGGGGGAATGTTAGCATGATGTTCCATGTCAGCTCCGGCTGTGCTACGGTCTCTTCATAACCCAGGATTGGGCCCCGTATACACCTGGGCCCTGGATACATAGAACCCTCCATGGCTACACATTCTGGAACTGGCGCTGGACCTTGTGGGCAGTGGGGGTAAGGTGCACGTTGGTGTGAATTGGCCCAACACTCGCAGAGAGGCATTGGGTTTCCACATCCGCGACCTCCTCAACGATCTCCAATGTGGGGCTCTACCATGACCATGACCAGCAAAAGGGCCGGGCAAGATCAGAGGGATAAGGGCCCCACCCAGCCATTATCAATGCTTCTTTGGCAATTCGACCTTCTGCTCCCAGGTCAGGGCAGACCTAGGTCGGATCACATATCCACCTGGGATGAAACAGATCCACCTAAAATTTGGCATAAAACTCGGTTTACAGGAGCGGCCTGGGCTTGCTTCATGTGGACTAGCTAGCTTGGGACACGGTTGTGTATGTGTCCAGCCACCAGGCTTCTCATCCTCCATGAGCCTGCCCATTCTGGAGGCAGACCCACCCACAGGCCTGGAACACCCAACCCCAGTATCACTCCACACAACAAGGCAAGGGGCAGATTGCTACCAGGGTGGCATCAGGTTTGTGGACTGGCCTCGGAGTCTCAGGCTTATCTTCGGGCTCCTCCCAGACAATGGCCCAAGGCAACTAACGTAGACCTAACCCAACATCAACAGCCCTGGAGTTTCACCCTGACTGTGACGTTTCCTAAGGTCACAGCCCCAGCACATGGGGACACAGAAAAGCCATGTTCACAGCCAAGTGAGATGGGGAGTGGGCTCCTCTAGAATGTCGCTGCCTCGTTCCCCAGGTTCCAGTCTTTTTTTCTGCTCTATTGCCAGGGAAGTTAGGTCACTTCCTGTGGTCCCAGGCCCAGAACAATGACACAAGCATGACATGGACAATCCCTGGCCCCGGCTCCGTGGACACAGCTGCTTTCAGAACGGGCTGCCCTCCTCCATGTCATCAAAGATGTGGCCCTGTACAAACCATGGGCCTCTCCTCTCGAATCTCCGCATATGCAAGCTGGCACTCACTGTCGCATTGACTTCCTAGGGAAGGCATTAGGTGGATAGGCCTAAAAGCACCTACAGTGCCTGTCAAACCTGTAGGCTGGTATCACATGGAGGGCTCGTATCACCTGAAGCACAGGTGCACACTGGATCAGGGAAAGATTGTTTCAAGGACTGGCCTAGCACAGAATCCTACTGAAATAGGTTTCAGATAGCTCTGGGATCTGGAGAGTGTAACTCGTACTCTCGCCTACATCCCAGTACCATTGAGTGAGGACTGAACGTCAAGAAAAGACAGACATCGACCCCTCTGGCATACAACCTTCCAGGTCCTCCTGTTGCAGGTAGATTCACGTTCACACGTGTCCTCTTGGTCTCCAGGGTGGGTTGCACATTCATTGGCTCCCAGCAGTCTTGCCTCTAGGTCACATAACCTTGTGGATATCCCAACTCCTCCAGAATGTATGGACATTGTGATTTCGTCTCCCCTAAGGACAGACATGGGAAAAGCCAGTGACTTCTACTCAATTCTCTCCTATGATCTTGTGGTTTATGCATGTGTGTGCACGTGAAGGCACGTGTATTTGTATCTCTATGTATGATTCATTTTATGTATGTATTATATAGGTATTAATATGAAAAATTTATTATAAATATCTTATACATATTGCGCTTAATATGTATTATGTATATGAAACTTATTCTATATAATAAGTTGATATAGAATGTTTATTACATATAATCAATGTATATTATACATAGAACAACTACAGGTGCACATATATACACACTCACGCACTATTAGAGTTCAACTTCGTTTAGGGTTTTTGAATCTTGAAGGCTTGTGTTTTGTGACTTCTCGGTCTGCTCTGCAGATGATCCCCCTCGTCAGTTTCATCATTTGCAATTCAATGTTTTCTCACGTTCGCTCTGCTACATTTTCGTTCTGAAGATGCTTTGCCTTTGCCATCAAAATCCCTTTTCAGTCGACTGGAGACTCAGCTGCCTTTATTGTGCTTCTCTTTCCCTTGCCTGAGGAGACTGATCTGAAAGACATGCTTCTAAGCTGAGGTCCAAGAATGTACTGCCAATGGGTTTCTGTTAGGCCTGGTCTGACTTCAGATTTGACATTGCAGTAGTCGATTTGGTGTGAGGTTCTTGTTCTTGATGGCTTGAGAAAGGAATCCATTGTGATTCTTAGGCATGAGTAGTCCAGGTTTCCCAGAACCATGCATTGCACAGGCTATCTTGTCACCATTGGACTTTCTCACCTCCTTTGATCGGTCAAGTTTGGCTTTCTTTCGTGGCTCTCTGTTCTCTTCCTTACATCTATGTGGATGTCTTGTGTGCCAATACCATGCTGTCTTCATGATGGTAGGTTTGTAGTCTAGTTGGAGATCAGGCAGCTTGTGTTTCTGAAATTTGCACCTTTGCTGAAGAGTGTATGGACACTCGCAAGGGGCTTTTGCCTCTCCAGACACATATGGGACTTCCTGGTTGTCATGTGTGAGACAATTCGTGGGTATTTTGAGAAGAATGACATCGACTCTGGATTTCTTCCAAACTGTGGAATTATTTGCACAAGACAGACTCTTTTGGTCCATGAGCACTCCCTATCATTCCGTTTTGGGCGTGTGTCACCTTCATTTTCTTTCATCAATGTGACTCTCGTCCATTTTCGAAGTTACGTGTCTTGTAGGTCGTGTGTTAGATGGTCTTCTAGGCATTTTCTTTGTGTTCTTACAGTCATTGTCCACAGAGTTGTCTCCTTGCATTCTCATTCGGATACTGTCATGTGTGTACAGAAATTCAACCAATTTCTGTAGTGTCAGTGAAGTTTGTACCATGCTATCGAACTGAGTTTCCCGAATTCTGTTCTCTTGTTTTGTTTTCTTTTGGTGGAGGGTCGCCGCCAGCATTTTCTGTGCAGAGAATCGGGTCAACTGGAGTCTTTCCTCTGCTGTTGGAAAATTCTTCGTTCTTCTTTCCATGCCTTTATTATGGTGAAGAACTCCTCTGCTTGGATGAATGAATGTAGCGAGCATACCAGTATTAGAGGAAGGTATATGCAATATCTGGTCATCTCCTCCTTTCTCCCACTCCATCTCTCTCAGTCATCCAGGAAAGGCAAAACTAAGCCAGGTCCCGTTTGGCCTCAGCTCAGTTAGCTGTACTTCTGCCCCTCCCTCCTGGGCGCAATTTGCTCTACCATCTGTGAAAATTCTGTGGCTGGATTTGGGGGTGTGGGAGTTCCATCAGACCTTTCCCTCCATTGTGACCAATCCTCTGTTCATTATGTGTTGGCAAATTGCACTCCAGCAGATGGGTGCTCTGACGTCAGCCTTTGGTACGTGGCCAAGACCAGGATCTGGGATTTCACCCTGTGGGGTCAGGATTCATCCCTGTCCTGCTCACCTTTGTGCTCTTCCTTGGTGTGCTCCGGGTCCTGTAACTGACTCAGGGCAAAGCTTAGCATGATGCTCCATGTCAGATCCGGCTGTGCTACAGTCTCTTTGTAACCCAAGTTTTGGCCCCGTAGACCCCTGGGCCGGGGTTACAAAGAACCATCCAGGGCCAAACATTCCACAGCCAGCCCTGGCCATTGTGGGCAGTGGGGGTTGGGTTCACATTGGCGAGACTCGGCCGAAGACTCGGGGAGAGGCTTTGGGTGTCCACATCAGTGAGCTCTTCGCCAATCTTCAACTGGGGGCTCTATCATGACCAGCAGAAGGGCCCACCAAGACCGGAAGTATCAGGGCCCCAACCGGCCATTATCATTGCTCCTTCTGCCCACTCAATCTTCTAATCCAAGGTCAGGCTCAGACCTAGGTCGGATCACATATCCTCCTGGGGCCAAAGAGAACCACCAGGAGTTTTTGGCATAAACCTTGGGTTAAAGGTGCTGCCTGGCTTCACTTCATGTCGACCAGCCAGCTTGGGACATGGCTGTTGAAGTGTCCGGTACACTCTGCTTCTCACCCTTCATGAGCCTGCCCATTCTGGAGGCAGTCCAACCACACAGGAAAGGAACACCCACCACCAATATCACTCCACACAGCAAGGCAATGGACATATTGTTACCAGGGTGGCATCAGGTTGGTTGACTGGCATCAGACTCCCAGGCCAGTTTTTGGTTTCCCTCTGGACAATGGCTGAAGGCAACTCATGTGAGACCTGACCGAATGTCAATAGCCCTAGAGACTCACCCTGATTGTGACGTTTCCTGAGGACACAGTCCCAGCACATGGGGACACAGCAGAGCCATGATTGCAGGCCACGTGAGGTTGGGAGTGGGTTCCTCTAGGGTGTTGATGCCTCATTCCCCAGGTTCCTGTTTCTGTTGGGGTCTATTGCCAGGGAAGTTAGGTCACTTCCTGGGGTCCCTGGTCCAGAACAGTGACACAAACATGACATGGGAAAAGCCATGGCCCCAGCTCTGTGGACAGACTGCTTTCAGAACCGGATGCCCTCCTCCATGTCATCAGGGATGTGGCACTGTACAAACCAAGGGCCTCTCCTCCCGCATCTTCCCATCTGCAAGGTCATGCTCATATTGGCATCGACTTCTTAGACAAGGCATTAGGCAGACAGTCCTAGAAGCACCTACAGTGCCTGTCAAACCTATAGGCTGGTATCACATGGAGGGCTGGTGTCACATGGAGAAAAGGTGCACACTGAACCAAGGAAGGATTTTCTCAGGGTCTGGCTTAGCTAGAATCCAGCTGACACAGGCTTGGGACTGGTCAGGGATCTGGGGAGTGTCATTTATCTTCTGGCCTACATCCCTATTCCTACGAGCGAGAGCTGAATGTCAAGAAATGAAGGACATCAACCCGTCTGCATACAACCATACATGTCCTCCTGTTGTGGGTAGATTCACGTCCATTTGTGTCCTCGTGGTATTGGGGGTGTGTTTCCCATGCATTGGCTCTGAGCATTCTTGCCTTCAGGTCACATATCTTTGTGGATATCCCAACCCCTCCAGAATGAATGGACATTGTGGTTTGGTAATTGTCTACAAACGGATTTGGGAAAAATCTGTGACTTCTACCCATTTCTCTCCTGTGATCTTGTGGTTTATGCATGTGTGTGTGCGTGAGAGCATGCGTATTTGTATCTCTATGTATGATTCATTATATGTATGTATTATGTAAGTATTAAGTAAAAAGCTTATTACACATAATATATATTATACATATTGCCATTAATATATATGTTATGTATACTAAACTTATTCTGTACAATAAATTCTTGATAAAGAATATGTTTATTATATATAATCTATGTACATTATACATAGAACCCCTACAGGTGCACATTTACAAACACACACACACACTGTTAGGGTTCAGCTTTGGTTAGGCTTTTTGAGTCTAGAAGGCTTGCCTTTTGGGACATCTCGGTCTGCTCTCCAGATGATCCCCCTCATCAGTTTCATCATTTGCACATCAGTGTTTTCTCACATTTGCTCTCCTACCTTTGCGTCGTGTGGACGCTTTGCCTTTTCCTTCGAAATTGCTTTTCAGTCAACTGGAGCTCCAACTGCCTTTATTGTGCTCCTGTTTCCCTTGCCTGAGGAAAACGACTTATCAAACATGCTTCTAAGGCTGAGGTCCAAGAATATACTGCCTATGTGTTTCTTCTAGGCCTGGCCTGACTTCAGTTTTGACATTGCAGTAATCATTTGGTGTGAGGTTCTTGTTTTTGGTGGCATGAGAAAGGAACCCAGTGTGATTTTTAGGCATGGAGTGGTCCACGTTCCCCAGGAGCATGCATTGCGCAGGCTATCTTGTCCTAATCGAACGTTCTCACCTCATTTGATCGGACAAGATTGGCTTTCTTTTGGTGCTCTCCATTCACTTCCTTGCAACTATGTGGATGTCTTGTGTGCCAATACCATGCGGTCTTGATGAGGTAGGTTTGCCGTCTAGTTGGAGATCAGGTAGCTTGTGTGTCTCAAATCTCCACTTCTTGCTGAAAAGTGTATGGACACTCTAGAGGGTCTTTTGCGTTTCCAGACTGATTTGGGACTACTTGGTTGTCATTGGCTGAGACAATCTGTGGGTATTTTGAAAGGAATGGCATCTATTCTCTGGATTTCCTCTGGATTTCCTCAACAATTTGGAATCACTTGCACAAGACGGACTCCTCCGGTCCATGAACACTACCTATCATTCCATTTTGGACCTGTGTCGTCTTCATGTTTTCATCAATGTGTCTCTCGTCCCATTTCTGAGTTACATGTCTTGTAGGTCTTGGGTTAGATGGTCTCCTAGGCATTTCTTTGTGTTGTTAATGTCATTGTTCATGGGGTTGTCTCCTTACTTCTCATTTGGATAGTGTTGTGTGTGTACAGAAATTCAAGAAATTGAATTTCGGTAGCGTCAGTGAATTTTATACCCTGATATCCAACTGAGTTTCCTGAGTTCTGTTCTGTTTTGTTTTGTTTTCACTTGGCGGAGGGTCGCCATGAGCATTTTCTGTGCAGAGAATCCAGTCAATTGGAGTCTTTCATCTGCTGTCGGATAATTCTTCTTTATTCTGTCTCTGACGTTATGGTGAAGCCTTCTTCTGCCTGGGTGAATGATTGTAGCTAGCGTACCACTATTAGAAGTAGGTGTATGCAATAACTGGCCGTCACCTCCTTCCTTCCTCTCCATCACTCTGAGTTATCCTGGAAGGGGAGGACTAGGCCATTGCCCCATGGGCCTGAGGTCTCTGAGCTGTACATCTGTTATTCTGCTCCTCCCTCAGGGGTGTACTTAGCTCTACCATCTGTGAAACATCTGTGGCTGAGTTTGGGGGGGTTGGTGTTCCATCAGACCTTTCCTCCACTGAAACCAATCTTCTGTTCATTATGTTTTGACAAATTGAGTCCACAAGATGGGTGTTCTGAGGCTAGCCTGTGGTCAGTGTCCAAGACCAGGCTGTGGGATCTCACCCTGCGGGGTCAGGATTTATCTGCGGCCTGCTCACCTTTGTGCTCTTCCTTAGTGTGCTCGGGGTACTGTGGCTGATTCAGGGGGAAGCTTTGCATTATGCTCCATATAGAATCTGGCTGTCCTACCGTATTGTTGTAACCCAAGATTGTGTGCTGTAGACCCCTGGGCCTGGTTACACAGAACCCTACAGGGCCACACTTTCTGGAGCCGGTGCTGTCCCTTGTGAGCAGTGGGAGTGGGGTGCACATTGGCGTGACTTGGCCCAACACTCATGGCGTGGCATTGGCTCTCTACATCGGTGAGCTCTTCGCTGATTTCCAACGTGGGGCTCTACCATGACAGTGACCAGCAGAAGGGCCCGCAAAGACTGGAGGTATCAGGGCCTCACGTGGCCATTATCATTCCTTCTTCTGTCATCTCAACTTTCTGCTCCGAGGTCAGGCACACACCTAGGTCAGATCACATATCCAGCTGGGACGAAATTGTACCACATAGAGTTTTTAGCATAAACCTCGGATTAAAGGCACTGCCTGGACTAGCTTCATGTGTACCAGCCAGCATTTGACATGGCTGTGGATGTGTAAAACCCACTGTGGTTCTCACCCCCCATGAGCCTGCCCTTCTGGAGGGAGACACACCCCACAGGATAGGAACACCCACCCCCAATATCACTCCACACAATAGGGCAAGGGACAGATTGCTACCAGAGTGGAATCAGGTTGGAGGACTGGCCTAGGGCTCCCAGGATTGTCTTTGGGTTCCTCCTTGAAAATGGCCCAAGAAAATTCTCGTGAGACCTGACCTAAAGTCAACAGCCCTGGAGGCTCACCCTAATTGTGACGTTTCCTGAGGACACAGCTTCAGCACAAGGGGACACAGCAGAGCCATGATTACAGCCATGTGAGCTGAGGAGTGGGCTCTTCAAGGATGTCCATGCTTCATGCTCCAGGTTGCAGTTTCTGTTGGGCTGTAATACCAGGGAAGTTAGGTCACTTCCTGTGGTCCCTGTAACAGAAAAGTGACACAAACATGACATTGGAAGAGCCATGGGCCTGGCTCTGTGGACACAGCTGCTTTCAGAATTAGCTGTTCTCCTCCATGTCATCAGGGATGTGGCCCTGTACAAACCATGGGCCTCTCCTCCCGAATCTCCCCCTCTGTGAAGTGGTGCTCATTTTGCCATCGACTTCCTAGGGAAGGCATTAGGCGGATAGGCCTAGAAGCACGTACAGTGCCTGGTAGGCTGGTATCACATGGAAGGCTGCCATCACATGGAGCAGAGTTGCACACTGAACCTAGGAAAGATTTTTTCAGGGTCTGGCCTAGCACAGAATCCAGCTGAAACAGGCTTGGGACTGCTCTGGGATCTGGGGAGTTTCACTAGTCCTCCGGCCTACATTCCAGTCCTGCCAAGTGAGGGCTGAACATCAAGAAACTATCTGATATTGACCCCTCTGGCATACAACGTTCACAGTCCCCCTGTTGCAGGTTGATTCACGTCCACATATCTCCTCTTTTTCTCCGGGCTGGGTGGTCTATGCATTGGCTCCCAGCAGTCTTGCCTCCAGGTCATATATTCTTGGGGATATCTACACCCCTCCAGAATGATTGGACATTGTGATTTGGTCCTTGCCTACAGATAGACTTAGGAAAACTCTGTGACTTCTACTCAATATTCTCCTCTGATCTTGTGGTTTATGCGAGTTTGTGCGCATGAGCGCACGCATATTTGTATCTCTATTTATTATTCATTATATGTATGTATTATATAGGAATTTAGTAGAAAAATTTATGACACATAATATACATATTACCCTTAATATATATATATATATATATATATAATGTATCCTAAACCTATTCTATATAATAAATTCTTGGTAGTATATGTTTATTATATATAATCTAGGTATATTATGTATAGAATACATACAGGTGCACATACAAACAGAAACGCACGTTGTTAGGGTTCACCTTCCATTAAGGTTTTTGGGTCTCAAAGGCTTGCATTTTGCGAATTCTGTCTGCTCTCAAGATGATTTCCCTCATCAGTTTCACTGTTTGCAAATCAATGTTTTCTCAGTTTTGCACCGCTTCCTTTTCATCCTTCAGACACTTTGCCTTTGCTGTCCAAATCCCTTTTAAGTCGCCTGGACACCCGACTGCCTTTATTGTGCTTCTTTTTCCCTTGCCTGAGGAGAACGATCCATAGACATGCTTCTAAGCCTGAGGTCCAAGAATGTACTGCCTATGGCTTTCTATTATTCCTGGCCTGACTTCAGATTTGACACTGCATTAGTTGATTTGGTGTGAGGTTCTTGTTGTTGGCTTGTGAATGGAATCCAGTGTGATGTTTAGGCATGGAGCAATCCAGTTTCCCCAGAACCATTCATTGCTCAGGCTATCTTCACCCCATCGGACTTTCTCATCTCCTTTGACCACACTAGCCTGGATTTCTTTCAGGGCTCTACGTTCTCTTTCTTGCATCTACTAGGATGTCTTGTGTAACAATACCATGCTCTCTTGATGATGGTAAGTTTGCAGTCTAGTAGGAAATCAGGCAGCTTAGGACGTCTGAAATCTGCACTTCTTTCTGAAGAGTGTATGGACACTCTCGAGGATCTTTTGCATTTCAAAACACATTTGAGATTTCTTGGTTGTCCTTGTCTGAGACAATCCGTGGGTATTTTGAGAGGAATGGCTTGGATTCTCTGGATTTCCTCAAGAGTGTGGTATGGTTTGCACAAGACAGACTCTTTCAGTCCATGAGCACTACCTATCATTCCATGTTGGGTGTGAGTCTTCATTTTCTTTCATCGGTGTGGCTCTTGTCCTGTTTTCTGAGTTATGTGTCTTGTAGTTCGTGGGTTAGATGGCCTCCTAGGCATTTTCTTGTGTTGTTACCATCATTGTCTACGGGGTTGTCTCATTCCTTTCTCATTCTGATAGCGTTGTGTGTGTACAGAAAGGCAACCAATTTCGATAGCATCAGTTAAGTTTGTACCCTGCTATCGAAATGAGTTTCCTGAGGCCGTTCTGTTTTTTTTTTTCTCTTGCGGGAGGGTCGCCATCAGCATTTTCTGTGCAGAGAATTGGGTCAGTTGGAGTCCTCCTCTGCCATCGGATAATTCTTCTTTCTTCTTTCCATGCCTTTATTATGGTGAAGGCTTTCTCTGCCTGGGGAATGAATGCAGCCAGTGTACCAGTGTTAGAGGTAGGTGTATGCAATAACTGGCCGTCTCCTCCTTCCTCCCTCTCCATCTCTCTGACTCATCCAGGAAGGAATGACTAGGCCATGGCCCCATGGGCCTCAGCTCGGTAACCTGTACCTCTGTTCGTCTTCCTCTACCTCCCAGGTGTTAAGTTGCTCTACTATGCATGAAACTTCTGTGGCTGGGGTTGGGTGGGGTGGTGGTTCCATCAGACGTTTCCCTCCATTGTGACCAATCCTATGTTCATTATGTGTTGGCAAATGCAGTCCACCAGATAGGTGGTCTGAGGTCAGCCATTGATACGTGCACAAGACCAGGCTCTGGGATCTCACCCTCTGGAATCAGGACTCCTCCCCAGCCTGCTTACCTTTGTGCTCTTCCTTGATGTGTTGTGGGTCCTGTAGCTGACTGGGGGGAAGTTTATCATGATGCTCCTTCGCAGATCTAGCTGTGCTGCGGTCTCTTCGTAAACCAGGATTGGGCCCCGCAGACCCGTGGTTCCTAATTAGAGAGAACCCTCCACGGCCACACATTCCAGTGATGGTGCTGGCCCCTGTGGGCGGTGGGGGTTGCTGGAGCATTGGTATGACTCTGCCCAACACTCGGGAAGAGGAATTGGATGTCCACATTGGAGGCCCTGGCCGATCTCCAACGTGAGGCTCTATCATGACAGTGAAAAGCAGAAGGGTCCACCAAGACCGGAAGAATAAGGGCTCCCTCGGCCATTATCATTTCTACTTCTGCCCACTCGACCTTCTGCTCCAACATCAGGCACAGACATAGGTTGTATCACATATCTACCCAGGACCAAAGAGAACCACCTAGAGTTTATAGCATAAACCTCAGTTTAATGGCACTGCCTGGGCTCTCTCCATACTGAGCAGTCAGCTTGTGACATGGCTGTGGATGTGTCCGGTCAACCAGGCTTCTCACCCTTCATGAGCCTGCTGCCAATTCTGGAGGAAGACCCACCCCACAGGACAAGAACAAACACCCGCAATGACACTCCACCCAACAAGGCAATGGACAGATTGCTAACTGGGTAGCATCAGGTTGCTGGACTGGCCTGTGGCTCCCAGGCCTGTCTTGGGTTTTTCCCAGACAATGACCCAAGGCAACTCACGTGAGACCTGACCCAACTTCAACAGCCCTGGAGATCACTCTGATTGTAAGGTTTCCTGAGGCCACAACGCCATCATATGGGGACACAGCAAAACCATGATTACAGCCATGTGAGCTGGAGAGTGGACTCCTCTAGGACATCGATGCCCTATTCCCCAGATTCCAGTTTCTGTTGGGCTCTATTGCCATGGAAGTTAGGCCACTTCCTGTGGTCCATGGCCCAGAACAGTGACAGAAACACAACATGGGGAGAGCAATGGGATGGGCTCTTTGGAAACAGATGTTTTCAGAACCAGCTGCTCTCCTCCATGTCATAAGCGATGTGGCCCTGTACAACCATAGGCCTCTCCCCTCGAATCTCCCCATCTGCAAAGTGGCGCTCATTTTGGCATCAACTTCCTAGGGAATGCATTAGGAGGATAGCCCTAGAAGCACATACAGTGCCTGTCAAACCTGTAGTCTGGTATCAAATGGAGGGTTGATATCAAATGGAGCACAGGTGCACACTGAACCAATGAAGGATTGTTTCAGTGGCTCATCTAGCACAGAATCCAGATGAAACGGCCTTGGGACTGCTCTGGGATATGGGGAGTGTCACTCGTCCTCTGGCTTACATCCCCAAACTGCCGAGCAAGGGCTGAACATCAAGAAACTACAGACATCATCCCTTCTGTCATACAACTTTCCAGGTCCTCCTATTGCAGGTAGATTCACGTCCACATGTGTCCTCTGGTTCTCCAGGGTGGGTTGCCCATATATTGGCTCCCAGCAGTCTTGCCTCCAGGTCACATAACATTTTGGATATCCCCACCCTGCCAGAATGAATGGACAGTGTGTTTTTGTCCTCGTCTACAGACGGACTTGGGAAAATCCTGTGACTTATACTCAAAATTCTCATGTGATCTTGTGGTTTATGAGTGTGTGAGGGCGTGAGCTTTTGTTTCCCTTGCCTGAGGAGACTGATCCATAGACATGCTTCTATATCTGAGGTATAAGAATGTACTGTCTATGGGTTTCTTCTGGGCCTGGCCTGACTTCAGGTTTGAAATTGCAGTAGTCAATTTGGTGTGAGGTTCTTGTTGGTGGTGGCAGAAGAAAGGAATCCAGTGTGATTCGTAGGCATGGAGCTGTCCAGGTTTTTCAGGACCATGCATTGTGCAGGCTATCTTTTTCCCCATCAGACTTTCTCACCTCCTTTGATGGTACTATATTGGCTTTCCTTCAGGGTCTCTCTTCTCTTCCCTGCATTTATGTGGATGTCTTGTGTGCCAATACCACGCTGTCTTGATGATGGTAGGTTTGCAGTCTAGTTGTAGATCAGGAAGCCTGGTGTCTGAAATCTGCACTTCTTGCTGAAGAGTGTATGGACACTCTCGAGGGTCTTTTGCATTTCCAGACACATTTAAAAATTCTCAGTTGTCCTTGTCTGAGGCAATCTGTGGGTATTCTGACAGGAATGGCATTGACTCTGTGAATTTCCTCGTGAGTGTGGAATCATCTGAACATGGACTCTTCCGGTCCATGAGCACTAAGTATCATTCCATGTTAGGTATGTGTCCTCTACATCTTCTTTCATAAATGTCTCTATCATCCCATTTTCTGAGGTACGTGCCTTGTAGGTCATGGATTAGATGGTCTCCTAGGCATTTTCTTTCTGTTGTTACCATCATTGTCCACAGCATTGTCTCCTCCCTTTCTCATTCAGATAGTGTTGTGTGTATACAGAAATTCAAGCAATATCTGTAGCGTCAGTGAAGATTGTACCCTGCTATCAAAACGAGTTTTCTGAGTTCTGTTCTGTTTTGGTTATTTTTCTGTTGGGGGAGGGTCACCGTCAGCATTTTCTGTGCAGATAATCAGGTTAATTGAGATCTTTCCTCTGTTGCCGGAAAATTCTTCTTTCTTCTTTCCAAGGGTTTATTATGGCGAAGCATTCTTCTGCCTGGGTGAATGAATGTAGGCAACGCACCAGTGTTAGAGGTAGGTGTAATAACTGGTCATCTCGTCCATCGTCCTTCTCCATCTCTCTGAGTCATCCAGGAAGGTGAGGACTAGCCCATGGCCCCATGGGTCTCATCTTGTTGAGCTCTGCCTCTGTCGGTCTCCCACTCTCCCCTAGGCGTAATTTGCTCTACCATCTGTGAAACATTTTTTGCTTGGGTTGGAGAGGTGGAATTTCCATCAGACCATTCACTCCATTGCGACCAATCCTCTGTTCATTATGTGTTGACAAATTGCAGTCCACCAGTGGGTAGTCTGAGGTCAGCTTTTGGTACATGCCTAAGACCAAGCTCTGGGATCTCACCATGTGGTGACAGGATTCATCGCCATCCTGCTCACTTTGTGCTCTTCCTTCGTGTGTCTGACTTGCATGGAAGCTTAGCATGATGCTCAATATCAGATCCCACTGTGCTGCGGTCTCATCGTAAACCAGGATTGGGCGCCGAAGACCCCTGGGTTGTGGTTACAGAGAACCCTACGTAGTCACACATTCCGGAGCTGGCACTAGGCATTGTGGGCAGTGGGGGTGGGGGAGCGCATTGGCATGACTCAGCCCAACAGTCGGGTAGAGGAATTGGGTGTCCACAACGTTGAGCTCCTCACCCATCACCAACGTTGTTTCTACCATGACAGTGACCAGCAGAAGGGCCTGCCAAAACCAGAGAAATCAGGGCCCCACCCGGCCAGTATCATTGCTTCTTCTGCCCACTCGACCGCCTGCTCCAAGGTCAGGTGAAGATCTAGAAGGGATCCCATATCCACCTGGGATAAAACAGAACCACTAAGTGTTTTTGGCATAAACCTCGGGTAAAAGGCGCAGCCTGGGCTCGTTTCATTTGGACCAGCCAGCGTGGGACATTACTGTGGATGTGTCAGGCCCACTGAGCTTTTCACGCCTCACGAGCCTGCCCATTCTGGAAGCAGACCCATCCCACAGGACAGCAACACTCATGCCCAATATCACTCCACCCAGCAGGCCAAGGGACAGATTGCTACCAGGTTGGCATCAGGTTGGTGTACATGCCAGGGGCCTCCAGGCTTCTCTTTGGATTCCTCCCGAGCACTGACCCAAGGCAACTCACGAGAGACCTGACCCAACATCAACAGCCCTGGAGATTCATCCTGATTGTGACGTTTCCGGTGGCCACAGTCCCAGCACATGGGGACACAGCAGAGCCATGATTACTGCCACGTGAGCTGGGGAGAGGGCTCCTCTAGGATGTCGATGGCTCATTCCCTAGGTTCGTTTCTGTTGGGCTCTATTGCCAGGGAAGTTAGGTCCCATCCTGTGGTCCTGGGCCCAGAACAGTGACATAAACACGACATAAGAAGAGACATGTTCCCGGCTCTGTGGACAGAGCTGCTTGCAGAACCAGCTGTTCTTCTCCATGGCATCAGGGATGTGGCCCTGCACAAACTATGGTCCTCTCCTCCCGATTCTCCCCATCTTCAAAGTGGTGCTTATCTTGGCATCGACTTCCTAGGTAAGGCATTAGGCGGAGAGGCCTAGAAGCACCTACCGTGCCTGTCAAAATTGTAGGCTGTATCACGTGGAGGGCTGGTATCACATGGAGCACAGGTACACACTGAACCAAGGAAGGATTGTGTGAGGGGCTGGCCTAGCAAAGAATCCAGCTGAAACTGGCTTGGGACTGCTCTGGTATCTGGGGAGTGTGACTTGTCCTCTGGCCAACATCCCAGTCCTGCCGAGCAAGGGTTGAACATAAAGGAATGACAGACAAAGATTCCTCTGGCATACAACCTTCCAGGTCCTCCTGTTGCAGGTAGATTCAAGTCCACATGTGTCCTCCTCATTTCGGTGTGGGCTGCCCATGCTTTGGCTCCCAGCATTCTTCCCTCCACGTCACATACCCTTGTGGATATCACCAACCCACCAGAATGAACGGCCATTGTGATTTGGTCCTTGCCTACAGAGGGACTTGGGAAAAGTCTGTGACTTCTACTCAATTCTCTCCTGTAATCTTGTAGTTTATGCTTGTATGTGTCATGAGCACACGCATATTTGTATCTCTATGTATGATTCATTACATGTATGTATTATATACGTATGAAGTTGAAAAATATGATACATAATATATATATTATACATATTGCCCTTCATATATATATTATCCTAAACTTATTCTGTGTAATAAATTCTTGATATAGAATATGTTTATTATATATAATTTAGGTATTGTTTCTATAGAATACCTACAGGTTCACATACATACACACACACAAACTGTTATGGTTCAGCTTCAGTTAGGGTTTTGTGTCTCAAAGGCTTGCGTTTTGCGACTTCTCGGTCTGCTCTCCAGATGATCCCTTGTCAGTTTCATCCTTTGCAAATCAATGTCTTCTCACTTTCGCTCCCCTGCGTTGTATTCGTGCGGACACTTTGCCTTTGGCGTCGAAATTACTTTTCCGTCGACTGGAACCCCAATTGCCTTTATTTTGCTTCTCTTTCCCTTGTCTGAAGAGACCAATCCATTACACATCGTCTAGGGCTGAGGTTCAAGAATGTATTGCCTATGGGTTTCTTTTAGGCCGGGCCTAACTTCAGATTTGAAATTGCAGTAGATGATTTGGTGGAAGGGTCTTGTTTTTGGTGGCACGAGAAACGAATCCAGTGTGATTCTTAGGCATGGAGTGGTCCAGATTCCCCTGGATGATGCATTGAGCTGGCTATCTAGTCCACATCGGACTTTCTCACCTCCTTTGTTTGGACAAACTTGGCTTTCTATCGGGGCTCTCCATTCTCTTCCTTGCATCTATGTGGATGTCTTGTGTGCCAATACCATGCTGTCCTGATGATGGAAGGTTTGCCGTGTAGTTGGAGATTAGGCAGCTTGGGGGTCTGAAATCTGCTCTTCTTGCTGAAGAGTGTATGGACACTCTCGAGGGTGTTTTGTGTTTCCAGACACATTTGGGACCTCTTGGTTGTCCTTGTCTGACACAATCCATGGGTATTTTGAGAGGAATGGCATCCACTCTCTGGATTTCCTTGTGAGTGTGGAATAATTTGTACAAAACGGACACTTACGGTCCATGAGCACTACCTATCAATCCATGTTGGTCCTGTGTTGTCTTCATTTTCTTTCATCAATGGGTCACTCATCCCGATTTCTGAGTTACGTGTCTTGTAGCTCGTGGGTTAGGTGGTCTCCTAGGCATTTTCTTTGTGCTCTTACCATCATTGTCCACGGGGTTGTCTCCTTCCTTTCACACTTGGATAGTGTTGTAGGTGTACAGAAATTCAAGCAATTTCTGTAGCATCATGGAAGTTTGTACCCTGCTATCGAACTGAGTTTCCTGAGTTCTGTTTGGTTTGGTTTTGTTTTTTCTTGGGGGACGGTTGCCATCAGCATAGTCTGTACAGAGAATTGGGTCAATTGGGGTCTTTGCTGTGCTGTCGGAAAATTCTTCTTTCTTCTTTCCATGCCTTTATTATCGTGAAGCCTTCCTCTGAGTCAGTGAATGAATGTATCCAGCATACCAGTGTTAGAGGTAGGTGTATGCAATACTGGCTATCTCCTCCTTCCTCCCTCTCCATCTCTCTGAGTCACCCAAGAAGGGGAGGACCAGGACACGGCCACTTTGGGTTCAGCTCCGTGAGCTGTATCTCTGTCCGTCTGCCCATCCTTCTTGGGTGTAATGTGCTCTACCGTCTTTGAAACTTCTGTGGCCAGGGTTGGAGGTGTGCAGGTTCCCTCAGACCTTTCCCTCCACTGAGATCAATCTTCTGTTCGTAATGTATTGGCAAATTGCAGTCCACCAGACGAGTGGTCTGAGTTCAGCCTTGGTACATGCCCAAGACCAGGCTCTGGGATCTCACCTTGTGGGGTCAGGATACAACCCCAGCCTGCTCACCTTTGTGCTCTTCCTTGGTCTGCTCCAAGGCCTGTAGCTGCCTCAGTGGGAAGCTTAGAATGATGCTGCATGACAGATCCGGCTGTGCTGCGGTCTCTTCATAACCAAGGGTTGGGCCCCACAGACACCTGGTCTCTTGTTATAGAGAATCCTACATGGCCATACATTCCAGAGCCGGCGCTAGGCTTTGTGAGGAGTGGTGGTGGGGTGCGCATTGGCATGACTCGCCGCAACACTCAGGGAGAGGCATTGGGTGTCCACCTCGGTGAGCTCCTCACTGGTCTCCAACATGGGAATCTACCATGACTGTGGCAAGCAGAAGTGCCCGCCAAGCCCAGAGGTATCAGTGTCCCACCCAGCATTATCACTGCTTTTCTGCCCACATGACATCCTGCTCCAAGGTCAGGTGCAGCCCTAGGTCGGTTCACATATCCACCTGGGATAAAATAGTACCACTAAGAGGTTTTGGCATAAACCTCGGGTTAAAGGCGCAGCTGGGCTCGCATCATGTAGACCAGCCAGCGTGGGACATGACTGTGTAAGTCTACAGCCACTGCGCTTTTCACCCCTCATGAGCCTGCCCATTCTGGAGGCAGAACCACCCCACAGGAAAGGAACACCCATGCTCAATATCACTCCACAAAACATGCAAGGGACAAATTGCTACCAGGCTGGCAGCAGGTTGGTGGACTGGCCTGGGGCTCCCAGGTTTGTCTTTGTGTTCCTCCCAGAAAATGGCCCAAGGCAACTCACGTGAGACTTGACCCAATATCAACAGCCCTGGAGGCTCACCCTAATTGTGACGTTTCCTGAGGCCACAGCCTCAGCACATGTGGACACAGCAGATCATGATTACTGCCACATGACCTGGTGAGCAGCCTCCTCTAGAATGTCGATGCCTCATTCCCCAGGTTCCAGTTACTGTTGGGCTCTATTGCCACGGAAGTTAGATCACTTCCTGGGGTCCCAGGCCCAGAAGAGTGACACAAACATGACATGGGAAGAGCCATGACCCTGGCTCTGTGGTCAGAGCGGCTTTCAAATCCAGCTGATCTCCTCCATGTCACCAGGGATGTGGCCCAGAAAAACAATGGGCTTCTCCTCCCAAATATCCCCATATTCAAAGTGGCGCTCAATTTGGCATCGACTTCGTAGGGAAGGCATTAGGCGGATAGGCCTATTAGCACCTACAGTGCCTGTCAAAGCTGTAGGCTGGTATCACATGGAAGGCTGGTATCACATGGACCACAGGTGCACACTGAACAAAGGAAGGATTGTCTCAGGTGCTGGCCTAGGACCTAATCCAGCTGAAACTGGCTTCGGTCTGCTCTGGGATCTGGGGAGTGTCACTCGTCCTCTGGCCTACATCAGCATTCTGCTGAGTGAGGGCTGAACATCAAGGAATGACGGACATTGATCCCTTTGGCATACAACCTTCCAGGTCCTCCTGTTGGAGGTAGATTCACGTCAATATGTGTCCCCTTGATCTCAGGGTTGGTTGCCCATGTTTTGGCTCCCAGTATTCATGCCTCGAGGTCACGTATCCTTGTGGATATCCCGACACCTCCAGAATGAATGTACAATGTGATTTTGTCCTCGCCTACAGACTAACTTGGTTAAAGTCAGTGAATTCTACTCAATTCTCTCCTGTGATCTTGTGGTTTAGGCGTGTATGTGCACGTAAGCGCACGTCTATTTGTATCTCTATGTATGATTCAGTATATGTATGTATTATATAGCTTTTAAGTAGAAAAATGTGTGATTAATAATATATGTATTATGCATATTGCCTTTAATATATAGCGTAATCTAAATTTATTCTTTATAATAAATTCTTGATATAGAATATGTTTATTATGTTATTAAATTATATTATTTATAGAATACCTACAGGTGCACATACATAAACACACACACACTCTTAGGGTTCAGCTTCGTTTAGGGTTTTTGTGTTTGGAAGGCTTGCGTTTTGCGACTTCTCAGTCTGCTCTCCAGATGATCCCCCTCGTCAGGTTCCTTGTTTGCAAATGAATGTTTTCTCACTTTGATCTGCTGCCTTTTCGTCATGCGGATGCTTTGCCTTTGTCATCGAAATCCGTTTTCAGTCGACTGGAGCCCCAACTGCCTTTATTTTGCTTTTGTTTCCCTTGCCTGAGGAGACTGATCCATAGCCATGCTTCTATATCTGAGGTATAAGAATGTACTGTCGGGCTTCCCTGGTGGCGCAGTGGTTGAGAGTCTGCCTGCCAATGCAGGGGACACGGGTTCGAGCCTTGGTCTGGGAAGATCCCACATGCCGCGGAGCAACTAGGCCCGTGAGCCACAATTGCTGAGCCTGCGCGTCTGGAGCCTGTGCTCCGCAACAAGAGAGGCCGCGATGGTGAGAGGCCCGCGCACCGCGATGAAGAGTGGCCCCCACTTGCTGCAACTAGAGAAAACCCTCGCACAGAAACGAAGACCCAACACAGCCATAAATAAATAAATAAATGAATAAAATTAAAAAAAAAAAAAAGAATGTACTGTCTATGGGTTTCTTCTGGGCCTGGCCTGACTTCAGGTTTGAAATTGCAGTAGTCAATTTGGTGTGAGGTTCTTGTTTTTGTTGGCAGAAGAAAGGAATCCAGTGTGATTCTTAGGCATGGAGCTGTCCAGGTTTTTCAGGACCATGCATTGTGCAGGCTATATTTTTCCCCATCAGACTTTCTCAGCTCCTTTGATGGTACTATATTGGCTTTCCTTCAGGGTCTCTCTTCTCTTCCCTGCATTTATGTGGATGTCTTGTGTGCCAATACCACGCTGTCTTGATGATGGTAGGTTTGCAGTCTAGTTGTAAATCAGGAAGCCTGGTGTCTGAAATCTGCACTTCTTGCTGAAGAGTGTACGGACACCCTCGAGGCTCTTTTGCAATTCCAGACACATTTAAGAATTCTCAGTTGTCCTTGTCTGAGGCAATCTGTGGGAATTTTGATAGGAATGGCATTGACTCTGTGGATTTCCTCGTGAGTGTGGAATCATTTGAACACCATGGACTCTTCCGGTCCATGAGCACTACGTATCATTCCATGTTGGGTATGTGTCATCTACATCTTCTTTCATCAATGTCTCTATCATCCCATTTTCTGAGGTTACGTGCCTTTTAGGTCGTGGGTTAGATGGTCTCCTAGGCATTTTCTTTCTGTTGTTACCATCATTGTCCACAGCATTGTCTCCTCCCTTTCTCATTCAGATAGTGTTGTGTGTGTACAGAAATTCAAGCAATTTCTGTAGCGTCAGTGAAGATTGTACCCTGCTATCGGAATGAGTTTTCTGAGTTCAGTTCTGTTTTGGTTATTTTTCTGTTGGGGGAGGGTCACCGTCAGCATTTTCTGTGCAGAGAATTGTGTTAATTGGGATCTTTCCTCTGCTGTCGGAAAATTCTTCTTTCTTCTTTCCAAGCGTTTATTATGGCGAAGCATTCCTCTGCCTGGGTGAATGAATGTAGGCAGCGTACCAGTGTTAGAGGTAGGTGTATGCAATAACTGGCCATCTCGTCCTTCTCCATCTCTCTGAGTCATCCAGGAAGGTGAGGACTAGGCCATGGCCCCATGGGCCTCATCTTTTTGAGCTGTACCTCTGTCGGTCTCCCACTCTCTCTTGGACATAATTTGCTCTACCATCTGTGAAACTTCTTTTGCTAGGGTTTGGGAGGTGGGATTTCCATCAGATCTTTCACTCCATTGTGACCAGTCCTCTGTTCATTATGTGTTGGCAAATTGCAATCTACCAGTTGGGTGGTCTGAGGTCAGCTTTCGTTACATGCCCAAGACCAAGCTCTGGGAACTCACCATGTGGTGACAGGATTCATCGCCATCCTGCTCACTTTGTGCTCTTCCGTCGTGTGCTCTGGGTCCTGTACCTGACTTGTAGGGAAGCTTAGCATGATGTTCCATGTCAGATCCGGCTGTGCTGTGGTCTCTTCATAACCCAGGATTGGGCCTGGTAGACCTCTAGGCCCTGATTACATTGAACCCTCCATGGCCACACATTCCAGAGCCACCACTGGCCTTTGTGGGCAGTGCGGGTGGGGTGTGCATTGGCTGACTTGGCCCAACACTCGGGGAGAGGCATTTGGTGTCCACATTGGTGAGCTCCTCACCAATGTTCAACGTGGGGTTTTACCATGACAGTGACCAGGAGAAGGGCCTGCAAAGCCCGGATGGATCAGGGCCCCTTCTGGCCATTATCATTGCTTCTTCTGCCCACTCGACCTTCTGCTCCGAGATCAGGCACAGAACTAGGTTGGAGCACATATCCACATGGGATGAAAGAGAACCACCTAGAGTTTTAGGCATAGACCTCGGGTTAAATACGCAGCCTGGGCTCGCTTCATATGATTCTTCCAGCTTGAGACATGGCTGTGCATGTTTCCGGCCCACCTGGCTTTTCACCACTCATGAGCCTGCCCATACTGAAAGCAAACCCACTCCACAGGACAGCATCACCCGCGTCCAATATCATTCAACACAAAAGGCAAGGACAGATGGCTAGCAGGGTGTCATCAGGTTGGTGGACAGGCCTGGGGCTCCTAGGCTTGTTTTTGCGTTCCTCCCAGGCACTGGCCAAAAGCAACTCACGTGAGACTGGACCCACATCAACAGCACTAGAGACTCACGCTCATCGTGATTTTTCCTGAGGCCACAGCACCAGCACATGGGGACTCAGCAGAGCCATGTTTACAGCCAGGTGAGCTGGGGAGTGGCCTCCTTTAGGATGTCAATGCCTTGTTCCCCATTTTCCACTTTCTCTTGGCTCTATTGCCAGGGAAATTAGGTCACTTCCTGGGGTCCCTGGCCCAGAACAGTGACACAAACGTGACATGGGAAGAGCCATGGCTCCTGTTCTGTGGACACAGCTGCTTTCAAAACTAGCTTCCATCCTCCATGTCATCAGTGATGTGGCCCTGTAGAAACCATGGACCACTCTTCCCGAATCTCCCCATCTTGAAAGTGGCACTCATTTTTGCATCAACTTCCTAGGGAAGGCATTAGGTGGATAGGCTTAGAAGAACCTACAGTGCCTGTCAAACCTGTAGGCTGGTATCACATGGAGGGCTGGTATCACATGGAGCACAGGTTCACACTGAACCAAGGAAGGACTGTCTCAGGGGCTGGCCTAGCACAGAATCCAGCTGAAACATGCTTGGGACTGCTATGGGATATGGGGAGTGTCACTCGTCCTCTGGCCTACATCCCCGTACTGCCAAGTGAGGGCTGAACATCAAGGAATGACAGACATCGACCCCTCTGGCATACAACCTCCCAGGTCCTCCTGTTGTACGTAGATTCACGTCCACATGTGTCCTCTTTGTCTCGTGGGTGGGTTGCACATGCATTGGCTCCCAGCATTCTTGCCTCCATGTCACATATCCTTTTGGATATCCCCATCCGTCCAGAATGAATGGACACTGTGATTTGGTCCTCACCTACAGAAGCACTTTTGGGAAAAGTCTGTGACTTCTACTCAGTTCTCTCCTGTGTGTGAGTGCACACGTATTTGTATCTCTATGTATAATTCATTATAGGTTTGTGTTATATAGGTATTAAGTAGAAAAATATGATATATAATATATATATTATACATATTGCCCTTCATGTATATATTATGTATGTTACACTTATTCTATATAATAAATTCTTCACATATGTTTATTATATATAATCTAGGTATATTATATAAAGAACACCTACAGGTGCACATATATACAAACACACACATACTGTTAAGGTTCAGCTTTGGTTCGGGTTTTTGTGTCTCGAAGGCTTGCCTTTCACGACTTCTCGGTCTGCTTTCCAGATGATCCCTCTCGTCACTTTCATCAATAGCAAATCAATGTTCTCTCACGTTCGCTCCATTGCCTTTTCATCGTGCACATGCTTTACGTTTGCAATTGAAATCACTTTTTGCCGACTGGAGCCCCAACTACCTTTCTTGTTCTTCTGTTTCCCTTTCCTGATGACACCAATCCATTAGACATGTTCTAAGGCTGAGGTCCAAGAGTGTACTGCCTATGGGTTTCTCTAGGCCTGGCCTGACTTCAAATTTGACTTTGCAGTAGTCGATTTGCTGTGAGGTTCTTGTTGTTGGTGGCGCAAAGAAGGAATCCAGTGTGATTCTTCGGCATGGAGTGGTCCAGGTTCCCTAGGACCATGCATTGCCCAGGCTATCTTGTCGCCATGGGACTTTCACACCTCCTTCTTTTGGACAAGCTGTCTTTCTTTCGGGGCTCTCCATTCTCTTCCTTACATCTATGTGGATGTCTTGTGTGCCAATACCATGCTGTTTTGATGATGGTAGGTTGTCAGTCTAGTTGGAGATCAGGTGCTTGGCTGTCTGAAATCTGCACTTTTTGCTGAAGAGTGTATGGACTCTCTCGAGGGTCTTTTGCGTTTCCAGACAGATATGGGACTTCTTGATTATTCTTGTCTGAGACAGTCCGTGGGCATTTTGAGAGGAATGGCATTGACTCTCCGGATTTCCTCAAGAGTGTGGAATCATTTGCACAAGTCAGGCTCTTCCGGTCCATGCACACTACCTCTCATTCCATGTTGGGCATATGTCGTCTTCATTTTCTTTCATCAATTTGTCTCTCGTCCCGTTTTCTGAGTACGTGTCTTGTAGGTTGTGGGTTAGATGGTCTCCTAAGCATTATCTTTGTGTTGTTACCATCATTGTTCACGGGGTTGTCTCCTTCGTTTCTCATTCAGATATTTGTATGTGTGTGTACAGAAACGCAACAGATTTCTATAGAGTCAGTGAAGTTTGTACCCTGCATTCAAACTGAGTTTCCTGAGTTCTGTTCTATTTTCTGTTGTTTCCTTTTGGGGGAGCGTTGCCTTCAGCCTTTTCTGTGCAGAGGATCAGGTCAATTGGAGTATTTCCTCTGCCATCAGATAATATTTCTTTCTTCTTTCCATACCGTTATTATGGTGAGAACTTTCTCTGCCTTGGTAAATGAAAGCAGCCATCCTGCCATGGTCAGTGTTAGGTGTATGCAATAACTGGCCCTCTTCTCCTTCATCCCTGTTAATGTCTCTGAGTCCCCCAGGAATGGCAGGACTAGGCCAGGGCCACATAGGGCTCAGCTCAGTGAGCTGGACCACCGTTCATCTTCCCACCTTCCTGGGGGTGTATTGCTCTACCATCTGTAAGCTTTCTGTGGCTGGGGGTTGGGGGGGTGGGGGTTCCAACAGACCTTACCATCCTTTGAGACCAATCCTCGCTTTGTTATATGTTGGCAAATTGCAGCAGTCCAACAGACAGATGGTCTGAGGCCAGCATTTTGTCCATGCCCAAGACCAGCCTCTGGGGTCTCACCCTGTGGGGCCTAGCATTCATCACCTGAACGCTCACCACTGTGCTCTCCCTTGGTGTGCTCCGGGTCCTGTAGCTGACTAGGGGGGAAGCTTGGCACAGTGCTACAAGTCAGAACTGACTGTGATGAGCTCTCTTCGTAGCCCAGGATTGGACCCCGTAGGTCCCTGGGCCCTGGTTCTGGAGAACCCTCCACGGCCACACTCTCCAGATCCAGGGCTGGCCCTCGTGGAGAGTAGGGGTGGGGTGTGGGGTGGGGCAACTCGACCCCACACTCGGGGAGATGCGTTGGGTGTCCACATCATTGAGCTCATCGCCGATCACCAACATAGGGCTCTGCCATGACAGAGACAAGCAAACGGTCTAGCCCAGGCTGGACGGATCAGGGGCACACCCGGCCATTATCATTGCTTCTTCTGCCCACTAAACCTTCTACTCCCAGATCAGGTAAAGACTTAAGTCAGATCACATATCCACCCAGAGCAAAGAGAACCACCTAGAGGATTTCACAAAACCTCAGGCCAAAGGGTGCTGACTGGGCTCACTCCATCCTGACCAGACAGCTTGGGAAATGGCTGTGTAAGTGTCTGGCCCAACAGGCTTCTCACCCCTCATCAACCTGCCATTGCTGGAGACAGACATACCCAACAGGACAGGAAAACCCAGCACAAACACCACTCCACACAACCAGGCAAGGGACAGAGGGCTACCAGGCTGGCATCAGGGTGGTGGCCTAGGCAGGGGCTCCCAGTCTTGCCTTTGGGGTCCTCCCAGAAAATGGCCCAAGGCAACGTGCGTGAGACCTGACCCAACGTCGACAGCTAGCCCTGCAGAAACTGCCCTGTGACGTTTCCTGAAGCCACAGTCCCAGCACATGGGGACACAGTAGATCCATGTTTACAGCCACGTGAGTTGGGGAGGGGGCTCTAGGATGTGGCTGCCTCGTTCCCCAGATTCCAGGTTCTGTTGTGGTCTAGTGCCAGGATGTGAGTTCACTTCCTGGGGTCCCCTTACCCAGAGCAGTGACACAAACACGGACTGGGCAGAGCCAGGTTCCCAGCTCTGTGGACACAGCTGCTTTCAGACCTGGCGGCTCTCCTCCATGTCATCACGGATGTGGCCCTGTACAAACCATGGGTCTCTCCTGCCCAATCTCCCCATATCCAAAGTGGCTCTCATTCTCACATCAACTTCCTAGGGAAGCAATTAGGCAGATATACCGAAAAGCACCTACAATGTCTGTCAAATTTCTAGCCTGTTATCACATGGCGGGCTGGTATCACATGGAGCACAGGTGCACACTGCCCAAAGGAAAGATTGCCTCAGGGGCTGGCTGAGGACAGAATCCAGTTGTAACAAGCTTGTGCGTGCCCTGGGATCTCAGGAGCGTCACTTGTCCTCTTGCCTACATACCAGTCATGCCAACGGAGGGCTGAAAGTCAAGAAACTACAGACATCGACCCTTCTGGCATACAACCATTCAGGTCCACCTGTTGCAGGTAGATTCACGTCCACATGTCTCCTCTTGGTCTCCAGGGTGAGTTGTCCATGCCTTGGCTCCTGGCAGTCTTGCATCCAGGTCACATATCCTTGTGAAAATCCCCACCTCTCCAGAGTGGATGGACATTGTGATTTGGTTCCCGCCTACAGGCAGATTTAGGAAAAGTCTGTGACTTCTACTCAATTCCTCTCTCCTGCGATTGTGTGGCTTGTGTGTGTGTGCGCACGTGAGCGCACACATATTCCTATCCGTACATATGATTCAAAACCTGAATGTATTATATAGGTATTATGTACAAAAATTTGATACATAATATATATATTATATATATTGCCTATAATATATATTATGTATCCTAATCTTATTCTATATAATAAGTTTATAATATAGAATATGTTTATTATATATACTCTAGGTGTATAATGTATGGAATACCTACAGGTGCACATACGTACACACATACACATTGATAGGGTTCAGCTTCGGGTTAGGGCTTTGTGTCTGGAAGGCTTGCATTGTGCGACTTCTTAGTCTGTTTTCCTTGTGATCCCCCTCCTCAGTTCCATCGTTAGCAAATCATTGTTTTCTCACGTTTGCTCCATTGCCTTTTTGTTGTGCGGATGCTTTGCCTGTGCTGTTGAAAAACCTTTTCAGTCGCCTTGGGCCCCAACTGCTTTTATTGTGCTTCTGTTTTCCTTGCCTGAGGAGAGGGATCCACAGACATGCTTCTAAGGCTGAGATCCATAATGCACTGCATATGGGGTTCTTCTAGGCCTGGCCTGAACTCAGGTTTGACAGTGCGATAGTTGATTTGGTGTGAGGTTCTCGTTGTAGGTGGCATGAGAAAGGAATCCACTGTGATGGTTGTGTATGGATGGGTCCAGTTTCCCCAGGATCATTCATTGCACAGGCTATCTTGTCCACATAGGACCTTCTCACCTCCTTTGACCACACAAGCTTGGCTTTCTTTTGGGGCTTTCCGTTGTCCTCCCTGGACCTACGTGGATGTCTTGTGTGCCAATACCATGCTGTCTTGATGATGGTAGGTTTGTAGTCTAGTTGGAAATCAGGCAGCGTGGGACATCCAAAATCTGCACTTTTTTCTGAAGAGTGTATGGATACTCTCAAGGTTCTTTTGCGTTTCCAGACATATTTGGGAATTCTTGGTTGTACTTGTCTGAGAAATTCTGTGGTTATATTCAGAGGAATGGCATCGACTCTCTGGATTTCCTCGAGTGTGCGGCATCATTCGCACAAGATGGACTCTTCCGATCCATGAGCACCACCTATCTTTGCATGTTGGTTGTGTCGTCTTCATATTCTTTCATCAATATGTCTCTCATCCCGTTTTCTGAGTTACAGGTCTTGTAGGTCATGGGTTAGATGGACTCCTAGGTATTTTCTTTGTGTTCTTACCATCATTGTCCATGGGGTTGTCTCCTTAGTTTCTCATTCACATAGTTTGTTTTGTGTTTACAGAAATGCAACCAATTACTGTAGAGTCAGTGAAGTTTGTACCCTGCAACTGAACTGAGTTTCCTGAGTTCTGTTCTCTTTTGTTTTTTGTTTTCTTTTTTGGGGGGGGTCACCTTCAGCATTTTCTCTGCAGAGAATTGGGACAAATGGACTCTTTCCTCTGCCATCAGGTTATTCTACTTTTTTCTTTCCATGCCATTATTATGGCAAGGAATTCCTCTGCCTGCGTAATGAAAGCAGCCAGGGTGCCAGTGTTAGAGTTAGGTGTCTGCAATAACTGGTCCTCTTCTTCCACCCTCTCCATCTCTGAGTCCTCCAGGAAGGGTAGGATTACTCCAGTGTTCCATAGGGATCAGCTCAGTGAACTGGACCTGCTGTTCCTCTGCACCTTTGTCCTGGGTGTAAGTTGTTCTACCATCTGTGAACCTTCTGTGGCTGGTGGTGGGTGGTTGGGGAGGTGGGAGTTCCATCAGACCTTTCCCTCCATTAAGACCAATCATCTTTTCATTAAGTGCTGGCTAATTCCAGTCCACCAGACCGCTGGTGTGATACTGGGCTTTGGTCCGTGCCCAAGACCAGTCTCTGGAGGCTCACCTTGTGGAGCCCAGCATTCATCCCTGGCCTGCTCACCTCTGTGCTCTGCCTTGTGTGATCTGGGTCCTGTCCTACACTAGGGGGAAGTTTGGCATGGTGGTAGAGGTCAGAGTCAGCTGTATTAGCTTATTTTGTAGCCCAGGATTGGGCCCCATTGACGCCTCCACCATGGCTCTGGAGAACCCTCCATGACCACACTCTTTGGATCCAGCTCTGGCCCTCTTGAACAGTGGGGTCAGAGTACAGGGTGGGTCGAATGGACCCACATTTGGGGAGATGCACTGGGTATCCACATCATTGAGCTCCTCGCCAATCTCCAACGTGGGGTTCTGCCATGACAGTTACCAGTAGTAGGTCCAGCCAGGACCGGAGGGATCAGGGCCCCACCTGGCCATTATTGCTTCTTCTGCCCACTCGACCTTCTGCTGCCAGATCAGGAACAGACCTAGGTCAGATCACATATCCACCTGGACAAAAGAGAACCATGTAGAGTTTCTGGCATAAATCTCGGGCAAAAATGTGCTGCCTGGGCTTGCTCCATCGTGACCACCCTGCTTTGGACATGCCTGTGGATGTGTCTGGCACACCAGGATTCTCAACCATCTTGAGCCTGCTCATTCTGGAGGCAGACCAACCCAAAGGACAGGAACACCCACCAACAACACTCCACACATCCAGGCAATGGACACATTGCTCCCAGGCTGGCATCAGGGTGGTGGCCTAGCTGGGGTTCCCAGGTTGGCCTTTGGGTTCCTCCAGGACAAAGGCCCAAGGCAACTCGTATGAGACCTGACCCAACATCAACAGTCCTGGAGGATCACCCTGGCTGTGACTTTTCCTGAGGTCACAGACCCAGCACATGGGGACACAGCAGAGCCTTGTTTACCACAACTTGGGCTGGGGAGGGGGCTTATCTAGGATGTGGATGCCTCGTTCCCCAGGTTCCAGTTTCTATTGGGCTCTATTGCCAGGGAAGTTTGGTCACCTCTTGGAGTCCCCTGTCCCAGACCAGTGACAGAAACACAGCATGGGCAGAGCCATGGCTTTGGCTCTGTGGACACAGCTGCCTACAGACTTGCTGCTCTCCTCCATGTCATCAGGGTTGTGGCCCTGTACAAACCATGGGCCTCTCCTCCCCAGTCTCCCCATCAGCAAAGTGGCGCTCATTCTGGCATCAACTTCCTAGGTCAGCCATTAGGCGGATAGAACTAGAAACACCTACAGTGCCTGTCAAACATATAGACTGGTATCAAATTGAGGGCTGGTATCACATGGAGCGCAGGTACACACTAAACAAAAGGATTGCCTCAGGGGCTGACCTAGCACAGAATCCTGCTGAAATAGGCTTAGGTCTGCTCTGGCATCTTGGGAGAGTCACTTGTCCTCTGGCCTAAATCCCAGTCCCGCCGTGGGAGGGCTGAAAGTCAAGAAACTTCGACCCCTGTGGCAAACAACATTCCAGGTCCTCCTTTTGCAGGTAGATTCACGTCCACATTATCTCCTCTTGGCCTGCGGTGTGGGTTGCCCCTGCATTCGCTCCCGGCAGTCTTGCCTTCAGGTCTCATGTCCTTCTGGAAATCCCACCCCTCCAGAATGGATGGACATTGTGATTTGGTCCTCGCCTACAGATGGACTTAGGAAAAGTTTGTGACTTCTACTCAATTCCTCTCTCCTGTGATCGTGTGGTTTGTGCATGTGTGTGTGCGTGAGCACATGCCTATTTGTATGTCTACGTCTGATTCGTAATATATATGTATTATATAAGTATTAAGTAGAAAGATTTATGATACATAACATATAATATACATATTGCCCCAATATATATATTATGTATTTTGAACTTATTCTGTATAATGAATTCTTGATATAGAATATGATTATCATACATAATCTAGGTATATTATTTCTAGAATATCTACAGGTGCGCATACACACACACACACACACACACACACAATTTTAGGGTTCAGCTTCGATTAGGGTTTGTTTGTCTTGAAGGCTTGTGTTCTGCGAATTCTCAGTCTGCTTTCCCGAATATCCCCTTCCTCCCCTTCCTCGGTTCCATCGTTTGCGAATCATTCTTTTCTCACGTTTGATCCACTGCCTTTTTGTCATGGGTCTTTGCCTGGGCCTTTGAAAAGCCGTTTCAGTTGCCTGGAGCCCCAACTGCCTTTATTGTGCTTCTGTTTCCCTTGCCTGAGGAGTCCGATCCAAAGACACGTTTCTCAGGCTGAGGTCCAAGAACGTACTGCCTATTTGTTTCTTATAGGCCAGGGTTGATTTCAGGTTTGACATTGCGGTAGTCTACTTGGTGTGAGGTTCTTGTTGCAGGTGGCACGAGAAAGGAATCCAGTGTGATGCTTGTGCATGGAACGGTCCAGTATCCCCAGGACCATTCATTGCACAGGCTATCTTGTCCCCATAAGACCGTCTCACCTCCTATGACTGCACAAGCTTGGCTTTCTTTCGAGGCTCTCCATTCTCTTCCTTGCATTTATGCAGATGTCTTGTGTGCCGTTACCATCCTGTCTTGATGATGGTAGATTTGCAATCTACCTGGGAATCAGGCAGCATATGACGTCCGAAATCTGCACTTCTTGCTGAAGAGTGTACGGACACTCTTGAGGATCTTTTGTGTTTCCAGACACATTTGGGAATTCTTGGTTGTACTTGTGTGAGAAAATTCTTGGTTATTTTGATAGGAATGGCATCAACTCTCTGGATTTCCTCGAGACTGTAGAATCATTTGCACAAGACCTACTCGTCCGATCCTTGAGCACTAGTTATCATTCCATGTTGGGTGTGTGTCATCTTCATTTTCTTTCATCATCGTGTCTCTTGTCCCATTTTCTGAGTTATGGGTCTTATAGGTCGTGGGTTAGATGGACTCTTAGGTATTTTCTTTGTGTTGTTACCGACATTGTCCACGGGTTGTCTCCTTCCTTTCTCATTCAGATAGTGTTGTGTGTGTACAGAAAGACAAGCAATTTCTGTAGTGTCAGTGAAGTTTGTACCCTGCTATTGAACTGAGTTTCCCTAGTTCTGTTCTGTTCGTTTTTTGTTTTTTTTTTTTTCTGGGAGGGTCACCTTCAACATTTTCTGTGCAGAAAATCGGGGCAATTGAAGTCTTTCCTCTGCCATTGGATAATTCTTCTTTTTTCTTTCCATGACATTATTATGGCAAGGACTTCCTCCACCTGGGTGAATGAATGTATCCAGAGTACCAGTGTTAGAGGTAGGTGTATGCAATAACTGGCCATCTTCTCCTTCCTCCCTCTCCATCCCTCTGAGTCCTCCAGGAAGGGCTTGTCTAGGCCAGTGTGAACTGGACCACTGTTCATCTGCCCCTCCCTCCCAGACTTAATTTGCTCTAACATCTGTGAATATTCTGTGTCTGGGTTTGGGGGAGTCGGGGTTCCATCAAACCTTTCCCACCATTCAGACCAATTTTCTCTTCGTTATGCATTGGGAAATTGCAGTCCACCAGATGGGTGGTCTGAGGCCAGTCTTTGGTACATGCCCAAGACCACGCTCTGGGGCTTACCCTGTGGGGCCCAGGATTCATCTCCAGACTTCTCAACTTTGTGCTCTGCCTTGGTGTGCTCCGGGTCCTGTAGCTGACACGGTGGGAAGCTTAGCACAATGCTCCTGGTCAGATCTGGCTGTTCTGAGCTCTCTTCATAGCCCAGGATTGGGACCCGTGGAACCCTGAGACCTGGTTCGACAGAATCGTCCATGACAACACACCCCAGAGCTGGCATTGTCCCTCGTGGGCAGTGGTGGTGAGGGGAGGGGTGTTGTAACTGGGCCCCACACTCGGGGAGATGCATTGGGTGTCCACTACCTTGAGCTCCTTGCCAATCACAATGTACGTCTATGTCATGACAGTGACCAGCAAAAGGCCCGGCCTGGCCCAGAGGAAGCAGTGCACCACCCAGCCATTATCATTGCATCTTCTGCCCACTCGAACTTCTGCTCCCAGGTCAGGTATCTCACTGGACATTAGGGTCCACACATAATGAGGGCTGCCACAGGTCAGCAGCTATTCGTCTGCCTGTAAACTGGTGGCCATGTTAAGCAAGGGCATCCACAGCTTCAATGGCTTTTAGTCTGAAAGGAAATCAGTGTCCACATATAAGAAGAACAGGCACAGAATCAACAGCTATAAGTCCCAACAGAAATCTGTGTCCACATATAACATGGGTAACTACAGGAAAACGGCTAACAGTCTCACTTGAAATCACTGTCCACATATAACAAGGGCTACCAGAGCATCAAGTGCTATCAGTCTCCCTGGAAATAAGTGTGCACATACAACAAGGGAAACCACAGCATCAAAGGCATTCAATCTCACTGGAAATAGGTGTCCACATATAACAAGGTGAACCACAGCTCAACGGTATGTCTCACTGAATATTACTTCCCACGTATAACAACTGCAACCATAGGTCAACAGCTATCATTCTCACTGGAAATCAATATCCACATACAACAAGGTAAACCACAGCATAAAAAGCAATCAGTCTCCCTAGAAATAAGTGTCCCTATATATCAAGAGCAGCCACAGCATCAATGGCTATCAGTCCCACTGGAAACAAACATGTGTCCACATATAACAAGGGCAGGCAGAGCATCAACAGCTTTCAATCCCCTTGGAAAAAAGTATCCACATATATAAAGTCCAATCATATCATCAAAGGCTCTCAGTCTCATTGGAAATCATTGCCCACATATAACAAGGGCAGCCACTGCATCAACGGCTATCAGTCTCACTGGCAATCTGTGTCCGCATATAAAAAGGGCACAAGAGCAACAACGGCAAACAGTCTCACTGGAAATTAGTGTCGACATATAGCAAGTCAAACTACAGCATACAAGGCTATCAGTCTCACTGGAAATAAGTGTCCACATATAACAAAGGCAACCACAGTATCAAAGGCTATCATTCTCACTGGAAATCACTGTCCACATATAACTAGGGAAACCACCAGTAAAAGGTTAACAGTCTAACTGGAAATTAGTTTCCACATATAAGATGGGCAACCACAGCATGACAGCTATCAGTCTCTCTGGAAATCAGTGCCTATATATATCATGGGTAACCAGAAGTCAACTGCTGTCAGTCCCACTGAAAATCAGTGTCCATATAAAACTAGGAAAACCACAAGTCAATGGCTAACAGTCTAAGTGAAAATCTGTGTTCCCGTATAAGAAGGGCAACCAGAGGTCAACAGCTATCAGGCTCACTGGCATTCAGTGTCCACATATACAAATGGAAACCAGAGCAAAAACAGCAATCAGTTTCACTGGAAATTAGTGTCAACATATAACAAGTGCAACCACAGCATTAATGGCTATCAGTCTCACTGAAAATCAGTGCTCACATAAAACATGTACAACCAGAGGTCAACTGCTTTCAGTCCCACTGAAAATCAGTGTCCATATAACTAGGGAAGCCACCAGTCAACAGATATCTGTCACGCTGGAAATCAGTATCCACATATAACAAAGCCAACTACAGGACAAAAACTATCAGTCTCACTTGAAATCACGGTACACATAAAACCAGGGTTACCACAGCATCAACTGCTATCAGTCTCACTGGTATTCAATGTGCACATATAAAAAGAGCAACCACAGCATTGCCTGCTTTCATTCTCATTGGAAATTAGTGTCCACCTACAACTAGGGCAACCACAGCATCAAGCGCTATCTATCTCATTGGATATTAGTGTCCACATTATCTAGGGCAACCACAGCCTCATCTGCTATCAGTCTCACTTGAAATCAGGGTCGACATATAACAAGGGCCGCCACAGGTCAACGACTATCAGTCTCACTTGAAATCACTGTCCACATAAAACCAGGGTACCACAGCATCAGCTGCTATCAGTCTCACTGGAATTCTGTGTGAACATATAAAAACGGCAACAACAGCATCAACAGCTGTCAGTCTCACTGGAAATCTGTTTCCACATATAACAAGTCGAACCACAGCATCAAAGGCTATCTGTCTCACTGGAAATCAGTGTGCACATAGTAAAAGGGCACCCACAGCATCAACCAACATCAGTCCAAATGGAAATATGCGTCCACGTATACCAAGGGCAACCACAGCCTCAAAGGATATCAGTCTCAAAGGAAATCAGTTTCCAAATATAACAAGTGTGACCAGACTATCAACGGCTATCAGTCTCAGTGGATATCAGTGGCCACATGTATGAAGACCAAACACAGCAAAAAGGCTAACAGTCTCACTGGAAATCATTTTCCACGTATAACAAAGTAGCCACAGCTTCAAAGTCTATCAGTCACACTGGAAATTAGGATCGACACATAATGATGGCTGCCACAGATCAACGGCTAAAAATCTGACTGGAAGTCCATGTCCACATTAAACAAGGGCATCCACAGTTCAACGGCTATGAGTCTCATTGGAAATCAGTGTCAACATATAACAAGGGGAACCAGAATATCAACGGCAATTAGTCTCAATGGAAATCACTGTGCACATATTAAGAGGGCAATCACAGCATCAACAGTTATCAGATTCACTGGAAATCAGGGTTCACATATTACAAGTGCAACCACAGAAGCAACGGCTATCACACTCACGGTAATTATTGTCCACATATAACAAGTGCAGACACAGCATCAACTGCTATCAATCACACTTGAAATCAGTGTTCACATATAACACGGGCATCTACAAGACAATGGCTATCAGTTTCACATGAAGTCACTGTCCACATACAACAAGGGATACCACAGCATCAAGGGCTACCAGTCTCTATGGAAGTCAGTGTCCACATATAACTATGGCAACCACAGAATCAACGGCTGTCAGTCTCACTGGAAATCAGTGCCCAAATATAACATGGGCAACCAGACATCAACTGCTACGAATACCACTGAAAAATCAGTGTCCACATATAACTAGGGAAACTGCAGCAACAACAGCAAACAGTCTCACTGGCAATCAGTGTCCACATACAATAAGGCAACCACAGCATTAATGGCTATCAGTCTCACTGGAAATCAGCGCCCACATATAACATGGGCAACCAGAGATCAACTGCTATCAGTCCCACTGAAAATCAGTGTCCACATATAACTAGTGAAACCATAGTTCAATGGGTATCAGCCTCACTGGAATTCAGAGTCCACGTATAAAAAGGGCAACCAGAGTTCAACGGCTATCAGTTTCACTGGCAATCAATGTCCACATAAAACAAGGACGACAACAACAACGTTAGTGGCTATCAGTCTCACTGGGAATCAGCGTCCACATAAACTTGGGAAACCACAGATAAACGCCTATCAATCCTACTGGAAATCAGTGTCCTCATATAACACGGGCAACCACAGGACAACAGCTATCAGTCTAACTTGAAATCACTATCCACATATAACAAGGACTACAACAGCATCAACTGCTATCAGTCCCACTGGAAACATGTATCCACGTATATCAGGGGCAACCACAGGCTCAATGGATATCAGTCTTACTGGAAATCAGTGTCCACATATAACAAGTGTGACCAGAGCATCAACAGCTATCAGTCTCACTGGATATCACTGTCCACATATAACAAGACCAACCACAACAAAAAGGCTATCAATTTCATTGGACATCATTGTCCACATATAACAAGGGTAGCCACAGCATCAAAAGTTATCAGTCTCGGGTGGGAGGGAGGGAGATGCAAGAGGGAAGAGAAATGGGAACATATTGTATATGTATAACTGATTCACTTTGTTATAAAGCAGAAGCTAACACACCATTGTAAGGCAATTATACTTCAATAAAGATGTTTAAAAAAAAAAGAAAATAGGCAGAAGACAGGAACAGACATTTCATGGAAGAGAATATACACATGGCAAAGAAGCACATGAAAAGATGTTCAACATCGTTAGCCATCAGGGAAATGCAAATTAAGACCATAATGAGATATCAGAGAATAACTAAAATTAAAGTATAGTGACAACATCAAATGCTGGCGAGTACGTAGAAAAATTATATCACATCACTGGTGGGAAAATAAAATGGTTTAGCCACTCTGAGAAAAAAAAGTTATCAGTCTCACTGGACATTAAGGTACACACTTATCTAGTGCATCCACAGCTTAAACGGCTATCAGTCTGAAAGGAAAATGTGTCCTCATATAAAAAGGGCAGGCACAGCATCAACATCTATTATTCCCACTGGAAACCTGTGTCCACATATAACATGGGCAACTACAGGACAATGGTTATCAGTCTCACTTGACATCATTGTCTATATATAACAAGGGCAACCACAGCATCAACTGCTGTCAGTCTCCCTGGAAATTACTGTCTACATATAACAAGGGCAACCAGAGCAACAACGGCAATCAGTCTCACTGGAAATTAGTGTCCACATATAACAAGTCCAACCATAGCATCCAAGGCTAACAGTCTCACTGGACATCAGTATCCATATATAAGAAGTCAACCACAGCATTAACGGCTATCAGTCTCACTGGAAATCTGTGTCCACATTTAACATGGACACCAACAGCATCAATGGATATCATTCTCACTGGAAATTAGTGTGCAGATACATCAAGGGCAAACACAGGTCAACAGCTATAAGTCTCACTGGTATTCAGTGTCCACGTATAACAAAGGGTACCAGAGGTCAACGGCTCTGTCTCACTGCATATCATTTTCCACATATAACAACGGCAACCAGTGGTCAACGGCTATCATTCTCAATGGAAAGCTGTGTTCACATATAACAAGGGGAACCACAGAATCAATGGGAATTAATCTCAATGGAAATCAGTGTCCACATATAACAATTTAACCACAGCACCAACGGCAACAATCTCACGGGAAATGTGTGTCCACATATAACAAGTCCAGCCACAGTATCAAAGTCTATGAGTCTCACTGGAAATCAGTGTGCACATATAAAAGGGCACCCACAGCATCAAAGGCGATCTGTCCCCCTGGAAATCAGTGTTGATGTACATCAAGGGCAACCACAGCATCAACGCCTGACAGTCTCATTGGAAATTAGTGTCCACATATAGCAAGGTCAACCACAGGTCAATGGCTATCAGTCACACTGCAAAACTCTGTCCACATATAACAACGGCAACCACAGTTCAACCGCTATCAGTGTCACTGGACATATGTGTCCACATATAACAAGACAACAACCGCATCAAAGTCTATCCCTCTCCCTGGAAATCAGGGTCCTTATATAACTAGGGAAACTATAGGTCAACGGCTAACAGTCTCACTGGAAATCAGTGTCCACATATAAATAGGGCAAACAGAGCACAAATGACAATCCGTCTCACGGGAAATCAGTGTCCACATATACTAAGAGGAGCCACAGGTCAACGACTATGTCTCACTGGATATCACTTTCCACATATAACATGGACATCCACAGATCAACGGCTATCATTCACATTGGAAATCAGTGTCCACATATAACAAGGTAAACCACAGCATCAACAGCAATCAATCTCCCTGGAAATTAGTGTCCATATATAAAAAGATGCATTACAGCATCAATGGCTATCAGTCCCACTGGAAATATGTGTCCACATAAAACAAGGGCAGGCACAGCATCAACAACTATCAATCACACTGGAAATCAGTGTCCACATATAAAAAGTCCAATCATAGCATCAAAGGCTCTCAGTCTCACTGGAAATCAATGCCCACATATAACAATTGCAGCCACTACATCAACGGCTATCAGTCTCACTGACAGTCAGTGTCCACATATAACAATGGGAACCACAGGTCAACGGCTATATCTTTCTGTATATCATTTTCCTCATATAAAAAGGGCAACCACAGGTCAACAGCTATCATTCTCACTGGAAATCGTTGTCCACATATAACAAGTTAAACCACAGCATCAAAGACAATCAATCTAAATGGAAATCAGCGTGCATATATAACAAGTCCAACCATAGCATCAAAGGCTACCAGTCTCACTGGAAATCAGTGTCCACATATATCAAGGGCAACCACAGTGTCAATGGCTGTCAGACTCATTGTAAATTAATGTCCACATAGAGCAAGGGCAATCACAGGTCAAAGTTTATCAGTCTCACTTGAAATCATTGTCCACATATAACTAGGGAAGCCACCAGTCAATGGCTAACAGTCACACTTGAAATTAGTCTCCACATATAACAAGGGCTACCAGAGCTTCAAGGGCTATCAGTCTCACTGAAAGTCAGTGGCAACATATAACAAAGGCAACCACAGATCAACAGCTATCAGTCTCACTGGAAATCAGTGCCCACCTATGACAAGGGCAACCTCAGCATCAATGGCTATCAGTCTCTCTGGAAATATGGGCATTCATATAACCAGTGGAACTACAGTTCAATGGCTATCAGTCTCACTGTAAATCATTGCCCACATAGAACAAGGGCAAACAGAGCATCAACGGCTATCAGTCTCACTGGAAAACAGTGTCCACATTTAACAAGGGCAAGCACAGCTCAACAGTTATTAGTGTCACTGGAAATCAGCGTCCAACTATAATAAGGGCAACCAAATATCAACAGCTATCGGCTTCACTGGAAATCAGTGTCCACATAGAACAAGAGTAACCACAGCATCAACGAGTATGTTTCACTGGAAATCAGTGTCCACATATAACAAGGGCCACCACAGTTTAACGGCTATTAGTCTCACTGGAAATAAGTATCCACATATAACAAGGGCAACCTCAGCATCAACGGTTATCAGTCTCTCTGGAAATCAGTTTCTACATATAACAAGGGGAACTACAGTACAACACCTCTCAATCCTACTGAAAATCATTGTCCGGATAGAACAAGGGCAAACAGAACATCAAAGGCTTACAGTCTCACTGGAAAACAGTGTCCACATTTACAAGGGAAAGCACAGCTCAACATCTATTAGTTTCACTGGAATCAGTGTCCACCTATAATAAGTTAACCAAAGCATCAACATCTATCAGCCTCACTGGAAATCCGTGTCCACGTATATCAAGGGCCACCACAGTTTAACGGCTATCAGTCTCACTGGAAATCAGTGTCCACATACAAAAAGGACAACCTCAGCACCAACGGCTATCAGTGTCACTGGAAATCTGTGTCCACATATAACAAGGACAACCACAGCTCAATGTCTATCAGTCTCACTGGAATTCCGTGTCAAAATTTAACAAGTGCAACCACAGATCAGTGGCTATCAGCCTTAAAGGAAATCAGTGTCCACATATAACAAGCCCAACCAGAGTTCCACGGCTATCATCTCACTAGAAATCAGTGTCCACATATAACAAGGGCAACCTCAATGTCAACGGCTATCAGTCTCACTGAAAACCAGGGTAGACATATAACAAGGGCAAGCACAGCTTAACGGCTGTCTCACTGGAAATCAGTGTCCACCTATAAATACGGTACCCACAGCCTCAAATGCTGTCAGCCTCAATGGAAATACGTGTCCAAATATAACATGGGCAACCACAGCTTCAACGGTTCTAAGTCTAACTGTTAATCAGTGTCCACATATAACTATTGCAGTCACAGCATCAAGAGTTATCTGTCCAACTGGAAATCAGTGTCCACATATTAAAGGCAGCCACAGCATCCACAGCTATCAGTCTCACTGGAAATCACTCTCCACATAAAAAATGGGAAAGCATATCATCAACTGCTAAGAGTCTAACTGGAAATCAATGTCTGCCTATAACAAGGGCAGCCACAGTTCAACGGTTATCAGTCTCACTGGAAATGAGTGTCCACATATAACACCATCAGCCACAGCATCAACGGTTGTCAACCTCATGGAAATCACTGTCCCCATATAACATGGGCATCCACAGCATCAACAGCTATCAGTCTCATGGAAATCAGTGAAATCAGTGTCCCTATATACAAGGGCAGCCACAGTATCAACGGCTATCAGTCTCATAGGAAATATGTGTCCACATATAAAAAAGGCATCCACAGTATCAACGGCTATCAGTTTCACTGGGAACCAGGGTCAACGTAACACAAGGGCAACCACACTTCAACTGGTATCAGATCTACTGAAAATCAGTGTCCACATATAACAAGGCAAACGAGAGCAACAGCTATCCATCCACTGTAAATCAGTGTCCATATATAACAAGGCCACCACAGCATCAATGGCTCTCAGTCTCTCTCTTAATCAGTGTCCACATATAACAGTTGCAGCCACAACATCAAGAGTTATCTGTCCAAATGTAAATTAGTGTTCACATATAACAAGAACACCCACAGCATCAACGGTTATCAGTCTGACTGTTAAACAGTGTCGACATATATCAAGGGAAACCACAAGTCAGCAGCTCTCAGTCTCACTGGAAATCAGTGTCCAAATATAACAAGGGCAACCAGAGTTCAACGGCGAACAGTCTCACTGGAAATCGTTGTGCATATATAACATGGCAAGCACAGGTCAAAGGCTATCAGTCTCAATCGAAATCAGTGTACAAATAAAACAAGGGCAACTGCAGCATCAACAGATATCACTCTAAATGTTCATCAGTTTCCATATATAAAAATCGCAGAGAGGAGCTTCAAGATGGCGGAAGAGTAAGACAAGGAGATCACCTTCCTCCCCACAGATAGATCAGAAATACATCTACATGTGGAACTGCTCCTACAGAACACCTACTGAGTGCTGGCAGAAGACCTCAGACCTCCCAAAAGGCAAGAAACTCCCCACGAACCTGGGTAGGCCAAAAGAAAAAAGAAAAAAGAGACAAAAGAATAGGGACGTCACCTGCACCAGTGGGAGGGAGCCGTGAAGGAGGAAAGGTGTCCACACACTAGGAAGCCCCTTCGCAGGCAGAGACTGCGGGCGGCGGAGAGGGGAAGCTTCAGAGCCACGGAGGAGAGGGCAGCCACAGGGGTGCGGAGGGCAAAGCAGAGAGATTCCTGCACAGAGGATCAGTGCTGACCAGCACTCACCAGCCCGAGAGGCTTGTCTGCTCACCCGCCGGGGCGGGCGGGGGCTGGGAGCTGAAGCTCGGCCTTCGGAGGTCGGATCGCAGGGAGAGGACTGGAGTTGCCTGCGTGAACACAGCCTGAAGGGGGCTAGTGCACCACGGCTAGCGGGGAGGGAGTCCAGGAAAAAGTCTGGACCTGCCAAAGAGGCAAGAGACTTTTTCTTCCCTCTTTGTTTCCTGGTACGTGAGGAGAGGGGATTAAGAGCGCCAGAGACGGGCATGAGCCACGGCTATCAGCGCGGACCCCAGAGACGGGCATGGGACGCTAAGGCTGCTGCTGCCGCCACCAAGAAGCCTGTGTGCAAGCACAGGTCACTATCCACACCGCCCCTCCTGGGAGCCTGTGCAGCCCGCCACGGCCAGGGTCCCGTGATCCAGGGACAACTTCCCAGGGAAAACGCACGGCGCGCCTCAGGCTGGTGCAACGTCACGCCGGCCGCTGCCGCCACAGGCTTGCCCCACATCCGTACCCCTCCATCCCCCCGGCCTGAGTGAGCCGGAGCCCCCAAATCAGCTGCTCCTTTAACCCCGTCCTGTCTAAGTAAAGAACAGATGCCCTCAGGTGACCTACACGCAGAGGCGGGGCCACATCCAAAGCTGAACCCCGGGAGCTGTGCGAACAAAGAAGAGAAAGGGAAATCTCTCCCAGCAGCCTCAGGAGCAGCGGATTAAATCTCCACCATCAACCTGATGTACCTGCATCTGTGGAATACCTGAATAGACAACGAATCATCCCAAATTGAGGAGGTGGACTTTGGGAGCAAAGATATATATTTTTTTCCCCTTTTTCTCTTTTTGTGAGTGTGTATGTGTATGCTTCTGTGTGTGATTTTGTCTGTATAGCTTTGCTTTTACCATTTGTCCTAGGGTTCTGTCTGTCCAGTTTTTTTCTTTTTTTACTTTTAAAATTTTTTTTCATAATAATTATTTTTCATTTTAATAACTCTATTTTATTTTATTTTATCCTCTTTCCTTCTTCCTTCCTTCCTTCCTTTCTTCCTTTCTTTCTTCCTTCCTTCCTCTCTCTCTCTCTCTCTTTCTCTCTTTCTTTCTTTCTATTTTTCTCCCTTTTCTTCTGAGCCGTGTGGATGAAAGTCTCTTCTTGCTCCAGCCAGGAGTCAGGGCTGTGCCTCTGAGGTGGGAGAGCCAACTTCAGGACACTGGTCCACAAGAGACCTCCCAGCTCACGTAATATCAAATGGCGAAAATCTCCCAGAGATCTCTATCTCAACGCCAAGACCCAGCTTCACTCAACGACCAGCAAGCTACAGTGCTGGACACACTATGCCAAACAACTAGAAAGACAGGAACACAACCCCATCCATTAGCAGAGAGTCTGCCTAAAATCATAATAAGGCCACAGACACCCCAAAACACACCACCAGACGTGGACGTGCCCACCAGAAAGACAAGATCCAGAGGGAAACACAAGAGAAGGAAATGGGACCTACATATTGTAGAGAAGGAAAAGACCCAAAACAAGGAAAAGACCTACAATAGAGAAGTTCCTTTAACATCTGTTGTAAAGCTGGCTTGTTGGTGCTGAATTCTCTTAGCTTTTGCTTGTCTGTAAAGGTTTTATTTATCCATCAAATTTGAATGAGATCAGACCTAGGGACACATACAGACTGAAAGTGAGGGGATGGAAAAAGATATTCCATGCAAATGGAAATCAAAAGAAAGCTGGAGTAGCAATTCTCATATCAGACAAAGTAGACTTTAAAATAAAGACTATTACAAGAGACAAAGAAAGACACTACATAATGATCAAGGAATCAATCCAAGAAGAAGATCTAACAATTGTAAATATTTATGCACCCAACATAGGAGCACCTCAATACATAAGGCAAATACTAACAGCCATAAAAGGGGAAATCAACAGTAACACAATCATAGTAGGGGACTTTAACACCCCACTTTCATCAACGGACAGATCATCCAAAATGAAAATAAATAAGGAAACACAAGCTTTGGACAAGGACAAGGACATAGGGAGGGGGAAGGGTAAGCTGTGACAAAGTGAGAGAGTGGCATGGACATATATACACTACCAAGCGCAAAACAGATAGCTAGTGGGAAGCAGCCGCATAGCACAGGGAGATCAGCTCGGTGCTTTGTGACCACCTAGAGGGGTGGGATAGGGAGGGTGGGAGGGAGGGAGACGCAAGAGCAAAGAGATATGGGAACATATGTATATATATAACTGATTCACTTTGTTATAAAGCAGAAACTAACACACCATTGTAAAGCAATTATACTCCAATAAAGATGTTAAAAAAAAGAAAAAAAAAAAGGCAGCCACAGCATCAACAGCTATCTGTCTGACTAGAAATCAGTGTCCACAATTCACAAGTGCAGCCACAGGATCAATGGCTATCAATCTCACTGGAAAAGAGTGTCCAAATAAAACAAGGGCAAACACTGGTCAATTGCTATCAGTCCCAGGTAAATTCAGTGTTCACATATAACAAGGGAAACCACAGGTCAACGGCTATCATTCACACTGGAAATTAGTGTCCTCATATAACAAGGGCAAACACAGTTCAACTGTTATCAATACACTTGAAATCAGTGTCCACATATATCAAGGGCAACTGAGAATCAATGGCTATCAGCCACACTGGAAATCAGTGTCCACATATAACAAGGTCAACCACAGGTCAACTGCTGCCAGTACCACTGAAAATCAATGTCCACATATAACAAGGGAAACCACAGTTCAACGGCTATTTATCACGCTAGAAATCCCTGTCCACATATATCAGCGGCAACCACATGTCAAAGGCTTTCATTCATAGTGGAAATATTGTCCATATATAACAAGTGCAACCACAAGGCAACGGCTATCTGCCTCACTGGAAATCAGTGTCCGCATATAAAAAGGGCAACTTCAATATCAACGGCTAACAGTCTCACTGGAAATCAGGGTCCACATATAACAAGGGCAAGCACAGTATCACTGAATATCTATCCCACTGGAAATCAGTGTCCCCATATAACAATTGTAGCCACAGCATCAAGAGTTATCTGTCCAACTGGGAATCAAGGTCCACATATAACAAGGGCAACCAGAGATCAACGGTTATCAATCTCACTGAAAATCAATGTCCATATAACAAGGGCAACCAGAATTCAATGGCTATTAGTCTCACTGGAAATCACTGTCCATATATAACAAAGGCAGCACAGGTCAACGACTATCAGTCTCCATCAAAGTCAGTGTACAAATATAAAAAGGGCAAGCACAGCACCAACAGCTATCCGTCTCAATGTTAATCAATGTCCATATATAAAACGGCAGCCACAGCATCAACAGCTAGCTGTCCCACTAGAAATCAGTGTCCACAATTAACAAGTGCAGCCACAACATCAATGGCTATCAATCTCCCTGGAAATCAGTGTCCACATAAAACAATGGCAACTAGAGGTCAACTGCTATCAGTCTCAGGGAAATTACATGTCCACATATAACAAGGCAAACCTCAGGTCAATAGCTATCAGTCACACACAAATCAGTGTCCTCATATACAAAGGGCAACCACAGAAACAAAGTCCATCAGCCTCAAAGGAAATCAGTGTCCACATATAACAAGGGCCACCACAGGTAAATGGCCATCAGTCTCATGGGAAATCAGTGTCCAAATATAACAAGAGCACCAACAGAATCAACAACTATCAGTCTCAATGGAAATAATTGTCCACATATAACAAGGCAACCACAGTATCAATGACAATTAGCCTCACTGGAAATCTGGATCCACGTACAACAAGGGCTGCCACAGCATCAACGGCTATCAATATCATGGAAATCAGTGTCCCCATATAACATTGGCAGCCACAGCATCAACAGCTATCAGTCACACAAGACATCACTGTCCATGTATAACATGGGCAGCCAAAGGTCAACGGCTATCAGTCTCAATGGAAATCACTGTCTACATATAAATAGGGAAAGAATATAATCAATGACTAATAGTCTCACTGGCAATCAGTGTCCAAATATAACAAGGGCAACCACAGGCAACGGTTATCAGTCTCACTGGAAATCAGTGTCCACATACAACATGGGCAGCCACAGCATCAATAGCTATCAGGCTCATAGAAATCAGTGTCCCTATATAACAAGGGCAGCTACAGCATCAACAGCTATCACTCGCACAGGAAATCGGTGTCCCTATATAACAAGGGCAACCAGAGCATCAACGGCTATCAGTTCCACTGGTTACCAGGGTCCACATAACAAAAGGGTAATGACAGGTCAACTGCTATCAGATCCACTGAAAATCAGTGTCCACATATAACAAGGGAAACCACAGGTCAAGAGCTGTCAGTCCCACTGGAAATCAGTGACCATATATAACAAGGGCAAAGGCAGGTCAACAGCTATCCGTCCACTGGAAATCCGTGTCCACATATAACAAGGGCACCCACAGCATCAATGGCTATCAGTTTGACTCGTTAATCAGCGTCGGCATATATGAAGGGCAACCACAAGTCAACAGCTCTCAGTCTCACTGGAAATCAGTGTCCACATACAACAAAGGCAGCCACAGCATCAGTGGCTATCAGTCTCACTGGAAATCATTGTCCACATTAACAAGGGCAGTCACAGAAACAATGGCGATTAGTCTCACTGGAAATCTGTGTCCGCATATAAAAATGGCAACCACAGCATCAACCGCTATCAGTGCCACGGAAAATAAGTGTCCACATATAACAAGGTAAACCACAGTTCAATGGCTATTAATCACACTGGAAATCAATGCTGACATATAACAATGGCAACCACATTTCAACCGCTTTCATTCTCAATGGAAATATTGTCCACATATATCAAGGTCAAACACAAGGCAATGGCTATCTGTCTCACTGGAAGTCAGTGTCCATGTATAACAAAGGCAACCAGAGATCAACAACAATCAGTCTCACTGGAAATCAGTGACCACATATACAAGGGAAACCACAATATCAACGGCTATCAATCCCACTGGATATCAGTGTCCATGTACATCAAGGGCAACCACAGGTCAATGGCTATCAATCCCAATAGATATCAGTGTCCACATATAACTAGGGCAACCACAGGTCAAATGCTATCCATCCCTCGGAAAATCTGTTTCCTCATATAACAAGGGAAACCACAGGTCAACGGCTATCAGTCCCACTGGAAGTCAGTGTCCACATATATCACAGGACTCCACAGCATCAATGGCTATCAGTCTCACTGGAAATCAGGGTCCACCTATACCAAGGGCAATCACAGCATCAACGGCGATCAGTGTCATGGAAATCAGTGTCCACATATACCAAGTGTAGCCACAGGTCAACCACTATCAGTCTCACTGTAAAGCAGTGTCCACATACAACTAGTGCAGCCACAGCATCGACATCTATCAGTTCCACCGGAAATCATTTTCCTCATATAAAAGGGCAAACAGCATCAACAGCTATCAGCCTCAATGGAATTCACTGTGTACATATCTTTTGTAGCACTTGAGCTAATCCCAAAGAATGTATTGTCAGGGAACTGGAAATAGTGTAACTTGTTTCTGATTTAATTTACAGAGTATGTGGGTGGTCAGACTCAGTCCAAATTCTTAAGAAATCAGTTGGAAAGAAAACATCACATGAGTTCTACTTGTTGGCACATTAACACAGTGTTTGGCTGGGGAGTAGATGGTATTCACATGATGACGAGAGTAAGACTTGAGTTTCCAAAGAATGTATAAAAAATATGATAAAGAACATAGAAATATGGTATTATTGTCCATTCTTCAGAGATGTCACATCTAAATTTAAACCGTTAAATTACAAATCTTCAACCTGTCATTTTCTCAAATAGAGATCTTTAGAGAATCTGGATAAAACAGGGGCTGCATGTGAAGTTCAAAAGAAAGTTGCTTAATAATGAATCATGCACATTTACTGGACAGGTGAGCTGGTTAGCAGTGCACTGACAAGAAGGATGAGACATTTATGTGGGACCTTGGAAGAGCCTTTTATTAAAGTAGGAGGATCAAGCTTGGGCAAGGGAAAGCAGATGGAGTTCTCTGAGTTTTTAGAAGTTTTTGACCTATATATAGAAATCCATTTCTATTTAACTTAATATCTGAATTGTTGTTTGACTATGAAGAAAAAAAATTCACTCAAGCGTAAATGTCTCTTTCCTAATCATATATTAGGGAGGAAACGTGTTTCATGGACCTTACTTGCAACACTGATAAGAATTCACTTACGATATAAGAGCAATAATGCTGTGAACATCACCCAGGGAAGTCAGCTGACATACCCAAGGTCATTGCAAATCCAGAAAAAGAAAGTAAGGTTTCCAATATCCACCTAAGCAGACATGCTTTCTTGTAGTAAAGAGAGCATATACTCTGAGACCCTGAAAAATGATGTTCTCTAAAAAAATCCAAGCTGAATACAACTTGACATTCTGACTGGATTAAATATGTAACAGAGCTTCTAGTATTACCCAGCAGAAAGAAATTTTTAAAAAAATGGAAGTGGTAGGATGCTCTGGCAATTAGCAAGATATTTTATAGTTTACAAACACTAATTTAAACCTTGGTTCATAGTCTTAATTTTGAAAAAGTTACTGAATCTCCCTGAACCTCACATTTTCCTGGGTAAAATGAGGCTAGTATGAGATAATTTTTGCAAATCAAAGTGCTTCAAGCTCTGGTAAATGCTCGATAAATAGTAACAACTGCATTTATTAATAATAGTTAATATTGTAATCATTTACTACTCTCACCTTCAGATGACCCAGACAACAAAGCTATTATTTATCTCAGTGACTGACACCTCAGGAAAGCACTAACCTAACAATGACTAAGAGAACACCCTTTTAGTGAAGCTATGCACACCAACATATTTCTCACCGCTACACACACACTTCAGTTCTAAGAAATAATTAACTGTAACCAACCAGTTTATTCCAGATACACTGGAACATGCTGTAAAGTGATCTACATTTCTACAGCTTCATAAGATGGTTTCCCCATAAAGTATTAGCTAACAGCACAGCACCACAGGTGGAACAATATCCTGTCAGAGTGAACAATGCAAACTGTTAAGTAAATCCATAGTTTTATAAAGTCCAGAGTTACACACTTCTATGACCAAAAAACTTTTTTAACTTTCATTTTCTGGATTTCAGAAGTACAATTAAGAGTAAATAAAATTCAAATTGAAAATTCTGTTCTTCCACTCTTCCTAAAGCTTTCAAAGGCCTTCTGAAGTAGCAAAGTTATTTTGTTTGTTCCTAGACCTTATTTTTCCTTCTTTCTTGTATTTCCCACATATTATTGCTCAGATGATTAACAACTGTGTCTGTTCATCCTCGGTGACCCTTACCAACATGCAGATGCTCAAAATTCCATCTTCGTGGCCACAACATTCTGCTTTATCTTTTTGGGAGACAGGTCCTGACACAGCTTTTCTATTTTGCATGAGACCTTTCCACCACAAAAGTGGATTTCTCTTATCTTTCCAGGGTCAAACAGACCGTCACATATGGCCTGTTCTAATTCAGATGTTGGAAGAATTAAAAAAAAACAAAACAAAACAAAAAAAAAAACGCTCTTTGAGGCAAGTTCATGGCCTGTTTCAGAGATAAGCCTGCCGGACTCCACATCCTACCCCATCACCAAGGAGGGAGCCAGGTTTCTGTTGCAGCATGGCCTCCTCAGAATGTCTCTGAAAACACAGCATACACAACACAGATGAATTAAATAGAAACTCCTCTGCAGAGACTTAAGACTTTTGAGCAAGTAATCAAAAAATCTGAAGTATCCTAAAATGAAATTTCATAAGAACTGACTGGGTTGGAATTTAAACAAATGCTTTTGATCTGCCTCAAACCAAGCTGAATGCTTCCCTCTGCATGGGCCTCCTTCCCGGTGATACACATTCATAACAATCCCAAGTTCTAGCCACTATTAAAAAAAGCCATGGAATTAGTTTGATGTGTCAGCATTCAGTTAAATGACGTAACTAAGGAGTCCTTTGGTAAACTAACAAACCGTGAATTGTTCAAAATTTTTGAGAGTATGAATTATTAAAAATTAGTCAAAAATTACATCTTCCATCCAGTCTCCCAAACTAGAAACCTTGGTTTTGACAAACCTGCACATCCTAAATCCAGTCAGTCGCCAAAACCAATCATCTAAAACTCAGACAGGCCTCTAGAATTAGACTCTCATTCATCCCAACTGCTTTCACTCTCAGACCTAGTTGGAACGATTTCAATACTCTCTACCTTGGTCACCAGTCTCCAGAATCCACCTCTCACCATGCGGTGAGACTGCACCAAAAGCAAAGACAAGCACGCCTTTCTCTTGTCAGGAATATCCTTGTAGATCTCCAGTGATTCTGAGATGGAATTCCAGGTCCTGGTCTGTCCTGTGACGATGCCCTCACAGATAGCCGTCTGCCCACCAGTCTTCTCTCGTCCTTCTCAAGTCCCCCTTTGTTCCTGCCAACCAGGATGTCTCCCCGTTTCCTGGATGTGCCAGGATCTATCAGAGCCTCTGGGGTAGAATGAGTTTTTCTCTCAAAGACAGCTCATCTTTCCACCTGTCAAACATCCACTTAACCTTCCAGTGTCGTTTCAAATGCCACTTTCCTTCCCCAGGCAGTTGAGTGCATCATCGTCTGTGTTCCCGCAGCACGTTTAGCATCTGTAGCAGCATTTCCTCTGTGTGAGTATTCACTGTGCTGCCCTCTCCCCAACGAGAGCGTGATCTCCCCTAAGACATGAACCCTGTACTATTCCTAGGTGGGTATGAATGCTAACATTGACTGAATCCTCTACTGCATGTTAGCTTCATCATGATCTAACACAAAGTACATGAAATTAAAGCCAGGCAACTCCTGGGTTTAAATCATAAATCCTCGCACTGTCTTCTTCCAGAAACTTAGCTGTGGAGCCTTGTGCTTCCTCACCTGTAAACTAGTAACAAAACCAGATCATGGGGAGGGAAGGAGGAGGGAGGGAGGCAGAACTAAGGAAGATTAAATGAGATGGTACATGAACACTGCCTGGAAACGTCTGGGCATGAATATATTTACCAACGATAACAAAGATAAAACTTCCCTGGCACCCACTCAGTGCTGGCATGTGGTCAACAACCTCCCCATATAACCTACTAGTAACAAAGGCCACGATGGACAGAGGAGCTGACCAATGTCACAGGGTAAGTGCCAGCAAAGCCAAGACTCAAGCTCAGGTGGGAATCTAAACATAAGCTCTGAACATTACTTCACTTACCTAATTACCCAATAATTTATCTGATCCTCATCAAAATTCCTTTAACTTTCCTCATTTCATGGATGAATAAACTGAACCTCAAATAATTAACTAGCCGCAAATCATACATATAGTTACAGGGTAAACATGCTAGGATTCAATTCCAGTGTGCCTAAACTCAAAACGCTTCAGTGAAAATCACATGGGTTATTATCAATATAAAAGGTGCAGACATACTATAAAACAGAAGACCGGCATCAATCTCAGGAACAGCACCTGTGTGGTGGTGATTCAAAATGAAGCCAGATTCCCCCTGGTTAAGGTGATCAGGAAACATTCTTGGAAGGTTTTTAAAAGTATTTAAAAAAAAAAAATTTTACATTAGAAAAATGAAAATTATTATTGGAAACCAAAAGGTATGGATGGAGAGCATTCAGGAAAAGGTGTGAAATCTGCAAATCTGGGACAGAGAAGCACACCATCCTCAGGGGACCAGGAGAGGGTCAGAGTGTGGAGGGCAAATGCGGGGGAGGACATATCCCACAAGGGTGTGCACCACATGAGCAGAAATAAGGCAGACCCGGTCCTGGTGAGAATAAGCCACAATGAGAAGGTGATGGGATGTACGGGGACTGATCCAGTCAAGAGGCCCAGAGCAGAGACATGGTGGGGACCCTGGGCTGAGACGCAGACTTCCCAGGAACTGAGGGGCACAGATGTGACAACAGGGCCTCAGTGCAGAGGAGGTCAAGGTTTTACAACTGGAAGAATGCGACAGTCATGTCCTTGAGAAAGGGGAACCACTTGACGATGTTTTGCAAAGGAGTCTGATTTCAGGTAAGTTGAATCTGAGATGCCAGTGGAACACTGAGATCAAGGCTTTCAGCAGGCAGACACATGCACAGTCAGAGCTTGCAGATCTGACTGGAGCTGGGTGTCTGCATGGCAGGCCAGTCCCTGTGCACATGCCCACGTGAAGACAAAGAAGGCGGGGAGTGAGGGGAGAGAAACGCAAGAACTTGACTTCCTACATTTTAGCAGCAGGAAGAAGAAAGGAGAAAAAATCGTGCTTTGCAGCAAGCAAAGATGAGTTTACAGGAAGCATTGTCTAAAACCGCCTCAAATCCTATTAGATGTTAAGGAAAGTGAATTCTCAAAACTAAGGGAACAGACATCTTTTCATAAATATCTGAAATACGCTGATGGGCCTGGAAACTGGATAGTTAAGGATGAAACAGTGGTAGAAAAGTAGAAGCAAGTTTTCCAGAAGTCTTGCAAGAAGAATTAGTCCACATAAGATGAAACTGAGGAAGGTCACATAAAACTGCAAACCTCCCAATTAAATGAGAAAGAGTCCCAGCTCAGAATATACAAGTGGCTGGAAGGTTGCTGAGAAGAAGGAAAGACATTTGATCACGGCTACAGCTGTGATCATCCTCATTCAGAGACCAGCCACTCTCCAGAGCGCAAACACAGCTACACAAAACAGAGGCCTTGACAAGCCACTTCCCAAGACCAAGCACTTATACTAATGTCACAATCGGGACTTAGAACAAACAAATTTATCGATATGAGCCATGTATCCATAGGCTATCCAGGGAAGATAGTTTATTAGTTTCATTTTAGAACATATCACTTATTTTCTGAAGTTATTAACCAAGGAAGCCTCCTGTTAGAACTTGTGCATTTGCCTTAGACCATACTTAAGAGATGCTAACATGTTTGTGTCCATAGACTGTACTGATTCTGAAAGAGATTCAAAGGCCTCTGCACGACAGACACTGTTGTCAAAAGGAGGCGTGTCAGAGTTCTACAGACTTAGATGGGGACCATCTCCTGCTAATTGCAATGCCCAGTCTCCCTCTCTCTAAAATAGACATTAATAATAATACCTCCAGGGTGTTATAAGGTGTGGAAGATCAAATGACATGTGTAAAATCCTTAGCAAAGTAACAGCTCCACAAGTGATACTGTTATTTGAAGGGTCATGGAGTTAGACTTCATTTTACCAGTGAGGTAACACAACTAGTAACAGAGCTTAGAAACAAAATCAATTTTCATCCCCTAGCTCAGTGCTCTTTAGCTGGATTTTAATCTCAAATTATTATTAAATGTCAGTGTGATCTTAATTAAAGTCATGACCCAAAAAATCCTGAGCAGGAGGTGCCTTAATTGTGTTTGCTTGGTCTTCCCTTGTGGGAACTTTGCTCATGCTCAAAGACACCGCTTCTTGCTCATAGCTAAGGAGAACATGGGATGGCCTGGTGTCTCGTTTAATCAAGGGTAGTTTACTGCTGGGTTCAGAAGAGGTTAACTGGTTCCCGTCAGTACTCTGTGTTCACTACGTCTGATTTGTAGTCCATCATATCTGTAAGCATCCATTATATTTATATCTTGATATAAGCTCCTTCACAATGTTTTGCACAAATCTTTAAAAGTGAAAGAATATTTCATACAAGTTAATCCTTTAGCTAAAGAAGATAATGGCTTAGCAAATTCATCTTAATGAAAATTGTTTTCTCTAAAAGGGAAGGTGTGTTGTTTTAACCAAAAACTCAACTGAAGGGAGTTATCCCAAGCTTTAACTCAAAAAGTGCTGGGTCAGAGGAGTACAAAAAGTCCTGTAACTTAATCAACATGAGCATTCAAAATATTGGATTATTTTCTCTAATATGACTGTAACCTGAACTATATCTGTATTTGTTTTCATCTGTACTTAGAGAAAGAAAACTACAATGACTCTTTTCTTGAGCAATGTAGAAAGCAGCTTACATTTCTCTCCAATTTTAAAAATTTGCTAAATGAACGAATATTTTCCATTCTAAAAATCAAAAGTACTAAAATTAACTTTCCAGTGAATATATTCTGTGGTGCTGAAGTTTTAAAATATCTTCCAGGAACTCTGTAACCTTGGAAATTACAGCTGACCCTTGAACAACAAGGGTTTGAGCTGCACAGGTCCACTTATACTTGGATTTTCTCAATAGTAAATACTGCAGCCCGACCAGCTGGTTGAATGGCCGGCACGGAGAGCTCACTGTAAATTACACGCAGCTTGTCAACTGCTCGGAGGCTAGCCCTCACCCCACACTGTTTATTCAAGGATCACCTGTAATCCTGTCCTGGGAATTCCCTCTTCATAATTTGAAATCACCAGAACAGGACAGAGCTAAATATGTGATACTTGGATTCTCTGGGCATGAACGAGAAGAAACTTTCAAAATGAAGCTGAGTTCTATTTTTGACTGAAATTTACACCTCAGTTGCTATATCTGCTGAGCGTAGAGACTTGCCTAGAAGAAATGGCCACTTAATTTCTCTTACGCACATACACGGGAATAAAAGTCAACACTGCAATAGAATAAACACGGTGGAAATTCTTGGCAATTAACAGAACAAAGATATGGAAGAATCTAACATTTATAGTACCTTGCTCTTTTTATACATACACATTTATGTGAAACAATTAAATAGCTTACAAGTCAAATCAGAAATAACTTGGTATATGTGATAATGGTAGAGATAAAAATATCTGTAAAAATTCATCTGTGAAAAATAACTTTATCTGTATCTGTATATGCAGTCCATAAGAACTTCTCAATCTAGAATACATACCCTGTAGATAAGATTATTGAAAAGTTAAAAAATTTTTCTTTCTACGATGGTTTGATAGTTTGATAAACTCACAAATAATTATTCTGTCTTAATATTCTGTAATTTCAATGTTTCACAACCCCTTATACTTCAAAAGTAAAATTCAGAAGAACATGCTTTTAAATATATAAATGAAAAAAAAAATCCCAGGGATTAGGCCTGGGGCCACAGTAAATATTGAATAAGATTAAATTTCATAAACTTTTTTCTTAAAGACAGGGATTTATTCAGAGTTACAATTCCAGGTCTGAATATCTACATTTTAACATCTCAACATTTTTCAAATAAAAACAATGAAAGAATTAAACAGAGAAAGTTCACGTAAGAAATCAGAGGTGGCATTAGCTCCACTGAAGAGTCTGTCAACCACCTGGAGACCAGCTCCATCTCTCTCAGCTTAGCTGCTTCTCAATTGCACACAGAAAGTGAACCAAAGCCTTAACGAGCTGTCTGGGGAAGATGTTGGGTCAATAAGCTTAGTGCTCACCCAGTGGACCTCATCAGCTGAGTTAAACTCTAGAGAATTCAATGGTAGGACCTCCTTGCAGTTAAAGAACAGAGGCAAAAAGCAGCTTCCACAGCAAAGCAGCAACTAATATTCACAGAACACATTTTCTGGAGCGAGGCTTTCCCAAACCTAGCTGATCAAAACCCCATTTCCAGAGTCAAAGCTCAGGCCTAGCCAGTCGGACGTTCCAAAAGTGGAGGCCAAACTAGAATGTTAGGAGCTGCAGCCCCAGCCAGGAGCCCGCTGAGGGAGGGCCCTGCAGGCATGAGTGAGGGCTCTGAGGCTGCCTCAGGTCAGAGTGAGCATCTCCAGCAGGTGACGGGATCGCTCGTCTGTGGGGAAGGAGCTGAGGGGCAGGAGGGGACATGGAGGCCAAGTAGGAGGCACAGGGATGACGTGCACCAGAGTGACGACAACAGAAGAGAAACAAGGCCAGAGTTTCTAGATAGACAGGTGACCCCTGAACAACACAGGTCTGATCGGTGCGGGTGCACTTACACGCAGATTTTGTTCAAGAGGAAACACTTCAGAACCACACGCTCTGCAGAGAGAACCGCGGCTGCAGGTGGAGGGCCGTCCGTCACTTACGGGGGGATGCTCCACTGCAGGGGTTCAGAGGCCCTGACCCCCGTGCTATTCAAGGGGCAGCAGCATCTCTGAATCAACAGCTTTGGCAACAGATCAGCCTCAGGGGGTGAAGAAAAGGAAGGAGACATGGGATCAGATTTCCTGGGTTTGGATTCCGCCTCTGCTGCCTACAGAAACGTGAGACCTAGCAAGTAACACTCTCTAAGTCTCAGTTTTCACACCAGGAAATGGAAGTAGGGTTAAATAAATAAATGTTTAAATTAAACTTAATCAATTTAAGTGATCCATGTTAAAAACTAAGCACAGGGCTTGGCCCTTAGACTAAATGTTGGCTGCTATTCATGGGTTTTGTTGTTAATGATGATGCTGTAAAAACATCATGCATTGAGACCTACCTTGGGCCAGGGACTGTGAAAATAAAAGACTTTTTTGAAAGGGAAAAAAATCTCCCCGATGACAAATATGTGGTCCCCAAGACCACTTCCAATTTCCCCCATAATTGCTACTGAGTTTTTTTGTTTGTTTTTTTTTTGCAAAACAGAGAAGTGCTGAATTATGGAAACAATTTAATTCTGTTACCAGGATCCTCAAAGCAACAGATCATGGACAGTATGTGTCTCACGGCATCAAAAACAAGATATAAGTCCCAGTTTTCTGACTCTCCTCATTCCTAACACCTGGACTGAGGGAACCAAACAGACCCATGTGGGTTCACTTAACCTGCCTTTGTCATGGACCTAATCACTCCCTCTCGCATTTTCCTGCTCAAATTGAGGAAAGCATCGCCCACCTTTAGGTTTTCATTGCCTGTGTCCACAGTGACTCTGAAATTCTTGCTTTGTCAAGATAACAATTTAAAGAACGTGCTTATAGCAGTTGCCAACTGAAGTGACAAAATAGTACTATCAGATTGGTACTTCGACTAGAGTCTGCTCTGACCGCTCTGGGGACACCAGATCCCTGCGTTCATCGTACATCTGTGTTTCTACAGTAAGCATGGGAATGCAGCACTGTACCATCACGAAGACACCTCCACGGAAGATTTCATGTGCATTGGGGCATGCAGAGTGTGTAGCCTATTATGACACAGGTAAGGTCCTTTGAGACAGAAAATGCAGACTTTGGTGGTGAAGGAAGGTGTCTGAGGAGTGACATCTGACTCTGAAGAGCATCCTCTGACACAGAGTGAACTGAACTCGGAAGTAACAGTTCAGGAGCAGAAACAGGAGCTCTCACCCAGCCCCACGGACAGTCGGGGAAACTGAGAAGCACTCAGGAAGGTGAAGGACATTGTTTGGAGAAACAAAAAGGGAGGTGGGTCACGAGCTGGAGAAGGAGACAGGTCATGGAGGTCCAAGGAATCTGGGCTTCATTCTGACAGAAAAACCACTAAAAACCCTTTACGTAGGAATATGATACGGTCAAATGTCATCACGGAGTTTCTCAACTGCTGGCATTGGTACTGGACACTCTCTGATGCGGGAGGGGTCCTGTGAAGTGCTGGGCAGCACCCCTGGCCTCACCATTAGATGCCAGCTGCACCCCTCCCCCATTGTGGCGACCAAATATCCTCAGACACTGCCAATGCCACCCTGGAAGGACCGTGGCCCTGAACTGAGAACCACAGGCTGGAGCGAAGAGCCGGGACTGAAGACCCAAGACGGTAACTGACAAGGCAGATGAGAAAGCCAAGCAAGTGACAGCCGAGCTGAAAGGTGACTTTCCTGATTCCTCTCATACAACGTGGCTGCACAACCTAGGCCTCCAAAATCATCTAGAGAATGTTCTAGGCCCACCCTGTGCAAACTCCTCTCCATCTCTGAAGCCCCTTTCACCTGGCAGTGTCATCATGGACCCCTCAGAGGGGACCCTGGCCGGCCTTCGAGGCCCCACCCACCTCTCGAAGCCCCACCCACCTCTCGAGACCCCGCCTTCACCCCGCGGCCCCTCATTCCTCTCGAGGCCCCACGACCCCGCGTCTGCTTCTCAGAACGTCCTCCACCAACCTGGGGGGCGTCAAGTCTCAGCCGACACCTGAGCCCCTCAGGTCTAATCACTCCACAGACTGGACTTCGGAATGAGGAGACCAGCTCCGCCCCTCAGGTCTTAAAGGATATCCTCCAGCCAGGCCTCCCGTGAATCCATTCCGTCTACTCTCTCTACACCTGCACCTCACTGTCCCTGAGAACTTTATCCCAGTGTACTTCTCTCCACTGTATCTTAACTTACGAGATTTATTCGCTTACCTTTTTAGCATATAACCCATTCCCTACGCTAGTAACCCCAGTTCCTCTGTCCTCCAGAATCACCACCACAATGTCCCAAGGAGTCGTGAATTCTAGATGTCCAAACGAAAATGACCATCTTGCCTGAAACCTGTTCTCACTTTCACATTCTCAGAATCACCCTCCACCCACAGTTGTGAATCAGAAACCAAAGAAAGCATCCAGTCAAATGCCGAGTCCTGACAACGGTAAATCCTGAATATTCCCCACATCTGTCTCTTTCCTTCCCCACTGCCCCTGTTTCAGTTTAGTCACTTTTACCCACCACCCAGACATTAATTTTAAATTTCTTCAATCCATTCTCCATTCTGCCTCCAGAACAATTTTTTTTTTATAAATGCCAATCTGTTTATGGTTTAACTACCATAAAATTATTTAAAAGCATCACCAGGATGACATAAATGTCCTTGTTTACACGTCTGGCCTTTCTACCCATCAGTCTCCCAGTTTACAATCCAGAACCACCTGCACTCCATGGTCACCTGCATCTCCATGGCGAGCACACACACTCCTTTTATAGCCGGTCCCCGCAGCTAACTCTTCGTGGACCCTCAGGTCCTGCCCCGAGTACTACCTCCCGAGCTACAAGGAGACTCAGTCAACCCTCCCCTTTTGCTCCCCATACTGTGCATGTCTCCACTGGGACCCCACATACGATAACACTGCACACATCCAACACTCACTGTACACCTCACACTGTGCAAAAAGTTCTACTTGTATTTATGCCTTCTTCTTAACGCAGAAACTACTGTATCACTCCTCATTTTACAGAAGAGACAAAGTGAGAAATTAAGCATTAAATTTACCTTAGTTGCACAGTAAAGTGGAAACTCCAGGGCTCAAATCCAGGACAGTCTGACTATAGAGCCCGCTTCAACCAAGCGGCGGCCGCGGGCGGGTCTGGGCCCCCAGCCGGTAGGCGCACTGGGGACGGTGGGGGTCGGTCCAGGCCCGGCAGGGCCCCGGGGGGGGCGACTAGGGCCGGGGGCTGTAGCCGCAGCTGCTGGAGGCGGGTCGCTTGCTGGATGTCCGAGAGCAGGTCCTCCTGCCCTGCGACCGAGTGAAAGCTGTGGAGGTCTGTGTCTGCCCTGCGCCCCGCCGCGGCCTCGGACTCCTCGGCCACCGCCGGGCCGGAAGCTGGGGCCCCGGGACGCGTCACCTCGGAAGGGTCGGCACAGTCGGGATCGGACCGGCCCGTCTCGTGGGCCGACAGCCTGAGGACAGGGGTTCTGGTGACCAGGGAGTGGGCGCTGTCCAGCTCGCCGGCCTGCAGGGCCTAGGGGTCCGCCACAGCCTCACGGGAGCCGCCGGCACCTCTGCCCTTGGACAGGGTCTTCCGGAGGCGCAGGCTGGAAAAGACCGAGGCTCTGGCATCCAGCCGGCTCTTCTTCCTGCCTGGGTCCCCGCTGCCGCCCCCCTCGCCTTGCCGGCCCGGCGCCTTCGTGCCCCCGCCCGCCTTCTTTGCGCCTCGGCCTCGCGGGGGCTCCGTGCAGGGCATCGCCACGCTCCTCTTCGGCTTCGCCCCCTAGTGCTTCAGGCTGCCGCCACCGCCCCCGCCGCCGCGAGCACTCAGGCCACGCCGGCCCCTCGGCCCGGCAGCTGTCGGGTCCCGGCAAACCGGCAGCCGGCGAGCCTCCGGGCGGCCTACGCAGACCGCGCGAGGCCGAAGGCGCTCACGCAGCGCCGCCAATGGCCGTGCGGAACGCACAAGGCCCCGCCCCCTACCGGCCCCTCGGCCCCGCCCCCGGCCCTTCGGCCCCGCCCCCGGCCCTTCGGCCTGGTCCGCTTCGACCCCTTGGCCATGGAAGCGCCCAGAGCGTCCCTTGTCTGGGGACCTTAATATCCGCCCCCGTATCCAGCGTCTTGTGCTCCCCGAAGAGTTAGGCGGGTGGAAGATGCACGCCTAACAAAAAAAATATTTTAAAGGGGAAAAAGGGAAGCCAAATTCCAGTGTAGAGGTGCGTAATCTTAAGGACACGTACACTACCCCCTCCAACCTGCCTGCAGAAGCATGGCTCTTTAATAAACACTGGTCGAATGGACTGGTCTTTTCTTCAACAATTGATCCTCTTAAACACCGTTAATGTGCTTGACCAATGGTTTAGGAAAGGTTGCTACACATAGCGCTGCTTTTATGTTCATGCAGACCTTGCATCTCTATGAGAGAACATAGCGGTCATTTCAAAATTTCATTTTTCAAACTTTTTTTGACAAAATGGCAAGGTGGGGAAATCAGAAAATACTAAGAGATTAGACTTGATTAAAATGCTAATCTCTGAATTTCTATGCATTTGCCATATAAACCAAACAGCATTTATATTCAAAAAGGGTACATATATTTAACTCCCAGGAGGTCAAACTCATCAGTATTAAACATGTCCCTACTGTTGCCGCCTACAAGAAAGAAAAGGACGAGGGACTTCCCTGGCCGTCCACTGGTTAAGACTCCAGGCTCCCAATGCAGGGGTTTCAGGTTCAATCCCTGGTGTAGGAACTAAGATCCCACATGCCACACAGCACAGCCAAAAAAAAGAAAGAAAGAAAAGGATGAGAATGAGAAGGAAACACCCTTGGCACAAATACAAGAAATCATATGTTATGCCATAAACCGCCACTCTCCCAAGCTAACCCTTCAAGACAGACTTTGTCCTTGCCTCTGTAACAGGGAAGAGCCAATTTTGACTCCACCTTGGATCTGTCTTTGACTTTAACCTTTGCTTTTCATTGCTTTTGTTATTATAATCATACATAATGGCCTGCCTCAGGGAACCCTGCCCACCTGTGGATGGCTGCAGGAAAGAAGAAATTAACACATCCCCTCCCCGAGGCTGATGGCCCTTTTTGCTTTACTTCCTCCATGCCTCTCCCTCTCTATTCTGCCTTTTTATTTTACTTCCCTCTAAGATGCTGTGAAAGAAACTGGCATCCAGACCCCGATAAGATGGTTATTTTGAGACACAAGTCTGCCATCTTCTCGGTCAGCCGGCTTCTCGAATAAAGTCGTATTCCTTACCTCAACACCTCGTCTCCGATTCATTGGCCTATCGAGTGGCGAGCAGAGCGAGCTTGGATTTGGTAACACCTTCACTCTAAAAGTTCCCTGTCTAGGGGAGCAAAATTTGCCACTCCGAAATGTGTCTCTTTGGCATTAGGATTAAATTAGGCTGATTATTTTTAAGAAACAGAAGACTAAGGAGGACTTTCTTTTTACTTCCACTTAGCAGCCTAAAGAATTCAGGTATTAGAGCTGAACAGAGTTATCCGCAGAGATACCCGCCAGGAATAAGCACTGGGTGTGATGGTGGAGACTCAGTGGGCCCAGAGATCAGAGCCCACTCTGTCCCTTGTCTCCGCTGGCCCAGCAAACACTCCTTTACCAAACCTTTGCTTTTCCATCTCCACATGAATGTACTTCCTCCCCTTTGAAGTCCCAAACCACTAACCCCAACATCCTCTGTTGCCTTTAGCTGAAGATGGTATTTAAGGTGAGGGCTTCAGCCATTTTGGCCACGATTCAGTTTTCCTGGGTCTCTCCCATGTATACATTTATTAAACTTTTGTGCGATTTTCTCCTGTTAATCTGTGTCATGTCAATTTAATTCTTAGACCAGCCAGAAGAACCTAGAAGTGTAGGGAAAAACTTCTTCCTCCCTGATAACTGTTACAGAGTTTCTTAACATTCTGCTTCACTATTAATATAAAAATTTTCCTCACTGTAAATCTTGTCACTATTTTAATTACTTAGGAAATTTAGTTACCTAAATTTGTTGCCAAAATCTTGGCTCTCTGTGCACCGATGCCAAACAGAAATACGGAGACAGAGTTATGGAGGAAAAGAAAAAGTGGCTTTATTTCTTTGCCAGGCAGAGAGGGGGCACAGTAGGCTAGCGCCTCAAGAACGGTGCCCCCCTTCACTGGGGACTAGGGAGAGGTCATATAGTCAGGACTCGTGGTCAGAGGTATGTGATAAGGATCAAGGCAGTAACAGTCTTGCATTCTTCTTTCTTCTGCAACGTTTCAGAAGGGTGGGGGTGCTGACAAGATGTGGGTGTGTGCAGGGTCTCAGGTGGCCGGTCTTCTAATCTTGATGAGCTTCTCTGGTCCCTTTAATCTCGCCTCAGGTGGTTTCCTGGCTGCTCCCCCCTTTTAGCAACTGTTCGAATCTGCCCTTTGGAACTCAGAAGGTCATGGAGGCTGGAGCCTTGCCTACAAGAAATGGGGGACAAAAAGGCCTCCGTGCCCGGGCCCTGCTCGGCATCATATTTACAGGCTTTTTTTTTTTTTTTTTAATAAATTTATTTGTGGGCTTTCACTAGTTGTGGCGAGCCGGGGCTACTCTTCGTTGCGTTGCTCGGGCTTCTCATTGTGGTGGCTTCTCATTGTGGTGGCTTCTCTTGTTGCAGAGCACGGGCTCTAGGCGTGCGGGCTTCAGTAGTTGTGGCACGCGGGCTCAATAGTTGTGGCTCACGGGCTCTAGAGCGCACTTGAACCCGTGTCCCCTGCATTGGCAGGTGGATCTTAACCACTGCGCCACCAGGGAAGTCCCTTTAAAGGCATTTTTAAACATCATTGGCATCTAAAGAAGCTCCAAGCGGTAAATTAAAATATGATTAAAGTGGCATTAATCAGTAATGATACAACTATTTAAGTTAAAGTTAATTGTTAATCACTTTGAAAATGTGGATACCTAGCTAACATGTTAGTGTTTTTAAAGTAAGCCCAGGGGCTTCCATAGTGGCGCAGTGGTTAAGAATCCACCTGCCAATGCAGGGGACACGGGTTTGAGCCCTGGTCTGGGAAGATCCCACATGCCGCGGAGCAACTAAGCCCGTGCACCACAACTACCGAGCCTGCGCTCTAGAGCCCGCAAGCCACAACTGCTGAAGCCCGCATGCCTAGGGTCCGTGCTCCGCAACAAGAGAAGTCACCGCAATGAGAAGCCCGCGCACCGCAATGAAGAGTAGCCCCCGCTCACCGCAACTAGAGAAAGCCCGCATGCAGCAACGAAGACCCAACGCAGCCAAAAATAAATAAATTTAAAAAAATAATAAACCCAAAGGAGGAAAAAGTACTACATGTTACATGATGCATTTTAAATGCAGCATGCAAATGTTCCTTTGCATATTGTGAACCAACATTTTAAACCTCCCTCCTTAACCATTTTATCCAAAAAAACCTATTTTTAAAGTCCTATAACTCTTTGATGTAAAAGCATCATACCGCAGTAATTACTAGCCTTTTTTGAATTATTTTCTTAAAAATAGATGCTAACTTAAGGGCAGGTGGCCCTTTTGAGTAAATAGTTCTGAGAAATCAACTTTAATAACTTTGCCAGGGACTATTGCAGTCTCTGAGCAATTCCAGAGGACTTGAAAAGCCTTTGTTTCAGGTCTTTCGCAAGACCGCTTTCTCCCAGAATCCAGGCTCCTCACAGGGCACAATTTGCCTGAGGCTGTAAAAATTTACTGCTTCTTTGAGGATTGAGGTACTATCGTTCTTTATTTTTGCTTTTTCTTTAACAAGACATCTTTAATTCGGAACTATCTGTTTCCTTACTATTTTTTCCGAGATCTATTCTACAAGTTCTGAAGATAAAAGAGGAGAAGGAGAGAGGAAGGCAAAGAGGGAAGAAGAAAGAAAGGGAAATTGAGAGAGAAGACTGCTGATTTTTTCACATCCTTTGTGAAACAACAGATGACAGTTGTGTAGCAGGTCACAGATGACAAAGCTCTATTACATGCAAAAGCTTATTGGAAACTCAAATGAGTGTGCTCCGTAGGTAGGTAGGTAGTTTCAATCCAACTTAATTAATAAACAAGGTCAGACTAAGGTTTTTCCAAGGTCACATAGCAGCAAGAGTAATACTTGAACCTACAAATTTAGATCCCAAATTCTTTATAACAAACAACACTACATAATTTACTTTTCCAGGGACTGGAAGAAATGAAAATATTTATTTTGTTCTTCTGTCATAAGGAATCTCCTGCAAAGCTAAAAAGTTTTGTAAAGGAAATTGGCCTTTCTACCTGAAAGGGATCATTCGGGAACTCTTAAGTACGTTGTCAACAACCATTCAGAATGAACTATAGAAAGCCCACCCTGAGCGTCTCAGCCCACAATATACCTAGTTCAGGGGCAATAAGCTGCAAAAAGCATCCTAGAGACAGAGCCCAGGAGAAATTAAGGTTGAGGAAGCCAATCCTTAGCCTTAGAGTAGCATTCTTCAGTAGAAACATAATGTGAGCCTTATCAGTAATTTTTAATTTAATAGTAGCCACACTAAAAAGGTAAAAGGAAAGTAATTTTACAGATGAAAGTATTTTAATAATATACTTTAACCCAAAATATCCAAAATAGTTCAAGAAAAAAAATCAATAAAAATTACTAAGGAGGGCTTCCCTGGTGGCTCAGTGGTTGAGAGTCTGCCTGCCAATGCAGGGGACACGGGTTCGGGCCCTGGTCTGGGAGGATCCCACGTGCCGCGGAGCAACCGGGCCCGTGAGCCACAACTACTGAGCCTGCGCGTCTGGAGCCTGTGCTCCACAACAAGAGAGGCCGCGATGAGAGGCCCGCGCACCGCGATGAAGAGTGGCCCCCGCTTGCCGCAACTAGAGGAAGCCCTCGCACAGAAACGAAGACCCAACACAGCCATAAATAAATAAATTAATTAATTAAAAAAAAAAATTACTAAGGAGATGTTTTACGTTCTTTTTTTCGTACTAAGTCTTTAAGTCCCAGCATCAATTCCAATTTGAGACAAACCCCCAGGGAAACTGATTGCGAATTTCAGTCCTGAAGCACAGCCTAGAGACTGGACTCGCGGGTCTACATCTGACTCTGGTATCATTTTGTCCAGGACCACGTGCTCACCCCTCTGCCTGCTTTTCTTTTACAGGCGGTACCAACCCGGCAACACCATGAAGACACAGTGAGCAAATTGCCTAAGAATTCCCAACGCGAAAGGCCTCTAGGGAGTGCGTCCAGATATTTGACTTTGCAAAATTTATTGATTTTTAATTTAATTTCATTGTGGTTGGAGGACATACTTTTTGTATTTCTATCCTTTCTATGACTTTTAGGGCCCAGCATATGCTCTGTCCTGGAGAATGTTCCATGTGTCCTTGAATGCATTTCCTTTAATATCTTAGATTCCGATTCCATTGTGGAAGCTCCCACCTGGACTACAAATGATCTATTGCAGTAAGTAACCACTTACCTCTGTTGCCATCTCTGTTCTCATGAAATCCAGCCTAACTCTCCAGTACAAACCATGTGTGTCCAGGAGACATTGCATTTTCTTTCTGGGCCAAAAAACAAACAGGATAGCCCATTGGGTAAATTCATCATGAGAATCTGGAGTGGCATTCCAAAAGGAACTTTCCAAGACCCGTTCATCCTGTGAATCAAGGGAGGTAAAATACTGCCTCTCTGTGTATTATACTTATTCCATAATCTGGAAATTTTCACTGTTAAGTATGTCGGTGTCTGACAAGTGGTGCAAATTAATGCTTGACTACATTCTTTATCTGGTGGAGGGTTCAAAGTTCTAGAATCTAAAGAAAAATCCAACCTGAACCCCAAGACTGTCAGCATCTGTGACCCTCAAGGGGGGAAGGCATTCTGTTTCCTATACAGGAAGGTACTTCCCTGAGTGACACCAAGTGAGGAAAGACACTTTGAAGGCATAAAAGACATTGGCAGTTTCCACAGAATCAAGTTTGTGAGTTGAAATGTTTGTGGAGATTTACACTGACACCTTGTTAGTAAAATTGGGTTGACTTCTGCTTGAAGATTCACTGATTCTCTGCCCTTTTGGCTTTTGCTCAAGACCATCTTGCAGAACAAACCGTATGGACAGCAAGGGGGGAAAGTGGCAGGGGCGGTGTGATGAATTGGGAGATTGGGACTGACATATAGACACTAATATGTATAAAATGGATAACTAATAAGAACCTGCTGTATAAAAAATAAATAAAATAAAATTCAAAAAGACAGTTAGAATGGGCATCATCAGAAAATCTACAAACAACAAATGCTGGAGAGGGTGTGGAGAAAAGGGAACCCTCTTGCACTGTTGGTGGGAATGTAAATTGATACAGCCACTATGGAGAACAATATGGAGGTTCCTTAAAAAAGTAAAAATAGAATTACCATATGACCCAGCAATCCCACTACTGGGCATATACCCAGAGAAAACCGTAATTCAAAAAGACACATGCACCCCAATGTTCATTGCAGCACTATTTACAATAGCCAGGTCATGGAAGCAACCTAAATGCCCATCAACAGACGAATGGATAAAGAAGATGTGGTACATATATACAATGGAATATTACTCAGCCATAAAACGGAACGAAATTGAGTCATTTGTTGAGACGTGGATGGATCTAGAGACTGTCATACAGAGCGAAGTAAGTCAGAAAGAGAAACACAAATATCATATATTAACGCATGTATGTGGAACCTAGGAAAATGGTACAGATGAACCAGGTTGCAGGGCAGAAGTTGAGACACAGATGTAGAGAACAAATGTATGGACACCAAGGGGGGAAAACTGCGGTGGGATGGGGATGGTGGTGTGCTGAACTGGGCGATTGGGATTGACATGTATACAGTGATGTGTATAAAATTGATGACTGATTAAATAATAATAATAATTTTTAAAAATTCAAAAAGAATAAAAGAAGAATTCAAGATTAAAAAAAAAACAAACAAAACCATCTCTCAGAACAGAGGTGCTTCTGCAGCACCGGTGCAGTCAAGTTTTTTCAAACCCCTTTGCTATTAATCACCAGCCCTAATAAAGTCTGGTTCTTGTTTTACTGACTTAAGCAAAAAAAAAAAAAAAAAGAAAAAAAAAAATCCAGCATCAATTTCACACTAGCGGCCACATCTCAGTCCAGACTGGCTGCACTCACTTGTACGGCAGCCAGGTGCAGCGAATGGCTGGTCCTTCTGGACAATAAGGGCCTTGCCTTTGACTTCTCAGAGCTTCTGGAGCAACTCTTAGAATCTGCAAAGGCTGATTCAAACTGTTATTCAATTGTTAAAAACAGTGCTGTGTATTTTGATGGACTTAAAAATAGATATTAAATAGTAGATATTAAAGTTCTATATATTTTCACGGGTAAGCATAATATTTCTTATTTAACCCACCGTGGGAAAAATATTTTACCATGCTTTTCTTAACCATTCAGTTTATTAGGGTTTTAATAGGGGTAAGTCCTTGCTCTGAACAGAGCTTGCCATCACGAAAATAAGAATTCACAGAACCGGAAGGACGGTGGGAAGAGATTCCAGTGTAAATATGGAAATAGAAATAAAAAGAACAAAGAGTGTCACTCATCAGCCCCTTTTAAGGGGGTTAAGTCGCAATCCACTGCAGACGGTGCGCCCTGGGGGGGAATTCAGGATGGAAAAACAGTGAAGCCTCCTGCGCCTTTGGATATATGGGCCCCTAGATAGTGAAGATGCGTGTCCAAGGAAGAATTTCAGTGGTCCCAGATTCTCGCATCTTCCCATACACAGAAAAGCACTAAAATCATTAACTTGTGATATTTGTGATTGGTCAAGCCAGTCTTTTACTAACGCTTGACTACACGTACTTCCTGCCAAAACAATTCGTATGGAAACTGGCCCTACCCCACCTCTTCAGATCAGCTCCTCAGAGCTATGGAGAGGCGGGCGTCCCCCACAGTAGAATCCTCAGTAAGGTCCCCGCATAAAACCGAAACCCACTGTTCTCGTGTTGTGCGTGTGGGGTTTTTTTTCAGTCAAAAGAAGAGAGGAAATAATATTCCAGAGAGAACAACAAGTTTAGTCATCTTTCCTCTGCCTTGACTATTAAAATAAGAGCTGCCCACAAACATTGGGCCAAACACATGACTTTTCATTAAGCCAAGACTCCACAATAGCGTGCACACACTTTTTTCCCTAATAAATGTTTGTCCATTCCAGAAGATGATCTTAATGTTGATTTAAATCACATTGCTCCCTGAAATATTAAAAGATGTGTTTACATGGAATTCTAAATGTCAGCATTTTCTCCCGGAATGTAAGAGTCAACTTGGTTAATTATCATAATATGGGAAAAGGCCAAAAAGAGTGAAGGAGAGAAAATAAATGTTTCAGTTTAGGGGCAATGGCTTGCCTGCTCACTACAAAACCTTTGCATTTCCACACAGAAATTAAGCGCACTTGTTTCGAAAGGAAATGAATCCAAGGCAAGTTTTGAAAGGAAATGAATCCAAAGCAAATCTGCCATCTCCCAAAGCAGACCCTTCCAGAGAACTGCCCTCAGGTAATTTACATTCACTAGGGAACGGTTACTTGCCAATTTTATTTTTGCAACACAAAGTAGCGGTTTCTGAAAAGCTTTGCATCAGCTTCCTTTTCCTCAGGGGAGCAGATAAAGGCTGGCGGGAGCTTTGCTTCCCCTCGCTTGTGTTGGAGCTTCAGCTGTACAAACCTGACCTCAGGGTGCTCACTGGGGAAGGGGAAAATTTTACCCTTGACAACATTATTCGTTTTTCTTGTGATAGTATAGTAATAGTATAGAAAGGACTGTCATCAGAGTTTCAAGGCCAAGTGACTCCATTACTTGCTTACTGGTAATTAATTTATGTCTTTACCTCAACACTTTAAACCCTGCCTACCTCAGGGATTAGAGAGGCAGGAAAAGAAAAGGGATTGGGAAGTCTGCCCTTCCTTGCCCCCGATGCTACATTAAAGACTGCTGGAGCGGACTTCCCTGGGGGCACAGTGGTTAAAATCCGCCTACAAATGCAGGGCACACGGGTTTGAGCCTCGGGAAGATCCCACATGCCGCAGAGCAACTAAGCCCATGTGCCACAACTACTGAGCCTGCAAGGCACAACTACTGAGCCCGCGTGCCACACCTACTGAAGCCCGGCACCTAGAGCCCGTGCTCCGTAACAAGAGAAGCCACCGCAATGAGAAGCCTTCCGCACCGCAACGAAGACCCAATGCAGCCAAAAATAAAATGTAAATTAAAAAAAAAAAGAACAAGAGCTTTTCCGTGCATTCGTCTCTTCTTGTCTTCTAGAAGCTTCCCAGTCTGGGAAACATTTTCTAGGCATTTATTCCTCAGCCCCATGAAAGCTGCTGGGACTTTGTTTAAGGCAGATGCATATATACAGTATTGAAAATGACAACAAAAATTCAAATAGCAGTTGAAGAGTTGAGTGCTTCCTTTCACAGTTTACAGTGGCCCTTCTTGGGACTCAGTGGGGTTGTTGAATCTGAGGAGCCCGGGGAGAAAGGCCAGGATGTGCCAGCTTGTCCTCATCGAGCCCACAGCTTTACTGGCCTCAGGGAGGTTGGAATGAGCTCGTCCTCCTGAGCCAAGCTCAGCTGCACATGGAAGTCTGCCGAGTGCAGCTTGGCTCCCGTGCACCCCCAGCCTGCTGGTCTCCAAAATGGATTAACCCCGCAAAGCGGCAGCTCCTCCGATATTCAAGGAGCTTGTGAGCGGTGGCGAAGGTATTCCTTGAAGCCTGACCTGTCTGTCTTACTGCTGATTTTAACAGACTTGCTCCCTGCGCTCAAGGAACTTACAGTGTAACAGGTGAGGCAAGACAGACACTGAACGAGCCAATAAACTACCTAATTACAAATTGTGATGCCTGCGGACTTGGAGGTTAGGAACAGGTGCTTTGTCTACGAATGGGAATAAGTCAAGGAAGGCCCCTCCAGGAGCCTGATACACATAATGAGACATGGAGTTGGAGAAGGATTCAGGCAGGCAAAACGTGTGAGAAAAGTATTTGGGCAGAGGAAAGAGTATGAATCAGGGTAGGTAGGCCCCGCAGTTTACTGGTAACAGCAACTGGTGAGGTGGTTCCGTGCCTCAGAGGCTATGACCGCACTTTCAGGGCATCTGAGCTCCTGGGACGTCTCTGAACATTTAATTTCCATATACCACCTGTTTTCAGCATAACAGAATGGAGTATAAATCATTTAATGCCCTTTAAGAACCATCTGATCCTTGCAATTATTTATGTCGCTAGGGTATGAGGCAAGTGACCATATGAAATGGGGGAGCAGAGATTAGTGGACCCACCATGGGGGCACCAGCAAACTGACTCTCTCACCGCCCCCTCCCCCCCATTCTGATAGGTATCCAGCCTCTGCCCTTTTTCTGTCCCTAAAACCACTGGAAAAGATGTATTTTAACCATCTCCTACTTCCACCCTCACCATTCTACGATAATAAATTAAATCCCCCCTCCTTTCTTTAATGCTACTTGTTTAAAGTAGCTTCAGTGTGTAGGGAGCATTGGCCTTAGAGAAAATGGGTTTGAATCTTGACTTTACCATTTATCCTGAGTGATTTGGGACAAAAAGTCTCTCTGAGATTTTATTTCCCCATCTGTAAAATAAATATAATAGCGGCTATTGTATAAGATCATTGCTAGGATTGAATTAGATAATGTGTACAAATGGCCTAGCATATATTAGGTGCTCAATAAATGTAGAACAAAGGAAACGAGTCAGTTATGTAGTCCAAATACATCCAGATGTCTTACAACCTCTTCCAGGCCTCCTAGAAACACAGAGAGGCAGAACTGCTAATTCACCAAGACTGAGGAAGCGTGCCAGGCACGAGAAGCTGGATATTCTCAAGTTCTGTTGCTTAGGTGTTCTGAGCTGTTGTCATCTTGTCAACAAAGACCTTTCACTTATGCCACCCTCAGATGAGTGCCAAGGGCTGAGTGTTTTTCTGATTGGCCCAGGGTTTTCCTGCCCCAGATGCTGGATTTTATCCACCACAGCCTCAGAGGCGTGGGTTAGGAGAGCCTGAGCCCTGAGTCAGTGTACCCAGGACTCTGACCAGAAGATGCTGTCTGAGCCGAGCTTTGGGTCCACTTCAGGGACAGAATTCCCAACCAGACAGGAATCTACCCAGTACCCCAGGTCTGACTGCATCTGGGAGGTTCCTCAGAATACATTTTCTGAGCTAGAGTACATTTTCATGATCTAATAGTAGAAATTAATAGTTTTAGTCAATGGATAGACAAAAGTAGTCTATCCATACAATGGAACACTATTCGGCAGTAAAAAGTAAGGAGGTACTGATACATGTTAGCCTATGAATGAACCTCAAAAACATTATAATAAGTGAAAGAGCAAGACAAAAACACCACATCTTTTACAATGCCTTTTATATAAAATGTCCAGAAAAGGCAAATTTATAGAGACAGACAGTAGATTAGTGGTTGCCTGGGGCTGGGGGTAGGAAGGGGGAGCGACTGTAAATGGAAATGAGTTTCATTTTGGGGGGGATAAAAAATGTTTTAAGATGAGATTGTGGTGATGGTTACACAATTCTGTGAAAAAACTAAGGAATCATTGAATTAAAATAGGTGAACTTATGGTATGTAAATGACACCTCCAGAAAACCATCAATAAAAAATTAATTTGAAAAGTGAAGTTCTCACTTTGGGCCTCAGCTTGGAGGCCGTAATTTCCAGACAAGAAGTGGCCTGTGTCCCATTGCTCTGCAGCCTCTGCCTGGGTGCCCAAGTTCAGCTCCCCACTCAGGCCCAAAGGAGCCTCACAGTGGCTCCAGAGATGAACGCTCCCAAGTCCTGAAGCTGGGAGAGGCCAGGGGATGAACTCTCTCCAAGATCCTTCAGGGGGGGCCCTGCTGACATGCTGGTTTTAGGACTTCTGATCTCTAGAACTGTAAGGCAATACACTGGTGCTATTTTAAGTCACAAAATTTGTGGCAATTTGTTACAGCAGCATTAGCAAACTAATGCAGTGTTTAAAAAAATGAATTCCCACACTGCATGGATTATCCTCAGAAGGACTTAAAATTTAGCCTTTAGGCCTTACTTATTCGCAAATTTTATTTCTATGAATACAGGGGAAAGCCTTATTAAAAGACTATTAGGAAAAGGTGCTGCTTCTGTTGTCTTCCTGTGCTGGGTGCCAGAATCTTGACTGCAATTGTTAATTTGGAGCACAGCTGATTCAGACATTCTACAAAATCCTACATAAGGTGGTTTTTCACTTTGCGACATTAAAATGATAACAAGGATTGATTAAGACTGATTTAGCTACACTAAAGAATCAGAACCCCAGTTTACTTAACAACTAACTTAAAAAGGGGGGAGGGATAAATTGGGAGATTGGGATTGACATATATACACTACTATATATAAAATAGATAACTAATAAGAAGCTACTGTATAGCACAGGGAACTCTATTCAGTACTCTGTAATGACCTATATGGGAATAGAATATAAAAAAGAGTGGATATATGTATATGTATAACTGATTCATTTTGCTGTACAGCAGAAATGAACACAACATTGTAAATCAACTATACTCCAATAGAAAATTTTTTTAAAAAACCATTAACTTAGAGAATAAATAATGTATAGGCGGGCTTCCCTGGTGGCGCAGTGGTTGATAATCTGCCTGCTGATGCAGGGGACACGGGTTCGAGCCCTGGTCTGGGAAGATCCCACATGCCGCGGAGCAACTAGGCCCGTGAGCCACAGCTACTGAGCCTGCACGTCTGGAGCCTGTGCTCCACAACAAGAGAGGCTGCGATAGTGAAGAGGCCTACGCACCGCGATGAAGAGTGGCCCCCGCTTGCCGCAACTGGAGAAAGCCCTCGCACAGAAACGAAGACTCAACACAGCCAAAAATAAATAAATAAATAAAAGATTACTATTAAAAAAAAAAAAAAGCTAACCTTACTCTCAACTTCTCCCAGGAAATATTTCAAACCAAAAGAAAAAATAATAATAATAATGTATAGGCTTTGTTAAAGTTAGCTCCCCATTCTTTATTAAGTTTAGTATGCTCTAATCCTGCTCTTTGGTTTCAGTTTCTCCCTATAGGATGATAACTCTCTCTGGCCTCAGCCTGACTATAACGCACCCCAAATCCACTCGCCTCCTTCACATTGCCTCTAGGTTGATTCGGACATTCCAAATCCCCACCCCACCTCCCATCTCATGCTCTAGCATCCTTTAGTCCCTCACTTATGAGGTTGTCAGTTAGAGAAATCAGAAGGTCACTCTAAATGCTGGTTAATTTTTTTTTTTTAATTCCTAAACATTCCTTACATCTGCCCTCCTCCCTGCCCCAGCCATGGTTCAGCTCTAAGCCCTCAGGCTCTCTCTCCAGGACCACTCTCACTGCTTCCTCACTCATCTACCTGAAGGCACGTAAAGGTCAATCCATTCCAAGCAGACCACAGAAAAAAATTCTAACATGCAAATCTAATCATATACCACCTCTAAGTAAAACCCACTCCTTACTCACCAGCTTTAATTGAAGGCCCTAAATGATCTGGACCCTAACTCTTCAGTTTTGTGCTAGAGTTGTGTATGTGATTGTTTCCCCCCAACACCTTAGGAAATCCACAGGCTTCTAGGGAAGCTGACTTCTGCCCTGCCTGGTATCTAGTATCTGGAATGGAATATATGACTTAATACAGAAATACTATTTTAAAATGTGCACAGGACCTCTGCTAGTTGAATCAGAGTGGATCTGGGACTGTGGCTGGAATTACTTGCACAAAGTATCTGGGTAGATGCACCAGAGACTGGGGATGCTGGAAGCCAATTTAGCACCAGGAAGGAAGCAAATATGGCCTCTGTGGGGCACACATGTGTCCTGGGATAAAATCATGAACCTCTGCATGAAATTATGCCTGAGGGCTATGTTACCTTGAAATGTTTCCATTATGTCAGTAAATAAATTCCTTCATTATTTAATGTATTTAAATCGAGATTTATATAATGGAGAGATATCCTGTGTTCATGCATTGGAAGACTAAATATTGTTAAGATGTCAATTCTTCCCACCCTGATCTATAGATTCAACACATCCCAGTCAAAACCCAGCAAACTATTTTGTGGATAATAACAAACTAATTCCCAAGTTTGTGTGAAAAGGCAAAAGATCCAGAATAGCCAACATAATACTGAAAAAGAATAAAGTTGGGAGACTGACACTACCAGATTGCAAGACTTACTATAAACTATGGCAATTAAGACAGTGTGGTATTGGTTAAAAAAAAATAGACATATGGATTAATGGAAAAGAAGGGTCCAGAAACAGATCCACCTCAATACAGGCAAGTGATCTTGGACAAAGAAAAGAAATAAAGGCAATTCCGTGGAGAAAAACAAATAGTCTTTTCAACAAATGGTGTTGGAAAAATTGAACTTCCATATGAAAAAAAAAAAAAAAATCTAGACACAGACCTTACACCAGTCACAAAAATTAACTCAAAATGGATTATTGTAAAGAAAAAAGTTTCCCTCTACTCACACACACAATACTTCTGCGACCAGATGTGTGGGTTTTCCACACCAGGCAATTCTCCGACACCTCCTGGATGTCCTACAATTCAATTGAATTCCGACACCAGCCAGACCCAGCACCGACCCCATGAGGTGGCCTGCCCCCGCTTCAGATGCCAGCTCCAAGTCCAAGATGTCCCCTGTGTTTCTGACCTACTGGCTATAAACCAGAGTTTCCACAACCCCCTCCTGAGGCTCAAACATTTTCTAGAACAGCTCAGAGAACTCGAGGAAACACTTATGTTTACAGGCTTATTCCATAATAAAGGACACAGGTGAATAGCCACAGGAAGAGATATGGGGGTGAGGTCCAGAAGGGTCCTGAGCACAGAAGCTTTTGTCCCCTTGGAGTTGGGGTGCACTACCCTCCAGGCATGTGGATATGTTCACTGACCTGGAAGATCTTCAAACCTCACACTTTCAGGAATGTTCGGAGACTTCATCATGTAGGCATGACACATCAACTTCATTTCCAGCCCTCCCCTCTCTCCTGTCTCCAGAGAAGGGGGGTGGGCTGCAAGTTCAAGCTTCTCATCCCGCTTACTCTTCCTGGTGATCAGCCTCCCCACCCAGGAGCCCACCAAGAGTTCTCTCATCAGAAGAAAAGATGTTCTCATCATCCAGGAAATTACAGAGGTCTCAGGAACTCTGTGCCAGAAAGTGGGGAGATATATATACTACTACTTAACAATTATAGACCTAAATATGAAGCACTATACTATAAAACTTCTATAAGAAAATATAGGAGGAAATTTGTGTGACCTTGGGTTTGGTCATGAGTTTTTAGGTATAACCTCCAAAGTACATTCCATGAAAGAAAAAAAAGAAAAATTAACATTTATTAAAAGTAAAGATGTCTGGGACTTTCCTGGTGGCGCAGTGGTTAAGAATCCGCCTGCCAATGCAGGGGACACAGGTTCGAGCCCTGGTCCGGGAAGATCCCACATGCCGCGGAGCAACTAAGCCCATGTGCCACAACTACTGAGCCTGCGCTCTAGAGCCCACGAGCCACAACTACTGAGCCCACGTGCTGCAACTACTGAAGCCCACGTGCCTAGAGCCCGTGCTCTGTATCAAGAGAAGCCACTGCAATGAGAAGCCCATGCACTGCAACGAAGAGTAGCCCCCGCTTGCTGCAACTAGAGATAGCCTGCACACAGCAGCGAAGACCCAATGCAGCGAAAAATAAATAAATGAATAAATAAATAAATTTATTTTAAAAAAAATTACATGGAAGTAAAATGATCAGTGGTTGCCAGGCATTCTGGCAGGGGAGGAACAAAGAAATAAGAGGCGCACAGGGGATTTTTAGGGGGGAGGAATGGGTTTTCTCTCACTATAAGTCAAAATCCATAACCCTACCTATACTTTATACTCTAGTCTGTGATCACTTTATGCTGTATTCATTATTCATTCATCATTTCCTCAAGAAGTGATTATCGGGCACTATACAATATGTTACACATGTCCTAAACCAGAATATTCTGTATGAATTTGGACTTAACTTCATCCCTTACTGGAATTTCTTTCTCCATTAGTTGCTTAGCATTTGCATATTTAACATTCCAAACTCTCCCCAGTCATCAAGTGCTCTGAAAAGACATACATAGTGCCTCTCCCCACCAAGAGTTAGTTCATCCTCTTGTCTTACCCGAGCTTCTTCTATACTTGAATATTTCACCATATGGACTGTCATTTAGCTACATCTCTTCTATAAGCTCTTAGAGTTGGGGGAGCATTGTCATTAAAATGACTTTGTAAATTACAACCACCAGTCAGTGAAAACCTTGTGAAACACTAAAGGTTCAAAGAAATATACTTTTAATATCTGTTTTGTGTGGGACTATAAAACATATAAAATAAAAATAATGCAGGTTTTTAGTAAGGTTCAGAGATCTTTACATGGAAAGAAGAAACATTATTAAAAGCCAAAACCATGCAAAATGTAATCAAGTGATCAACATTCATGGGCTGTAGATTTCTGGGAGGGCCTCAGGAGTTAGGGGATGAGTAGGACCTGGATCCAGGGACACGGGCTTGAGGACTGTGGACCAGAATGTAGCATCCCAGCCAAAATCTCTCGTTAACAGAGATGGTAACTGTCTTTCTTTTCTTTTCTTTTTAAAAATATTTATTTATTTATTATTTATTTTGGCTGCACTGAGTCTTAGTTGCGGCACACGGGATCTTCGTTGCAGCACGCTGGATCTTTAGTTGTAGTATGCGGGCTCTTAGTTGGGGCATGCATATGGGATCTAGTTCTCCAACCAGGGATCGAACCCAGGACCCCCTGCACTGGGAGCACAGAGTCTTACCCACTGGACCACCAGGGAAGTCGCTCTTTTATTATTTTTTCAATCAGTTAATAGATTATATTTTTTAGAGCTGTTTAGATTCACAGCAAAATTGGGCGGAAAGTACAGAGTTTTCCCACATACTCCTTGTCCAAATACATGCAGCTTCCCCCATGATGGGCATCCTGCTCCTCGTGGTCCTTCTGCTACAGTCAAGGACACTGCCCTGCACTGCAACGTGTGCTTGTCTTTCCTAGTGGGTAAGAATTTTCTTAGTTTCGGGAAGGTTCTAAATGTTTAGGAAAATCAAAACCATAGCAATAATATTATTGTGTTAAGGAACATACATATTTTGCATGTAAGAAATTCATGCATGTTCCTTAACACTATTAGAACTTCAGCTTTATAACTAAAATGTCAGATGGAGCAATTGATTTAGACTTGTGATTTTCAAGTTGAAATCTTCCTGAGTTGCAACATTTACGTGACCTTTACTAAACTTCACTGTGTTTATAAGTTCAATTTATTACATTTATAAGAATTACATAATACTTAGGTTTTGTTTATTAGGTCAAAATACTTGTAAACGAAATGGGATGTATTATGTTTGCAAATGCAGTTTAAAGATATAAAATGTGTAAATAGGCCAGACTTAACATTAATAACAGCCCCCCTACAAGTGACAGTTAATAATTGCTCCAAAAAATATGATTATAGTAATACGAACTTTAAATCCTTGAGAAGAGCTAGGGTTTTGAATCTGTGACTTATTTTAAAAATCTCAGTAGACTTTTTGGAATAGATGCAGTTTCCTTTCAGGAAAACATATTAAACAAAGTTAAATATGAGAGGTTTTTTAAACGTCTCATATAAACTTTTCCAGAGTAAATCAACCATTCCTTTAATCTTTCAAATGTCTATAATTGTATCAATCAAAATAAAGTGTTTTTTTTTTTTAATGTAATTTTTATTTATTTATTTATTTGACTATGTTGGGTCTTCGTCTCTGTGCGAGGGCTTTCTCCAGTTGCGGCCAGCGGGAGCCACTCTTCATCGCGGTGCACGGGCCTTTCACTGTCGCGGCCTCTCTTGTTGCGGGGCACAGGCTCCAGATGCGCAGGCTCAGTAGTTGTGGCTCATGGGCCTAGTTGCTCCGCGGCATGTGGGATCTTCCCAGACCAGGGCTCGAACCCGTGTCCCCTGCACTGGCAGGCGGATTCTCAACCACCGCGCCACCAGGGAAGCCCAAAATAGTGTGTTTTTCAGAAGTATTTATTTGCACCGGGTCTTAGTTGTGGCATGTATGCGGGATCTAGTTCCTCGACCAGGGATCGAACTTGGGACTCCTGCATTGGGAGCATGGAGTCTTAGCCACTGGATCACCAGGGAAGTCCCTAAAGTGTTTTTTGTTTTGTTTTGCATTTATCTCTTTGCAATCATGCAGTGAAATTCCAGAGCACAGGGACAATGTCTCATTTATAGTTGATTCTGCAGTGTCTGGCATAAGGCTTTGGCACACAGTAAGTGCTCAATAAATACTGAACACAATACAAAGGTTCTGGAAAAGATGGCAAAGTGTGACAAAGTGGCTCAAATTTACATTCATTCATTGTCAAAATATTTGTACCAAAGCAGTACAAGTGTATCCGAGGTGACTTGAAGCATGATTAATATTTTGGTCAAATCTCAAAGGGAAAAAATTGTGTAATAGCTCATCTCACTTCTCATCCATTCTTGTGTCAGTTAAATCCACAGGAATTGCTGTTGGGCCTTTAACTTTGTGCATCTTGTCCTTGAGTAGCACTGAGGCTTCTGAATTCATTGAGTGTTTCTGGATGTTGATTTAAACATTGACTTCGCTGTAGTGAAAAGAACTTGGAAAGAAGGAACCTGCGTTCAAGTCCTGATCCTGTCACAGCCCAAATACACCAGAGCAGCTGTGCAGCCTGGGTCAGTTGCTTACCCTCTCTGAGTATCACTTTCCTAGTCTGTAAAAGAAAATGATATCAGTACCTGCCTCATAGCAAGTCTGTGTTTATAAAATGCAGTCGTTATGTATGAATTCAGGGAAACTATACAAATGAAGGACACATGCTATATGCTAACGGTAACTGTTTCTCTCTCTGTTTCAACTTTGCCTTCTAGGTCCTTCCTACTCAGAGTGTGGCCTGTGGCCCAGCAGCACCAGCCTCACCTGGAGCTGGTTGGATGTGCAGAATCGCACTCTCACCCCCCACCCCTACCGAATCAGAGGCTGCGTGTTGACAAGGTCCCAGATGACTGCACGTTACAGCTTGAGAAGCACTGTCTACACAGGGCTGAAGGGGTGAATGTGTTCCTTTCTTATCGCTGCTGTAATAAATCTCCACAAACCGACTGCTTGAAACAAGTGTATGATCATACAGTTCTGGAGGCGGAAGTCCTAAACTCAAGGTGTGGGCAGGGCTGGTTCCTTCTCAGGCTCCAGGGGAGGTTCATCTCCTTGACTTTCCAGCTCCTGGAGGCGCCTGCACGCTGGGCTTGTGGCCCCTTCCCCCGTCGTTGCTCTGACCACTGCCTCTGGCTTCAACCTTCCTCTCTGACTCTGACTCCCCGACCTCCCTCTTTCACTAACAGGACCTTTGTGATGACAGTGGGCCACCCGGATAATCCAGGATACCCTTCCCACCTCAAGTTCTTAGACTTTAATCACTTCTACAAAAATCCCTTTTGTTGTGCAAAGTAACATATTCACAGGGGGATTAGGACACTGGCATCTCTGAGGGGCCATTGTTCTGTCTGTAACAGATTCCGTGTGACTAAGCTTTGCTCAGTTCATCAGAAATCTATTTCAAAACAGTGGCAACTGAATGACATGCTCGCATTCATTGGTTGATTTGATCATTTGTATCCTCAGTGTTTCAGGGCCTAAAGGCTGCCCAACGATTCACTTATGTTCTTTGTCCTCACTCTCTTCCACTCCCACCCCCCAAACTCCTCTCTCTTCTGCGTGCCCACCCCACATTTCACCTTTACTCTCAACGAATGACTTGGCTTCCCATTTCACAGAGAAGTTACAGTCTATCAGACATTTTTGCTTGAAAATGCCACACCACACGGCATGCGGAACTTCCCTGACCAGGGACTGAACCCGCATGCCCTGCAGTGGAAGAGCCAAGTCTTAACCATTGGACCACCACGGAAGCCCCACCAGACATTTTTTTTTTTTTTTTTTTTTACATATTTGATATTATTATTATTATCATTTGGAACAGAGGAAATGGACATAGATTGGAAGAGATAGGCGCCTCAATGAATTTCATTGAGGGCTTTCAGCCGATTTGCATTACAGCGTAAAGTGTAGGGACCAGGGTTCTATGCATTTGTTGTGTGAGCTTATGCCTGTAATTTCCATCTCTGAGCCGGCCGTTGCTCGTTTTTAAACTGATGAGAATTTGACTCTAAGCTCCCTTGTAGTTTTTTGTTTTTGTTTTTTTTTTTTTTTTAGTGTGTTAGCTTCTGCTTTATAACAAAGTGAATCAGTTATACATATACAATATGTTCCCATTTCTCTTCCCTCTTGCATCTCCCTCCCTCCCACCCTCCCCATCCCACCCCTCTAGGTGGTCACAAAGCACCGAGCTGATCTCCCTGTGCTATGCGGCTGCTTCCCACTAGCTATCTATTTTACATTTGGTAGTGTATATATGTCCATGACACTCTCTTACCCTGTCACATCTCACCCCACCCCCTCCCCATATCCTCAAGTCCATTCTCTAGTAGGTCTGTGTCTTTATTCCCGTCTTGCCTCTTGCCACTAGGTTCTTCATGGCCTTTTTTTTTTTTTTTTTTTCCCTTAGATTCCGTATATATGTGTTAGCATACTGTATTTGTTTTTCTCTTTCTGACTTACTTCACTCTGTATGACAGACTCTAACTCCATCCACCTCATTACAAATACCTCCATTTCATTTCTTTTTATGGCTGAGTAATATTCCATTGTATATATGTGCCACATCTTCTTTATCCATTCATCTGTCGATGGACATTTAGGTTGCTTCCAGGTCCTGGCTATTGTAAATAGAGCTGCAATGAACATTGTGGTACATGACACTTTTTGACCTATGGTTTTCTCAGGGTATATGCCCAGTAGTGGGATTGCTGGGTCGTATGGTAGTTCTATTTGTAGTTTTTTAAGGAACCTCCATACTGTTCTCCATAGTGGCTGTATCAATTTACATTCCCACCAACAGTGCAAGAGTGTTCCCTTTCCTCCACACCCTCTCCAGCATTTATTGTTTCTAGATTTTTTGATGATGGCCATTCTGACCGGTGTGAGATGATATCTCATTGTAGTTTTGATTTGCATTTCTCTAATGATTAATGATGTTGAGCATTCTTTCATGTGTCTGTAGGCCATCTGTATATCTTCTTTGGAGAAATGTCTATTTAGGTCTTCTGCCCATTTTTGGATTGGGTTGTTCGTTTTTTTGTTATTGAGCTGCATGAGCTGCTTGTAAATCTTGGAGATTAATCCTTTGTCAGTTGCTTCATTTGCAAATATTTTCTCCCATTCTGATGGTTGTCTTTTGGTCTTGTTTATGGTTTCCTTTGCTGTGCAAAAGCTTTGAAGTTTCATTAGGTCCCATTTGTTTATTTGTGTTCTTATTTCCATTTCTCTGGGAGCTGGGTCAAAAAGAATCTTGCTGTGATGTATGTCATAGAGTGTTCTGCCTATGTTTTCCTCTAAGAGTTTGATAGTGTCTGGCCTTACACTTAGGTCTTTAATCCATTTGGAGTTTATTTTTGTGCATGGTGTCAGGGAGTGTTCTAATTTCATAATTTTACATGTACCTGCCCAATTTTCCCAGCACCACTTATTGAAGAGGCTGTCTTTTCTCCACTGTATATGCTTGCCTCCTTTATCAAAGATAAGGTGACCATATGTGTGTGGGTTTATCTCTGGGCTTTCTATCCTGTTCCATTGATCTATATTTCTGTTTTTGTGCCAGTACCAAACTGTCTTGATTACTGAAGCTTTGTAGTATAGTCTGAAGTCAGGGAGCCTGATTCCCCCAGCTCCATTTTTCGTTCTCAAGATTGCTTTGGCTATTCGGGGTCTTTTGTGTTTCCATACAAATTGTGAAATTTTTTGTTCTAGTTCTGTGAAAAATGCCAGTGGTAGTTTGATAGGGATTGCATTGAATCTGTAGATTGCTTTGGGTAGTAGAGTCATTTTCACAATGTTGATTCTTCCAATCCAGGAACATGGTATATCTCTCCATCTATTTGTATCATCTTTAATTTCTTTCATCAGTGTCTTATAATTTTCTGCATACAGGTCTTTTGTCTCCTTAGGTAGGTTTATTCCTAGATATCTTATTCTTTTTGTTGCAATGGTAAACGGGAGTGTTTTCTTAATTTCACTTTCAGATTTTTCGTCATTAGTGTATAGAAATGCAAGCGATTTCTGTGCATTAATTTTGTATCCTGCTACTTTACCAAATTCATTGATTAGCTCTAGGAGTTTTCTGGTAGCATCTTTAGGATTCTCTATGTATAGTATCATGTCATCTGCAAATAGTGGCAGCTTTACTTCTTCTTTTCCGATTTGGATTCCTTTTATTTCTTTGTCTTCTCTGATTGCTGTGGCTAACACTTCCAAAACTATGTTGAATAATAGTGGTGAGAGTGGGCAACCTTGTCTTGTTCCTGATCTTAGTGGAAATGGTTTCAGTTTTTCACCATTGAGGACAATGTTGGCTGTGGGTTTGTCATATATGGCCTTTATTATGTTGAGGAAAGTTCCCTCTATGCCTACTTTCTGCAGGGCTTTTATCATAAATGGGTGTTGAATTTTGTCGAAAGCTTTCTCTGCATCTATTGAGATGATCATATGGTTTTTCTCCTTCAATTTGTTAATATGGTGTATCACATTGATTGATTTGCGTATATTGAAGAATCCTTGCATTCCTGGGATAAACCCCACTTGATCATGGTGTATGATCCTTTTAATGTGCTGTTGGATTCTGTTTGCGAGTATTTTGTTGAGGATTTTTGCATCTATGTTCATCAGTGATATTGGCCTGTAGTTTTCTTTCTTTGTGACATCTTTGTCTGGTTTTGGTATCAGGGTGATGGTGGCCTCGTAGAATGAGTTTGGGAGTGTTCCTCCCTCTGCAGTATTTTGGAAGAGTTTGAGAAGGATAGGTGTTAGCTCTTCTCTAAATGTTTGATAGAATTCACCTGTGAAGCCATCTGGTCCTGGGCTTTTGTTTGTTGGAAGGTTTTTAATCACAGTTTCAATTTCAGTGCTTGTGATTGGTCTGTTCATATTTTCTATTTCTTCCTGGTTCAGTCTCGGCAGTTTGTGCATTTCTAAGAATCTGTCCATTTCTTCCAGGTTGTCCATTTTATTGGCATAGAGTTGCTTGTAGTAATCTCTCATGATCTTTTGTATTTCTGCAGTGTCAGTGGTTATTTCTCCTTTTTCATTTGTAATTCTATTGATCTGAGTCTTCTCCCTTTTTCTCTTGATGAGTCTGGCTAATGGTTTATCAATTTTGTTTATCTTCTCAAAGAACCAGCTTTTAGTTTCATTGATTTTTGCTATTGTTTCCTTCATTTCTTTTTCATTTATTTCTGACCTGATCTTTATAATTTCTTTTCTTCTGCTGGCTTTGGGGTTTTTTTGTTCTTCTTTCTCTAATTGCTTTAGGTGCAAGGTTAGGTTGTTTATTCGAGATGTTTCCTGTTTCTTGAGGTAGGCTTGTATTGCTATAAACTTCCCTCTTAGCACTGCTTTTGCTGCGTCCCATAGGTTTTGGGTCGTCGTATCTCCATTGTCATTTATTTCTAGGTATTTTTTGATTTCCCCTTTGATTTCTTCAGTAATCACTTCATTATTAAGTAATGTATTGTGTAGCCTCCATGTGTTTGTATTTTTTACAGATCTTTTCCTGTAATTGATATCTAGTCTCATAGCGTTGTGGTCGGAAAAGATACTTGATACGATTTCAATTTTCTTAAATTTACCAAGGCTTGATTTGTGACCCAAGATATGATCTATCTTGGAGAATGTTCCATGAGCACTTGAGAAAAATGTGTATTCTGTTGTTTTTGGGTGGAATGCCCACCAGACATTTTTGATGATAGGTGATTCTATAATATTTTGGCATATATCCTAGAAGGAGTTTAGAGAATTACGTAGAATTGCTATAATAAAACTCCTTTCATTCCCTCTACGTACTCATTATATGAACAGGGTGTTTGGTTATTTTTTTAAAATTTGCATTATAAAAAGAAAACTATGAATAGAACTGATGCTGAAGCTTGTCTTATTTTATTAATATGTAATATTTATCCACAGATATATGAATTAAATTTTAAAGGCCCTACTCATCTCATTAGGAGAGATATTTCAATAATATTTTACTTTTTATGTTAATAGTTTTCAAAATTATAAAACGTTATGCTATTTTACCAATTATGTACTAAAATAATTATATCTAAATTTAGGATGAATATTTTATTACATTCATATTTTTGTTGCAGATAGGTATGGTACGTTGATTAATAGAATACAGTATAAAGTTCAGTTAGGGAAATTAAAAGGATATGAATGTTCAAGGAATGAAGGTACATTTTGAAGTTGCTAAACTGCTAAAAAAAAATAGCTTGTTTTTGTTTTTGTTTTTGTTTTTTAGCTCGTCTATCTTCTCAATGTGTGATGGTGGATACCAAAGTGCTAGAGTATTTTGATTTCATTGACTGTATTTCAAAGATACAATATTTTTTAATATGCTAGAAATTATGTCCTTTGCAACTATTTACATATAAAAAGAATATGTTTGGATCTCAAATTTAAAATGTGTGAATTACCTGCTGTATAAAAAAATAAATAAAATAAAATTCAAAAATTTTAAAAAAAGGTGTGAATTGTACACATTTTTTCAAACATTTTTTAGGGTACTGAGCAAAGCAGTTTGAAGACCCAGGAGCTACAACATTGGTTTTCAAGCCTAAGCACGCACCAGAATCCCTGGAAGGTGGTTAAAACGCAGGTCGCCGGTCTCCTCCGCGGACATTTCTCACTCACTTGGTCCGGAGTGGAGCTGGGGAATTTGCATTTTTCATCAGTTCCCAGGTGGTTCGAACGCTGCTGGCCCCCACCCTGAGAACCGCAGTCCTGCTCTAGAATTACTAGCCTACGTGCAGTTGACTAAACTGGAAACACGGGTATCCCCCTCTCCACCTGCAAATAGGAAGCGAGTGTAACCACCCCTCCCCATCCCCCGCCCTGGTCCAGCGCAGCCCCGCCCTCACCCGGATCCCCAGCGCAGCCCCGCCCTCACCCGGATCCCCGCCGCAGCCCCGCCCTCACCCGGATCCCCGCCGCAGCCCCGCCCTCACCTGGATCTCCGCCGCACGCCACCTCACGCCGTCTCTCCGCAGCGCAGCCAGAAAAACCTTCCCGAAGCTCAGCTGCGATTAGTCACACGCTTTCTCAGAACCTTCCCTAACCCTCCGTTAGACTGAAGATGCACGACCAAATATCCTCCTGTGTCTCTTGGTCTCGGCTCATTTTTAGAGCTTCATCCCCCATCTCCAATCCTCACCACGACTGTAAACTCCAAGTGTACTGGAGTATTTCTTGTCCTTTAATGTGCTCTGCTCTTTCTCACCTCTGGGATGCAATCTTAAACTCTGGGGAAAACTCCTCTGCTCCCCCAACCCTTGTTCACTGTGCTGAGTCCTACTCACCTCCAGATTGCTTGTTAGAAGTCACTTCATCCAGAGCTCTTCCTGGTCTCTTTACAACCAGCTCAAATCCCGCCAAATGTGCTCTCACGACCTCACTGCTGGCTTCAAGGATCACACATTACATTTTTTTTTAATAGTAATCTTTTTAAATTTATTTTATTTATTTATTTATTTGGCTTGTTGGGTCTTTGTTTCTGTGCGAGGGCTTTCTCTAGTTGCAACGAGCGGGGGCCACTCTTCATCATGGTGCACGGGTCTCTCACTGTCATGGCCTCTCGTTGCGGAGCACAGGCTTCAGGTGCGCAGGCTCAGTAGTTGTGGCTCACGGGCCCAGTTGCTCCGCGGCACGTGGGATCTTCCCAGACCAGGGCTCGAACCCGTGTTCCCTGCATTGGCAGGCGGATTCTCAACCACTGCGCCACCAGGGAAGCCCCACACATTACATTTGATGGTACTTGCCTGTTTGCTTGCCTGTCTCTCTCCCTCCAGATTTCAGTTCTCTGGGGAAAGGACCTTGTCTTGTTTACCATTGTATCTCTGGTTACAGTGCTGGAGCATAGTAGATATGCCGCAGATGTTTGTTGAATGAATTCATGTTCCTCCCGTTCGCATGGCACCAGTGCTGAAATGAGGAGCACAGAATAGAGTCATGGTCTCTGCCGCTAGCATTTCCACAGAAGACGGTGGCAGGAAGACAAACACACAGAGAAAGAGAAGACAGTATGGTTTACTGTGAGAGTGAGTGACGCAGAGTGTAAGTGCAACAGGAGTTTCAAAAGAAGGGAGATCGTGCTTGATGGATTGTTTGGAGGAGACCAAATGAAGACCTTGAATCTCCCCATTTTCTTTTCATGACTTTTCTAGTTGAGGACAAACGGTATTTTGTGAGCCTTTGGGCAAGGCAGTGAGTTATTTATTTAGAATCAATCTTTTCTGTGACTGGGAGCTATTACATGAAGAGAGGCTGGGCAGCCTGCCCTATGACCTTAGTGCAGTAAGTTCAAAGCTTGTAACTTCTATTGATTATTATTATTTTTGCATCAGTTCATATCTGGTCCCAGGGAATGTAGACAGATACAGAATTTCAGTTTTTGGAAGCTGCATGCAGTTTTATTGCAGCAAGGAGGTGAAAAATGGTTCCTCCAAAATCTAGTTTAGTGAATTGCTCTAGTTGAAAAAGATGTAATAATAGTGTTTTCTTTCAAAGGTATTTAAAGGCACACATTTTCCTTCAAGTCTTATATACTATACAGAGTGAAAGTACTCAAAGATTCTAAGAATCATGCATTCTTACATCTATGACAAGGGCAGTTTTAAAAAGCCTTTTTAACAAATATTAAATTTTAACAAACATTAAACATTTTGCCGCGAGCGGGGGCTACTCTTTGTTGCGGTGCGCGAGCTTCTCATTGCGGTGGCTTCTCTTGTTACGGAGCACGGGCTCTAGGCGCGTGGGCTTCAGTAGTTGTGGCACGTGGGCTCAGTAGTTATGGCTTGTGGGCTCTAGAGCACAGCCTCAGTAGTTGCGGCTCACGGGCTTAGTTGCTCCGCAGCATGTGGGATCTTCTCGGACCAGGGCTCGAACCCGTGTCCCCTGCATTGGCAGGAGGCTTCTTAACCACACACCACCAGGGAAGTCCCAACATTAAACATTTTAATAAGTATTGGAAATGTTGACCTGGCATTTTATTAAAAAGTTCAAATTTGTGATAGTAGTGGTTATTAAAATACCATTTAGCAAACATGTAAGTTTCTCCCATGTGAGAAGCAATTTGGTTCTGCTCTCACTGGTCCATGTGACCATCAGGCAATAGAAGTACTCCTGCCCATGTGTTTGCATAACTTACTTACAAGTAAATATTATGCATGTTTATTTCTTTTAAATGTATTTTTATTGAAGTATAGTTGATTTACTGACATTTTCTTAATAGGTATTTATTTTCCTGCACGATTTTATTTATTTATTTTATTTATGGCTGTGTTGGGTCTTCGTTTTTTTTTTTTTTTTTTTTGTGCGAGGGCTTTCTCTAGTTGTGGCAAGCGGGGGCCACTCTTCATCGCGGTGCGCGGGCCTCTCACCGTCGCGGCCTCTCCTGTCACGGAGCACAGGCTCCAGACGCGCAGGCTCAGTAATTGTGGCTCACGGGCCCAGCTGCTCTGCGGCATGTGGGATCCTCCCAGACCAGGGCTCGAACCCGTGTCCCCTGCATTGGTAGGCAGACTCCCAACCACTGTGCCACCAGGGAAGGCCATGCATGTTTATTTAACATATACTGCTGCAGTTTCCCTGATTATTTCTGTAAAGAAAGTATCCAGAAAAAAATTAAGGCTCCAAATAAAATCCTTCAGGGACAAAAGGGAATAGCTACAAATAGGGCAGGAACAGCTGAGAGTGTGACTTGCAGACACAGGAGCGGGGACGCTTGCAGACTAGGAAGCCCTTCTGGAGAAATGATCCGGGGCAGCATAGTAAGTAGGTGTATGTATGAATGTTCGTGGGAGGATGTTCTGAACATAAAGGGCAACAGAACACAGGGGTGGGTTTTGTGGAGTGGGCCAGGGAGGCAAAGCCTGCAGTGAGAGGATGGGCTTGGGCAGAGCAGTGCATGAGCCACGTGTAGGAGGCTGGAGGGCCTGAAATGCACACAGATGCCACATGAGTCAGGTGTGCGTGAAGCTGGGAAGGCCGAGAAAGGGCAGCAGATAGGCATGTAGCAAACAAGGGCAGAACTGTCGGAGCGGGTGACGTGTGGCTGGAGAGGAAGGGGCAGAGGCGAACAGTGAGGAGGGAACACGTCACAGTACTGACCATGCACGAAAGTGAAGCATGCGCAGTGATTTCGTAAGATCGATGCTGTAGGTTCTTTAGAGAAAGTAGCTATAGGGGTTCCAGAAGGGCGACCAACTCATTTTTAATGCTGAAGAAAACCCACAAAGTTCACAAATGAGAAACATAAGCATTAGTTTTTAATGCCATTAATAGGTTGGATGAGATTGGGGGCGTTACTAAAGACCCACACCAAACCATATCAAAGGGAAAGAGAATTTCATACTGACGAATAGGGAAAGTATGGTTCCATGTACCAGACAATAATTTTGGAGTATATAAAATTTATTAATTGGACTGACCCTGTTAAAATGATAATTATTGTGCATATCTGTGCAGCACACATCTAGGTTTATAAAATACAGCATAAGAATATTAAATATACTTTGCCATCAAAGTAAAAAAGAGGCCATTATACTTGACTGAATGCATTCCCCTAATAAGGCACAGTGTAAATGAGCACTTTTCACAGCCTCGACTCAAGGGTCATACACAGATATGAGTGGATAAGCGGAGAAGTAAATATTAGCTTCTTCCACCAATTTATTTGCTTCTGAGGCTTAAAATATAGAATACATTCTCCTTTGTCTACTGTGCTTTATAAGGAAGTTAGTTTCAGAGTCTAAGGAACTGAAAAACAATTGACTTAAACAGAACTATTCTTTCCTGGAAAATATATGTTGCAATTTATAAAAGGAATATCTGGGTTTGGTTTTGTTTTTGTTTTTACAATGTTGCAAAAGCTTGCAGTCAGCTGATAGTGCTTAACCATCATTTTTAGGCTTCACTGTGTGCTGATAATTTTGGCAAAATTCATGGGAACTTCCAAATGAGAAAGACTTTAAAACTACTGACAGAGAGCATCGTGAATTCTTGAAGCACTTTTTGGCGGGGAGTTAAATGTTTTAAATCTCTGCGGTTAGCTCTTCTCACAGCAGACCCAATGCTGAGGTGAACCCCTGGTTAATGACCTTGTTCAAGGTCACCGAATAAATCAGTTTCAGTTCTAGGGCTGGACTTCTAACCTCAGAGTCCTTACATGTAGCCTGTCTCCTGAGCTGAGTTGCCAGTAATAGACTCGTTAGATACTTTGGGTTTTCAGATCTGGTTTAAAAATTCAACGTGGGGGCTTCCCTGGTGGCGCAGTGGTTGAGAGTCTGCCTGCCAATGGAGGGGACACGGGTTCGAGCCCTGGTCTGGGAAGATCCCACATGCCGTGGAGCAACTGGGCCCGTGAGCCACAATTACTGAGCCTGCGCGTCTGGAGCCTGTGCTCCGCAACGAGAGAGGCCGCGACAGTGAGAGGCCCGCGCACTGCGATGAAGAGTGGCCCCCGCTCGCCACAACTAGAGAAAGCCCTCGCACAGAAACGAAGACCCAACACAGCCATAAGTAAATAAATAAATAAATAAATAAAATTAAAAAAAAAAATTCAATGTGAGTAAACCATGAAAACAGATAACACGTGCAATTTACATACTTTACAGCATTGCTTAGTGCTGAGTAAAAATCTAGATGCCCTCAGATCCAGACACATCCAGGTTTAGAAATGCTTTATTTTGGCCAATAAACTGTTGAAAACTTTGGTTTTCAATTAGTTGCCAACATTGAAAAATGACAAGTATTGTGTAGCTGGCTTTCTGGCTTCTTTTTAAAATTTTAAAGATCTGAGCTAATGTGTAGTATAGTGAATATAGACAACAATATTGTATTATAATCATCAAACTTGCTAAGAGACTAGAACTTATTTATTCCAACCACTAAAAGGAAATGATAATTATGTAACCTGATAGAGGTGCTAATTATCGCTACAGTGACTGTCACACTACAATATGAAATGTATCAAATTGACATGTTGTACACATTAAATTTACGCAATGTTATATGTCAAGTATATGTCAATAAACATTATTTTAAAGAGCTGAGGATATTGGCCTATACTCGCAAATGATAAAAATCCCCTGGAGCTGGGGAGCACGGCCCCCTTCAGATGGCGTAGTTCATCCCCGCCTTCACATGGCTTCTTCATTCATTACATGAAGAGCCTGGGCCTGCAGACATGTGTATTAGAGAAGCTTGCTGTGGAGGGGTCCCGTCACAGCACCAGATTAGAAACTTCAGTAGTTCCAAGGCCATTTTCCTGAGCTGCCAGGCAGAGCCTTTACGAGGGATGGTCCTTCCATCTCATCTTTCTTATCATCTTATCTCTCTCCACTTATCTTTCTCTGCTCCCTACCATCACCCTCCTGTTTCCATTCCAACTAGTAGGCTTTCCCTGAATATAAGGTACACTATGCTATAGCTAAAATACTCATTGTGCCCTAAATACAATGTGTACATGTTGATACTCATGATTGTACACATACTACTGATTTACCTTGCCCAAAGAGCCTTCTCCATAGTATCCCTTTTCTCTAGGGCAACTTTCTACATACTTTCCTATCAGTTCTAATATGACTTTCTTTTTTAATTGAGGTGTAGTTGATTTACAATGTTTCAGGTGTACAACAAAGTGATTCAGTATACCTGTGTATATACATATATATACATACAGATATATATATATATATATATTGTTTTTCATATTCTTTTCCATTATAGGTTATTACAAGATAGTGAATATAGTTCCCTGTGCTATACAGTAGGCCTGGTTGTTTATCGACTTTATTTTATTTTTGCAAAACCAAATTTTACTTAAAGCACAAATACATTACTTTTTGCAAACAGATCCATGACACGTGACTAGACAGTGAGGTCAGATAGCCACATAGTGCACATTTAAGTCCGCTGCGGCTTCCAGGTGCTGAGGGAGTGGCCCCAGGCCCTTGGACACAGATGTCTGGGCTGGTTCTAGGGGGTGACAGTTCAGGCTGAAGTATAATGCCTTGAATACTTGCTTCACTTGAGTACCACGCAGTGGCAGCTCTTGACATTATTAAAAAGGACACAGTGCATTAAAGGGAAGGTTACAGACGGGTTTGGTGAATGACTAATTTTCACTACATAAACACACAAACTTAAGTGACTGTATCAGCCATTCTAACATCTGTATAGAAATTCCCAGGAAGACGTGTTCCACAAGGCTAATTGTAAACCAGGACATACATTTGGAAGTCGGTCCCTTGCGGTGCCTGCAACAGGAGTGTCCTTGAGACGCTGTGATGGCAGGACAGGTGGCTTTTCAGAAGAGCTGCCTGGGGTCTAGCAGCTTCATCCTTCAAGCCCCCCTTGGTGCACGTGGGCTTTGGGGGCCGTCTTGGGGAGGACAGGGCAGAGGCACTCCTCAATAAATAAGGCCGGGTACAAACTTGGGCTTCACGCTCCATCCTGCAGTCCCCCCACCCCTTAGCCCAAGTGAGTGATGAGGAAGAAGCCACAGCAGCCAGCAGGGTGGGAGCGGCCGTCCTGCTTCCCTGCTGGGGTCTCCCCGAGTTGCTGGTGGTTGAGCACGCTGACGAGGGCTGGTGTCTCCTTTCTGCAAAAGCACCAGTGCACACGGGAAGGATGCAGGGTGGGGCTGTCCTGGAGCCCCTCTAGTGACGGTTCATGGGACAGCAGTAGGGAAGCAGCTTAACGGCCCAGCCAACCTGATACTTTTTGAGAGCAGCTGACCCGTGAAAGAGAAGCTCCAGCCCATGGTCTTCAGTGTTGCCGGTGGGGCAGCAAGCGGAGGAACTGGGCCACATGTGCGTGGAGAAGCTGGTGTGCTGGGCACAGACCTGCCCAGAAGGACAACGACCAGCCCTTGGGGTCGGCTTGGTGTGGCGGCTCCTCCGGCCAAGGCGGCTCCCACTTCCTGCTGGAAGAAGGCTGGCCCGACCCTTGCGGGGAGGCAGGGCTGTGAAGTGGTCAGCCTCCTCCCCGCTGGAGGGTCAAGCGTGGTTCAAGTCACAGCTTCAGCAGACGCCGCTGTTTAACCAGTTTCTGTTCCCTTAGGAAACAAAGACCCACAACCAAATCCTACACGACAGTAAACACGGTTTCTCCACAATATTGCTTAGGAAAATCAAGAGCCAGCAATCCAGTCATCCTAAAGGTCCCAAGTGTCGCGGGCAAGGGGGATTTTTCTGGGGAGACGGATCCCTGCGTGGGGGTGGGCTAGTTCTGTGCCCAGAGGCCTGTTGGGGTGCGTGACCCCGGGCCATCAGGACTTCACAGTGACGCGATCCTCGGAGGAATAGAGGCCCGAGGGTGAAAAATGAGACCAAAACCAACCGGGGGTCTGCTCTCCTGGGTTTAGGCTGACGCCAGAGCTCTGCATGCGGATGCGGGGAAGTGGGCGGACACGGGGCTGGGGGGAGGGAGGGAGCCGGCCGAGGAGGCGGGGAGAGGTGGAGCTCCACAGTGCGGTCTCCACGTCCGAAAACCCCAAGTAGCCAAGATGCACGCGCCAGCAGGGTTCACTCGGGCAATCCAGCGCGTGCAGTGAGCGCTGGACCCCAGGTCTCTACCAGATGCTATCGGAGGCTGCGACGGTAGCAGAAGGCTGGGTGATGCAGAGGAGAAACGCTGTAAGGTCAGGATTCACCACCGCGCATCCTAGGTCCTGGCGCCAGGCCAGTCGCAGGCACAGGAACAGAAGAAACAATACCAACCCCCCAGGTTGTGTTCACGGAGGAACGCAGGAGGGCTCTCAGAAATACCGTGGCGGGGTGGTGTGCTTTGGAATGGAAGCCGTGTCCCTCCAAGGAAGCAAGGGCGGGCCGCGCGTCCGCACCCAGTGCCTGGAAACGCGCCCGCGGGCCCACGAGGCGCCAGGAGCGCCAGGAGCGCCCAGAGGCCTGGCTGGAACTGCGGGGGGAGGCGTCCGTAATGAGGTGACAGCTGGTTCTCGGGAGGGTGGAGACCAAGTTCCAAGGCCACGAGCACCGTGAGCTCAAACCCAATTGGATCCCGGCTGTGGAATGGAAACCTTTCTTCTGACGTGTCCGTGAGTTGCTTCACGTGGTTCTGGCGAGGTCGCTGTTGATCTCGGCGGCCAGCAGCGCGCAGGCGCCCGGCACGGTTTGGGTTCTGTTTGTTGGGCTCGCCCTGCAGGACCAGCTTCTCCAAGTTCATGGAGGCCGCCGACACCGTCCCGGGCTCCAAACCGCACTCCTCGGACAGGTGCCGCATCTCTCGTCTGAAACTCCTGATTTTGCTCCGCGTCAGCTGGATGTGCGGGAACTGCTCCCGGAAGGTCCCGTTCACGTGCTTCTCCAGGTCGGAGGGCTTCACCTGCTCTAACACCGCGGGCGTGCAGGACACGAGGACGAGGACGCGCTCGTGCTGGCCGCGGGGCCGCTGCGGGTGTCAGGAGGCGGGGCGGTACTCCAGGGCGTCCCCCGCGGCGGCCCCTCGTTCCGAGCCGGCCGGCGCCGCCCTGGGCGGGACGGGGTTGCATCCGGACCCCAGCAGAGGGCGGGGCCGCTGGGCCGGGCGGTCCGGCTTGAGCTTGACCAGGGCGTTGGTGGGTACAGGAACTTGGCGTAAGACGCGAACTTTCCATCCGCCCCCAACTCAACGCCTTCCAACAGGAAGACGATCTCGGAGGACACGGACACACACCCCCGGATGGATCCTCTGCTTCTGGCTGTCCACCCTCAGGCCACTGGCCCGCAGGCCTTCTCCACAGGTCTGGACCGAGAAGGCTGCACACAGGGACCGCTGGGCGCAGATCAGCACAATCCTGCTGTGCTTGGTGTCCTACTGCCTCATGTTCTTGGTGAAGTGGGTCTCCTTCAGGCCTTTGTGTCTCGGGATCCGGATACATGTTTGGTTCTTTGGACCGAGACACATCCAGCTGCATCTCCAGAACCTTGAACGAGCAGCGCTGGGAGGCGATTCGCCTTCTCTGGCGCTACCCGTCCAGGCCCAGGCCGGGGGCACGGGCGGCTATCGATTTTACATATAGTAGTTTGTATCTGTTAACCCCAAACTCCTAAGTTATCCCTCCCCCCCTTTCCCCTTTGGTAAAGCATAAGTTTGTTTTCTATGTCTGTCAGTCTATTTCTGTTTCGTAAATAAGTTTCATTTGAATCATTTTTTTTTTATATTCCTTGTGCACATGATATCATATATTTGTCTTTCTCTTACTGACTTCACTTAGTATGATCATGTCTAGGTCCATCCGTGTTGCTGCAAATGGCGTTATTTCATTCTTTTTTATGGCTGAGTAGTATTCCAGCATCACTTCTTAAGGGAAGACTTCTCGAATCAGCCCATTTCCATCCTCTCCAGTGTTCCTCACTTTCTCCTGCTGGATCTTCTGTTACAGCACATAGCAACTTGCCTTGTGGTAATCTGGCTATTTATCTACCCAGCCTGCCCCAATAGCACCCCCTGGAACTGTGTTATTTTCCTCTTTGACCTCAGGATCTGGCTTTCTTCCACTTCCAGGTAGCTTCTTCCATTCCAGATTAACTCCGATAGGAGACTTCTCCTCTGCAAGTTTGAGGCAAGCACCACTGCTAGCTGAGCACTTTGGTCCAGCCAGCTTGACCTACCAAGAAAGGGGGACCAGACATTCCTCTCTAAGTTGCTGGTTCAGGAACCCTTCTACATGTCCTTGACAACAGGGATAAGTCTGTTGTGATGTACCAGTCCCTGACCTTGGGATGTATGGCACTGAGTAAAGAATACAAATTCCTAATATCTGCAGTCTAATGTGTTGTTCGACCTATTAGATAATTGGATGGAGCCTCGTGACTGCTGTTCGTAGATGCTGTAAGACCCCAATTTCATTCCTATTCTCCACAACCAAAAGTTCACAAGAAATCCAGCAAACCACCCATGTCTAGCTTTTTGTTTCATGTTGTTTGTATGTGCATTTTAAAAAATAAACACACAGAGCCATGATTTATGTGGAAGCCTCAAAGTGTGGTGTTTCCATTGTCTCACTGGTTTTGCAGAGGCAGAGCTGGATCCAACCACTGACAGCACAGAAGTTCGTTCTGGGCACAGGCAGGGGAGCCCTACATTGAGCTGGGGTGGTCCAAAGAGGCTTTTGCAGAACAGACTCTTGCTTGAAGATGGAGGTACTTGCTTGAAGGGAGTGTGCACACCCTGTCTGGTTCTTGACTTTCCCTAATGTGGGGATGGGGGTTAAGACGGGGTAGAGCAGAGTTGCTTGGCATAAGAGCCTGTCACTTTCCAGAAGGGGTAGCACCACCAGGCAGCACTGTATCATTTCAACTTAAGAAGGAACATAAATTTGTGGTTCAAGAGCTATCAGAACTGCTTCTGGGCAGTGTCACAGTGTGTTGATCTTGGGGAGTTTGGGCCCTGCTTTTGACCTTTGCTAAATCTAAAACCTTAATGAAAATGATATGTTCTGCAAGCGGCATTATTTCATTCTTTTTTATGGCTGAGTAATATTCCATTGTATATATACTGTATAGCACAGGGAACTCTACTCAATACCCTGTAATGACCTAAATGGGAAAAGAGTCTAAAAAAGATTGGATATATGTATATGTATAACTGATTCACTTTGCTGTACACCTGAAACTAACACAACATTGTAAATCAACTGTACTCCAATAAAAATTAATTTAAAAAAAGAAAAAAATGATATGTTCTGGTTTCCAGCCAAGGTTTGCCTTCAGATCTTTACGGAGGTGGATCATGCAAATGGAACCTGGAGTCTGCTTGGCTCCCCGTGTGGAGCTCAGTGTTTATGAGGCAGGGTAAAGATCTCATCTTTGTGGGTTGGTTACATCTGTGCTCTGCTTCTGACCACACCCCTTCTCCTCTGTGTGTGCGCGACTGAGAGAGAGGTTTGGAGACGATGGAAATGAACCCTGGCTGAGATCAAGAGATGATAGTAAATAACAAAACGTCCATATGTGCCTGTTTTTCTTCTTCCTGTTCTTTACCCATCACAACTCCGGTCTCCCTTCAATATTTGGAAAATAAACCACATAAAATATTGTGATATCTTCTTATTATTTCCCATGTGAAAGAAGATTCCCCGGGATGTACTGTGACTTGTGAAGCTTCCTTCTTAAGATGAACTGATCTATGTATCTATGTATCTATGTATCTATCTATCTGTCTATCTATCTATCTATCTATCATTGACCTATCCATCCATCAATCATCTATCTATCCATCCATCCATCATCTATCTATCTATCAACCATCTATCAGTCATCTATCCATCCATCTATCAATCATCTATCTATCAGCCTGTCTGTCTTGATCACCTTAACCAGGGGGAATCTGGCTTCATTTTGAATCACCGCCACACAGGTGCTGTTCCTGAGGTTCATGCCAGTCTTCTGTTTTATAGTATGTCTGCACCTTTTATATCGATGATAGCCCATGCGATTTTGACTGAAGTGTTTTGAATTTAGACACACTGGATTTGAATCCTAGCTTGTTTACCCTGTAACTCTATGTATGATTTGCGGCAAGTTATTTATTTGAGGCTCAGTTTTTTCATCCATAAAATGAGGAAAGTAAAAGGAATTTTGATGAGGATCAGATCAACTATTGGGTACTTAGGTAAGTGAAGTAATGTTTGGAGCTTATGGTTAGATCCCCAACTGGGCTTGAGTCTTGGCTTTGCTGGCACTTACCCTGTGGCATCGGTCAGCTCCTGTGTCCTCCGTGGGCCTTTGTACTAGTGGTTAGATGGGGAGATGGTTGACCACATGCCAGCACAGAGAGGGTGCCTTTTTATCTTTGTTATTGTTGATGCATATATTCATACCCGGAAGTTTCCTGGCAGTGTTCATGTATTTTCTCATTTAATCTTCCTTAGTTCTCCCTCCCTCCCTCCCCACCCTTCCATGAGCTGGTTGTGTTACTAGTTTACAGGTGAGGAAGCACAAAGCTCCACAGCTAAGTTTCTAGAAGAAGACGGTGCTAGGATTTATGATTTAAACCCAGGAGTTGCCTGGCTTTAATTTCATGTACTTTGTGTTAGATCATGATGAAGCTAACATGCAGTAAAGGATTCAGTCAATGTTAACATTCATACCAGCCTCGGAATTGTACATGGTTCATGTCTTAGGGGAGATCATGTTATCGCTGGGGAGAGGGCAGCACAGTGAATACTCACACAGAGGAAATGCTGGTACAGATGCTAAACGTGCTGCGGGAACACAGACGATGATGCACTCAACTGCCTGGGGAAGGAAAGGGGGAGAAGCCCCCCATAGAGAGCGGGCATTCAATGCGGCACTGGAAGGTTAAGTAGGAGTTTGTCAGGTGGAAAGCTGAGCTGTCTTTGAGAGAAAAACTCATTCTGCCCCAGAGGCTCTGATGGATCCTGGCACATCCAGGAAACGGGGAGGTATCCAGGTTGGCAGGAACAAAGGGGGACTTGAGAAGGACGAGAGGAGACGGGTGGGCAGATGGCTATCCGTGAGGGCATCGTCACAGGCCAGACCAGGACCTGGAATTCCATCTCAGAATCACTGGAGATCTACAAGGATTTTCCTGGCAAGAGAAGGGAGTGCTTGTCTTTGCTTTTGGTGAGGTCTCACTGCATGGTGAGAGGTGGATGCAGGAGACTGGCAATCAAGGTAGAGAGTACTGAAACCGTTCAAACTAGGTCCGAGAGCGAAAGCAATTGTGGTGAATGATAGTCTAATTCTAGAGGCCTGTCTGAGTTAGAGATGATTGGTTTTGGCGACTGACTGGATTTAGGATGTGCAGGTTTGTCAAAACCAAGGTTTCTAGTTTGGGAGACTGGATGGAAGATGTAATTTTTGACTAATTTTTAATAATTCATACTCTCAAAAATTTTGAACAATTCACACTTTGTTAGTTTCCCAAAGGACTCTTTAGTTACATCATTTAACTGAATGCTGGCACATCAAAGCTAATTAGATGCTTTTTTAAAATAGTGGCTAGAACTTGGGATTGTTATGAATGTGCATCACTGGGAAGAAGACCCATGCAGAGGGAAGCATTCAGCCTGGTTTGAGGCAGATCAAAAGCATTTGTTTAAATCCCAACCCAGTCAGTGCTTATGAAATTTCATTTTAGGATACTTCAGATTTATTGATTACTTGTTCAAAAGATTTAAGTCTCTGCAGAGGAGTTTCTATTTAATTCATCTGTGTTGTGTATGCTGTGTTTTCAGAGGCATTCTGAGGAGGCCACGCTGCATCAGGAACCTGGCTCCCTCCATGGTGATGGGGTGGGATGTGGAGCCCGGCAGGCTTATCTCTGAAACAGGCCATGAACTTGCCTCAAAGGACGGTTTTGTTTTTTCTTTAAACTCTTCCAGCATCTGAATTAGAGCAGGCCAGATCTGACAGGCTGTTTGACCCTGGAATTGTAAGAGGAATCCACTTTTGTGGTGGAAAGGCCTCATGCAAAATAGAAAAGCTGTGTTGGGACCTGTCTCCCAAAAAGATAAAGCAAAATGTTCTGACCACGAAGATGGAATTTCAGCATCTGCATGTTGGTAAGGGTCACCGAGGATGAACAGACACAGTTGTTAATCGTCTGAGCAATAATACATGGGAAAGATGAGAAGAAAGAAGGAAAAATAAGGTCTAGAAACAAACAAAAATTTATTTTGCTACTTGAGTAGGCTTTTGAAAGCTTTAAGAAGAGTGGAAGAACAGAATTTTCAATTTGAAGTTCATTTACCCTTAATTGTACTTCTGAAATCCAGAAAATGAAAGTTAAAGCTTTTTTTGTTTTGATCATAGAAAGTGTGTAACTATGGACTTTATAAAACTATGGATTTACCTAACAGTTTGCTTTGTTCACTCTGACAGGTCTTTGTTCCCCCTGCAGTGCTCTGCTGTTAGCTAATACTTTATGGGGAGACCATTTTCTGAAGCTGTAGAAATGTAGATCAGTTTACAGCATTTACAGTGTATCTGGAATAAAGTAGTTGTTCACAGTTAATTATTTCTGAGAACTGAAGTGTGTGTGTAGTGGTGGGAGATGTGTGGGCATGTGTGGGTTCACTAAAATGGTCTTCTTTTAGTCATTGTTATATCAGGTTAGTGCTTTCCTTGAGGTGTCAGTCACTGAGAGAAATAATAGCTTTGTTGTCTGGGTCATCTGAAGGTGAGAGTAGTAAATGATTAAAATATTAACTATTATTAATAAATACAGTTGGTGCTATTTATCGAGCATTTACCAGAGCTTGAGGCACTGTGATTTGCAAAAATTATCTCATACTATCCTCATTGTACCCAGGAAAATGTGAAGTTCAGGGAGATTAAGTAACTTTTTCAAAATTAAGACTATGAACCAAGGTTTAAATTAATGTTTGTAAACTCTAAAAGTATCTTTCTAGTTGTCAGATCATCCTACCATTTCCGTCTTTTAAAATTTCTTTCCGTTGGGTAAAACTAGAAGCTCTGTTACATATTTAATCCAGCCAGAATGTCAAGTTGTATTCAGCTTGGATTTTTTTAGAAAACATCATTTTTCAGGGTCTCAGAGTATAGGCTCTGTGTACTGCAGGAAAGCTTATCTGCTTAGCTGGACGTAGGAAACCTTAATTTCTTTTTGTGGATTTGCAGTGACCTTAGGTAAGTTAGCTGACTTCCGTGGTGATGTTCACAGAATTATTGCTGTTATATCATAAATGTATTCTTATCAGTACCACAAGTAAGGTCCGTGAGACATGTTTCCTTCCTAACATATGATTAGGAAAGAGACATTTACACTTGAGTGAATTTTTTTTCTTCGTAGTCAAACAAAATTTCAGATATTAAGTTAAATAACAATGAATTTCTAAATATAGGTCAAATACTTCTAAAAAATCAGAGAACTCCATCTGCTTTCCCTTCCCCAAATTTGATCCTCCTACTATAATAAAAGGATCTTCCAAGGTCCCACATACATACCTCATCCCTCTTGTCAGTGCACTGCTGACCAGCTCACCTGTTCAGTAACTGTGCATGATTCATTATTAAGCAACATTCTTTTGAACCTCAAATGTAGCCCCTGTTTTATCCAGATTCTCTTAAGATCTCTATTTGAGAAAATGACAGGTTGAAGATTTGTAATTTAAGTGTTTAAATTCAGATGTGACATCTCTGAAGAACGGACCATAACACCATATTTGTATGTTCTATATCATATTTGTTATTCATTCTTTGGAATTTCAAGTCTTACTCTCATCATCATGTGAATACCCTCTACTCCCCAGACACACACCGTGTTACTGTGCCAACAAGTAGAACTCATCTGATGTTTTCTTTCCAACTGATTTCTTAAGTATTTGGACTAACTGAGTCTGACCACCCACAACCCCTGTAAATTAAATCAGAAACAGGAGTTACACTATTTCCAGTTCCCTGACAATACATTCTGTGGGAATAGCTCAAGTGCTACAAAAGATATGTGGACAGTGATATACAGTGAGGCTGAGAGCCGTTGATGCTGTGCTTGCCCATTTATATGTGGACACTGATTGCCGATGGGACTGATAGATGTTGATGCAGTGGTTGCACTTGTTATATGTGGATACGATTTTACAGTAAGACTGATAGCCGTTGATCTGTGGCTGCCCTTGGTATATGTGGACCCTGATTTGCAGAGAGACTGTCAGCTGTGGATGCTGTGGTTGCACTTGGTATAGGTGGTCACTGATTTCCAGTGAGATTGATAACCGTTGATGCTGTTGCTGCCTTTGTGATATGTGGACACTGAATTACAGTGAAACTGATAGCCGATGATGCAGTAGTAGACCTTGTTATACAGACACTGATTTCCAGTTGGATTGATAGCCATTAAACTTTGCTTGACTTTGTTGTTTGTGGACAGAGATTTCCAGTTAGCCTGATAACCGTAGATGCTCTGGTTGCACTTTTTATATGTGGGCACTGATTTCCAGTGAGACTGATAGCTGTTGATGGTGTTGACTGCCCTTGTTATATGTGGACACTGACTTGCAGTAAGACAAATATCTGATGACCTGCGATTGACATTTTGATATGTGGGCACTGATTTCAAGTGGATTGATTGTCGTTGACATGTGGTTGCCCTGGTTATATGTGGACCCTGAATTCCAATGAGACTGATAACCTTTGATGCTGTGGTTGTCCTTGTTATATGTACACATTGATTTCCAGTGACACGTATAGCCGTTGATGATGTCGTTGCCATTGTTATATGCAGACCCAGTTTCAGTGACACTTATAGCCATTGATGCTGTGGTTGCACTTGTTATATGTGTACATTGATTTCCAGTGGGTCTGATAGCTCTTGATGCTGTGACTGCACTTGTTGTATGTGGAATCATATTTCAAGTGAGACAGATAGCCGTTGACCTGTGGCTGCCCTTGGTTAATGTGGACACACTTCATGTGATACTGATAGCCATTGATGCTGTGGTTGCTCTTGTTATATGTGGACACTGATTTCCAGTGAGACATAGACGTTTACCTGTGGTTCCCCTTGTTATATGGGTACACTGATTTCCAGTGAGACATAGAAGTTTACCTGTGTGGGCACATGATATATCTAGACACTGAATACCAGTGAGACAGATAGCTCTGGAGTTGTTGTTGCCCTTGTTATTTGTGCACATGTATTACAGTAAGTTGAAAGCCATTGATTCTGTGGGTATACTTGATAATTGTGTTCTCTGATATCCAGTGGAACTGATAGCTGAGGCTGTGGCTGCACTTGTTATATATGGACCAGGATTTCCTGTAAGACTGATATCCATTGATGCTGTGGCTGCCCTTATTATATGGGGACCCTGATTTCCAGTGGGACAGATAGCTGTTGATGCCATGGCTGGCTTTTTGTATGTGGACACTGATTAACATTGAGACTGAAGCCGTTGATGCTGTGGTTGCCCTTTTCATATTTGGAGACTGAATTCGAGTGAGACTGATAGCCATTGACATGTTCTTGCGTTTGTTATATATGGACACTGATTTCCAGTGAGACTGATAGCCATTGAACTCTAGTTGCCGTTGTTATATGGGGACACAGATTTCCGGTGGGACTGATAGCCACTGACCTGTGTTTGTTCTAGTTATATGTGGACACTGATTTCCAGTGAGACTGATATCCGTTGATTCTGTGGTTGCCCTATTTATATATGGACCCTCTTTCCAGTGAGATTGACAGCCATTGTTGCTGTGGTTGACCTTGTTATATGTGAACACTGATTTCCAGTGAGACATAGGTTGACCTTTGGTTTCCCTTATTATATGTGGACACAAATTTCCAGTGAGACTGATAGCTATTTACTTTCCTTGCACTTGTTAAATGTGGATACTCTTTTCCAGTGAGTCTGATAGCCGTTGATGCTCTCGTTGCCCTTGTTATATGTGGACACTGATATCTAGTGAGACTGATAGCCGTTGACCTGTGGTTGCCTTATTATATGTGGACCCTGATTTCCATTGAGACTGATAGCCATTGATGCTGAAGTTGCCCATGTTATATTGGACACTGAATTCCAGTGAGACTGAGAGTCTTTGAATTGTGGTTGCCCTTTATAAATGTGGACACTGATTTCCAGTGAGACTGATAGCCGTTAACCTGTGGTTGCCCTTGTTATATGTGCACACTGATGTTCAGTGAGGCTGATAGACGTTGATGCTTTGGTTGCCCTTATTATAAGTGGACACTGATTTCCACTGAGACAAATAGCCATTGAACTGTGCTTACCCTCGTTTAATGTGGACACTGTTTTCCAGTGAGACTGATAGCCGTTCATGATCTGGTAGTACATTTTATATGTGGACACTGATTTCCAGTGGGACTGATAGTCGTTCATCTGTGGCTGCCTTATTATATGTGAACGATGGTTTCCAGTGAGACTGATAGCCGTTGATGCTGTGGTTGCCCATGTTATATTGGACACTGATTTCCAGTGAGACTGATAGCTGTTGATGCTGTGAATGCCCTTGTAATATGTGGACACTGATTTCCAGTGGACAAATACATATTGCCTACAGCTGTGCTTGTTATATCTGGACACTGATTTCCAGTGTGACAGATAGCTGTTGACCTGTGGTTTCCCTTGTTATATGTGGACACTGATTTTCAGTGGATGTGATAGCAAGTGACCTGTGGTTGCCCTTGTGTTATGGGGACCCTCGTTACCAGTGAAAATGATAGCTGTTGATGCTGTGGTTGCCATTCTTATATGTGGACCCTCGTTTTCTGTGTGAGGGGTAGCCGTTGATGCTGTGGCTGCCCCTGATATATGGGGAAACTGATTTCTATGAGACTGAGAGCAGTTGATGCTGTGGCTGCCTGTATTATATGTGAACATTGATTTCCAGTGAGCCTGATAGCAGGTGACCTGTGGTTTCAATTTTTATACGTGGCCAATTATTTAATTGGCGCTGATAGCTGTTGATATGTGGTTGCCTTTGTTACATGTGGACACTGATTTCCAGTGAGACATAGCTGTAGATCTGTGGTTCCGTGTTATATGGGTACACTGATTTCCAATGTGATGCTTAGACATTGACCTGTGTTTGCACTTAGTATATATGGACACTGATTTCCAGTGAGACTGATAGCTGTTGAGTTGTTTTTGCCCTTGTTATATGTGGACAGATATTTACAGTGAGTTTACAGGGGCTGATTCTGTGGGTACACATTTAAATGTGTTCACTGATTTCCAGTGGGACCGATAGCTGTTGAGGCTGGGAATGCTCTAGTTTTATGTGAACCATGATTTCCTCTAAGACTGATATCAGTTGATGCTGTGGCTGCCCTTGTTATATGTGGACACTGATACCAGTGGGACACATAGTTGTTGTTGCTGTGGCTGCCCATTTTATATGTGGACACTGATTAACATTGAGACTGATATCCGTTGATGCTGTGGTTGCCCTTTCTATATGAGGACACTGATTCCCAGTGAGGCTGATACCTGTTGACCTGTGGCGGCCCTCTTTACAGGTGGACACTGATTTCCCTGAGACTATTAGCCATTGATGCTATGCTTTCCCTATTTATAAGTGGACACAGATGTCCATTGAGATTGATAGACGTTTTACTGTGGCTGGTCTTGTTATATGTAGACACGGATTTCCAGTGAGACTCATAGCCATCGACCTGTGTTTGCCCTTGATATATTTGGATACTGATTTCCAGTGAGACAGATAGCGGTTGGCCCGTGGCTGTCTTATTATATGTTGATGCTCGTTTCCAATGAAACTGAGAGCCGCTGATGCTGAGATTGCCCATGTTATATTGGACACTGAATTCCAGTGAGACTGAGAGTCGTTTAATTGTGGTTGCCCTTATTATATGTGGACACTGATTTCCAGTGAGGCTGGTAGCCGTTGATGATTTGGTTGCCCTTATTGTAGGTGGGCATTGATTTCCAATGAGACTAAAGCCACTGAACTGTGCTTCCCATTGTTAAATGTGGACAGCTTTTTCCGGTGAGATTAGAAGCCGTTCATGCTCTGGTTGCACTTGTTATATGCGGACACTGATTTCCAGTGTGACTGATAGACGTTTATGCTCTGCTTGCCCTTTTTATATGTGGACATAATTTCCAGTGAGAATGATAAAATTTTATCTGTAGTTCCCCTTGTTATATGTAGACACTGAATTCCAGTGAGACTGATAACATTTTATGCTCTGGTTTTCCTTGTTATATGTGGACACTGATTTCCAGTGTGACTAATATCTGCTGATGCTGTGGTTGCCCTTTTATATGTTGACACTGATTTACAGTGGGATTGATAGCTTTTGAACTGTGATTACCCTTGATATACTTGGACAGTGATTTCAGTGGGACTCAGAACTGTTGATCCTGCAGTTGCTCTTGTTATATCTGGCCACTGATTTCCAATGAGACTGATATCCATTGATTCTGTGGTTGCCCTATGTATATACGGACCCTGTTTCCATGAGTCTGATAGCCTTTGTTGTTGTGGTTGACTTTGTTATATGTGAACACTGTTTTCCAGTGAGATATAGGTTGACCTTCATTTCCACTTATTATATATGGACATTGATATCCAGTGAGGCTGATAGCCACTGACCTGTGGCTGCTTATTATATGTGGACCCTTCTTTCCAGTGAAACTTATAGTCTTTGATGCTGAGGTTACCCATGTTATATTGGGACACTGAATTCCAGTGAGACTGAGGGCCGCTGACTTGTGGTCGCCCTTTATCTATGTGGACACTGATTTCCAGTGAGACTGAAAGCCATTAATCTGTGGTTGGCCTTCTTATATGTGGACACTGATTTCCAGTGAGGCTGATAACCGTTGATGCTTTGGTTGCCCTTATTATAGGTGGACAGTGATTTCCAGTGAGACTAATAACCGTTGAACTGTACTTGCCCTTGTTAAATGTGGACACTGATTTCCAGTGAGACTAATAGCCGTTCATCTGTGGCTGCCTTATTGTATATGGACCCTGGTTTCCATTGAGACTGATAGCATTTTTGCGAGGTTGCCCATGTTATATGGCACACTGAATTGCAGTGAGACTGAGATTCATTGACTTGTGGTTGCTCTTTATATATGTTGACACATTTCCAGTGAGACTGTTAGTTGTTGATGCTGTGGGGTCCCTTGTAATATGTGGACACTGAAATCTTGTGGATGAATAAGATGTTGACCTGCAGTAGCTCTTGTTATTTGTGGACACTGATTTCCAGTGTAACAGATAGCTGTTGACCAGTGTTTTCACTTGTTATATGTGGACACTGATTTTAGTGGACGTGATAGAATTTGACCTGTGGTTACCCTTGTTTTATGTGGACTCTCGTTACCGCTGAAACTGATAGCTCTTGATGCTGTGGTTGCCATTCTTATATGTGAACCCTGGTTTCCTGTGTAAGTGTTAGCCATTGATGCTGTGGCTGCTCCTGATATACGGGGAGACTGATTTCAATGAGACCGATAGCTGTTGATGCTGTGGCTGCCTGTGGTATATGTGGACACTGATTTCCTGTGAGAGTGATAGCAGGTGACCTGTGGTTTCACTTTTTAAAGGTCGACAATGATTTAATTGGGAATGATAGCAGTTGATATGTGGTTGCCCTTGTTATATGTGGACACTGATTTCCAGTGAGACATAGCCATAGATCTGTGGTTCCCCTTGATATATGGGTACACTGATTTCCAGTGAGACGTTTTGCCACTGACCTATGTTTGCAATTGATATATATGGACACTGATTTCCAGTGAGACTGATAGCTGTTGATATGTTGTTGCCCTCGTTATTTGTGGACAAATACTTGCAGTGAGCTGAGAGCCGCTGATTCTGTGGGTACACATTTGCTTTGTGTTCACTGATTTCCAGTGGGTCTGATAGCTGTTGAGGCTGTGGCTGCTGTAGTTTTACATGAACCATGATTTCCTCTAAGACTAATATCATTTGATGCTGTGGCTGCCCTTGTTATATGTGGACCCTGATTCCACTGGTACACATAGTTGTTGATGCTCTGGCTGGACTTTTTATATGTGGACACTGATAAACATTGAGACAGATATCCGTTGATCCTGTGGTTGCCCTTGGTATATGAGGACACTGATTTCCATTGAGACTAATAGCCGTTGACCTGTGGTTGACTTCTTTATAGGTGGACACTGATTTCCTGGAGACTATTAGCCATTGATGCTATGCTTTCCCTATTTTAAGTGGACACAGATGCCCATTGAGATTGAAAGCCTTTTTACTGTAGCTGCTCTTGTTATATGTAGACACTGATTTCCAGTGAGACTCATAGCCGTCGACCTGTGTTTGCCCTTGATATATTTGGATACTGATTTCCAGTGAGACAGATATCAGTTGACCTGTGACTGTGTTATTATATGTTGACCCTGATTTCCAATGAGACTGAGAGCCGTTGGTGCTGAGGTTGCCCATGTTATATTGGACACTGAATTCCAGTAAGACTGAGAGTCGTTGAATTGTGGTTGCCCTTATTATGTGTGGACACTGATTTCCAGTGAGACTGATAGCGGTTAACCTGTGGTTGCCCTTGTTATATGTGGACACTGAGTTCCAGTGAGGCTGATAGCCGTTGATGCTTTGGTTGCCCTTATTATATGTGGACTTGATTTCCAGTGAGACTAATAGCCATTGAACCCTGCTTGCCATTGTTCAATGTGGACAGTCTTTTCGTTAAGACAAAAAGCCGTTCATGCTCTCGTTGCACTTTATATATGCGGACACTGTAGACATTTACCTGTAGTTCCCCTTGTTATATGTAGACACTGAATTCCAGTGAGACTGATAACATTTGAGGCTCTGGTTTTCTTTGGTATATGTGGACACTGATTTTCAGTGAGACTGATATCTCCTGCTGCTGTGGTTGTCCTTGCTATTTGTTGACACTGATTTCCAGTGGGATTGATAGCTTTTGACCTCTGGTTGCCCTTGATATACTTGGACAGTGATTTCCAGTGGGATTCAGAGCTGTTGATCCTGCAGTTGCACTTGTTATATCTGGCCACTGATTTCCAATGAGACTGATATCCGTTGATTCCTTGGTTGCCCTATATATATATATGGACCCTGTTTCCAGTGACACTGATAGCCATTGTTGCTGCAGTTGACTTTGTTATATGTGAACACTGATTTCCAGTGAGACATAGGTTGACCTTCATTTCCCCTTATTATATGTGGACACAGATTTCCAGTGAGACTGATAGATATTGATATTTGCTTGCTCTTGTTAAATGTGGATACTGTTTTCCAGTGAGTCTGATAGCCATTGAGCTCTGGTTGCCCTTGTTATATATGGACACTGGTATCCAATGAGACTGATAGCCATTGATGTGTGGCCACCTTATTATATGTGGACCCTTGTTCCAATTGACACTGTTAGCCATTGATGCTGAGGCTGCCCATGTTATATTGGACACTGAATTCCAGTGAGACTGAGAGCTGTTGACTTGTGGTTGCCTTTTATATATGTGGACGCTGATTTCCAATGAGACAGATAGCCGTTAACCTGTGGTTGTCCTTATATGTGGACACTGATTTCCAGTGAGGTTGATAAATTTTGATGCTTTATTTGCCCTTATGAGAGGTGGATGGTGATTTCCAGTGATACTAATAGCCGTTGAACTGGGCTTGCCTTGTTAAGTGTGGACACTGCTTTCCAGTGAGATTGATAGCCATTCATCTGTGGTTGCCTTATTATATGTGGACCCTGGTTTCCAGTGAGACTGATAGCCATTGATGCTGAAGTTGCCCATGTTATATTGGACACTGAATTGCAGAAAGACTGAGAGCCATTGACTTGTGATTGCCCTTTATATATGTGGACATTGATTTCCAGTGAGACTGATATTTGTTGATGCTGTGTGTGCCCGTATAACATGTAGACAATGATTTCCAGTGGACAAATAGAGGTTGACTTGCGGTTTCCCTTGTTATATGTGGACTGATTTCCAGTGAGACTGATAGCTGTTTATGCTGTGGGTGTCCTTTAATATGTGGACACTGATTTCCAGTGGACAAAAGATGTTGACCTGCGGTAGCCCTTGTTATTTTTGGACACTGATTTCAAGTGTGACAGATAGCTGTTGATCTGTGGTTTCCCTTGCTATACGTGGACACTGATTTTAGTGGACGTGATAATATGTGAACTGTGGTTACCCTTGTGTTATGTAGACACTCGTTACCAGTGAAACTGATAGCTGTTGATGCTGTGGTTGCCGGTCTTATATGTGGACCCTGGTTTACTGTGTGACTGGTAGCTGTTTATGCTGTGTCTGCCCCTGATACATGGGGAAAGTGATTTCAATAAGACCGATAGCTATTGATGCTGTGGCTGCCCGTGTTATATGTGGACACTGATTTCCTGTGAGACTGATAGCAGGTGACCTGTGATATCAGATTTTATAGGTGGCCAATGATTTCATTGGGAATTGTAGCAGTTGATATGTGGTTGCCCTTGTTATATGTGGACACTGATTTCCAGTGTGACTGATAGCTGTTGTGCGGTGGGTGCCTGTGTATTTTGTGGACACTGATTTCCAGTGGACGAATAGATGATGACCTGCGGTAGCCCTTGTTATATATGGACACTGTCGCCTGCATCTGGAGATTTGGGACCCATGGCATCAGGACCAGGCAATATTACTCTAAAGGGGGTGCCTTTGCTGACTCATGCTCACCAAGCCTCTCAGCCCAACGAGTGTCCAGCCTTAGGACCCATACAGCTGTGTGTTTAGATACAGTCAATCCAGGTTGCATCGCAGCCCCTGAACGAATTCTGTAAGAATTTATCTCTCACTCAGTGTCTTTTTTTTTCTTTTTTTTTTGTAATTTACTTTTATACTGGGATGTAGCTGATTTTCAGTGCTGTGTTTCTTGCTGCTGTACATCCACTTGATTCACTAACAGAGAGACATCGAAAAATTCTTTTCCAGATTCTTACCAGTCGTATATAATCTTTTCCGGTGTGTAGACTGTGCTGAGTCCAGTCCTTTGAGGTATAGAGTAACTCTTGTTGATTCCCTATTTGGTCTATGGAACGGTATGTGTGCTCATCTCAAACTCCAGGTTTTATGCCTCACCTCAAGCGACCTTTGCACTCTAGCAGTTATAAGTGAGTTTTCTAAAAGTGTGATTCTGTGTCTCTTTTGTCATTTAGTTCATGTGTCGCAATTTTGATATTACACCTATAACTGATATCTTATAAGTCTCTTTTTCTGTCTGACTTATGTCACTGAGAATGATCGTACCTAAGTACACCAGAGTTGCTGCAACTGGCCTTATTTCATTGATATCATGGCTGAGTTATATTCCATTGTAAATAAGTATCACATCTTCTTTATCCATGTTTTCCTTCCAGGGAAATTCCGGTTGTATCCAAGTCGAGGCTCTTGTAAACAGACCAGCACTAAACGTTGTGGTGCCTGTGTCCTGTCAAGTTTTGGTTTTCCCAAGATATATGCCCATGAGTGGAAGTGCCATATGCTCTGTAGCTTTGTTGCTTAGATTTTTTTGGGAAATACAGTACACTACTCCAGAGTGCCGTTGGCAATTTACCTTCCCACAATCAGCGTAAAAAGGCTCCCTTTTCTCCACACCCTATCCTGCATTTCTGGTTTTTACACTTTGTGAGGATGCCCCTTCTGACTGATGCAAAGTGATATCTCTGTGTTGTGTTGATTTGCACCACGAAACTGCTTGGTTGGCCAAAAGGGCATACGTGTTTTTCCTGAATATATTCAGGAAAAACGCATACACCCACTTTGGCCAATGACATCTTTGAAGAAGTTCTGCCCCTGTCCATGTGCTTTCGAGGCGAGACAAAACGCCCTATTGAAATCCCGTTCCCGCAATTCTGCCTTGCTTTCAAGTTCTTTTTCATGACTTACCTCAAGGCATTTTTCCACGTTAGGTATCATTTACAATCCTGCAGGATTGTGAATTGCAGTGCCCCTGAGCCCCAATTTTCAATTTGTTTCTTTGGCATCTGGCCACAAAACAGCAGGATTGCTTCAAGACCTATTCCGGTTCCGAGGGCAAGCTGAGCCTTTGGTCAATTCCTCTTCCTCATTGGAAATTAGAGTGGCATGCGCCTGTCCAAACACCTAGGCGTTGTTTCTCATTGTTACCCCCGTCCAGTTCATCCTCCAGACAAATTCCAAACTGTGCGAAAAAGGGTGTTGAAGGTGCTTATATCCCCAAGGGGGGAGATTGTAAGGAAAGAGGCTGGAGGTGGGAACCTGAGCACCAGGAGATGAGGAGATGAGCTTGTTTTTCCAAACTCTCCCCGATCCGATGGGGTACCATCCTCTGTGTGTCCCATGCATGTTTTAGCTGTACGAAGGGTCGCCTGGATCTGGAGATTTGGGACCCATGGAATCAGGACCAGGCAGTATTACTCTAAAGGTGTTGCCTTTGCTGACTTCTGCTCACCAAGCCTCTCAGCCCCACGAGTGTCCAGCCTTAGGTCCCATCCAGCTGTGTGTATAGATATGGTCAATCCAGGTTGCCTCGCAGACCCTGAACGAATTGTATAAGAATTTACCTTTCACTCAGTGTCTTTTTTTTTTTTTGTAATTTATTTTTATAATGGGGAGTAACTGATTTTCAGTGCTGTGATTCTTGCTGCTGTACATCCACTTGATTCACATATGGAGATACATCGATAAATACTTTTTCAGATTCTTACCAGTCGTATATAATCTTTTCCGGTGTGTAGAGTGAGCTGAGTCCAGTCCTTTGAGGTTTAGAGTAAGTCTTGTTGATTCCCTATCTGGTCTATGGAACGGTATGTGTGTTCATTTCAAACTCCTGGTTTATGTGTCACGTCAACCGACCTTTGCACTCTTGCAGTCATAAGTGAGTTTTCTAAATGTGTGATTCTGTGTCTATTTTATCATTCAGTTCATGTGTAGCAATTGTGATATTCCACCTATAACTGATATCTTTTTTTTTTTTTTAATAGGTATGTTTTATAGTGGGTAATGTGAAGACTTCAGATGAAATAGATTGAGAAACTGATTGGAAATTGAATGCAAACTAAGACCACTTGACTGTTACTGAAATGAATAGCCCAGTTTGCTTTTTTTTTTTTTTAAAGAAATTCACGTTCTTTTATTTATTTATTTATAACTGTGTTGAGTCTTCGTTTCTGTGTGAGGGCTTTCTCTAGTTGCGGCAAGTGGGGACCACTCTTCATCGCGGTGCGCGGGCCTCTCACCATCGCGGCCTCTCTTGTTGCGGAGCACAGGCTCCAGGCGCGCAGGCTCAGTAATTGTGGCTCACGGGCCCAATTGCTCCGTGGCATGTGGGATCTTCCCAGACCAGGGCTCGAACCCGTGTCCCCTGCATTGGCAGGCAGATTCTCAACCACTGCGCCACCAGGGAAGCCCAATAACTGATATCTTATGATAAGTCTCTTTCTGTCTTACTTATGTCACTGAGAATGATCATACCTACGTACACTCGAGTGGCTGCAACTGGCCTTATTTCATTGATTTCATGGATGAGTTATATTCCATTGTACATGCATATGACATCTTCTTTATCCATGTTTTCCTTCCAAGGAAATTTCAGTTGTATCCAAGTCGAGGCTCTTGTAACAGACCAGCACTACACGTTGTGGTGCCTGTGTCCTATTGAGTTTTTGTTTTCCCAAGATATACACCCATGAGTGGAAGTGCCATATGCTCTATAGCTTTGTTTCTTAGATTTTTTTGGGAAACACAATACACTTCTCCAGAGTGCCGTTGGCAATTTACTTTCCCACAATCAGCTTAAAAAGGCTCCCTTTTCTCCACGCCCTATCCTGCATTTCTGGTTTTTACTCTTTCTGAGGATGCCCCTTGGGACTGATGCAAAGTGATATTTCTTTGTAGTGTTGATTTGCACCGCGCGCCTGCTTGCTTGGCCGAAAAGGGCATATGCGTTTTTTTGTGAATATATTCATGTAAAATGCATACGCCCTTTTTGGCCAACGACATCGTTGAAGAAGTTCTGCCCCTTTCCATGTGCTTTCGAGGTGAGACCAATCTCCCTCCTGAAATCCTGTTCCCAAAATTCTGCCTTGCTTTCAAGTCCTTTTTGGTCAGTTACCTCAAGGCATTTTTCCACGTTAGGTATCTTTTACAATCCTGCAGGATTGAGAATTGCAGTGCCCCTGAGGTCCACTTTTCAACTTGTGTCTTTGGGAACTGGCCACAAAACAGCAGGATTGCTTCAAGCCCTATTCCGGTTCCCAGGGCAAGGTGAGCCTTTGGTCAATTCGTCTTCCTCATTGGAAATTAGAGTGGCATGTGCCTGTCCAAACACCTAGGGCTTGTCTCTCATTGTTTCCCCCCATTCCAGTTCATCCTCCGGACAAATTCCAGACTGTGCGAAACAGGATATTGAAGGTGCTGACTTCTCCTAGTGGGGAGATTGTTAGGAAAGAGTCTGGAGGGGGGAACCCGAGCACCCGGAGATGAGGAGATGATGTGCCTTTTCTTAAACTCTTCCCGATGCAATATTGTACCATTATCAGTGTGTCCCATGCATGTTTTAGCTGTACGAAGGGTCCCCTGCACCTGGAGATTTGGGATCCATGGAATAGGGACCAGGAAGTATTACTCTAAAGGCGTCGCATTTGCTGACTCATCCTCACCATGCCTCTCAGCCCCACGAGTGTCCAGCCTTAGGGCCCATCTAACTGTGCGTCTAGATGTGGCCAATCCAGGTTGCATCACAGCCCCTGAGCGTATTTTGTAACATTTTCTCTCTGTCTTTTTTTTAGTTTTTTTGCAATTTATTCTTATAATGGGGTGTAGCTGCTTTTCAATGCTGTCTTTCTTGCTGCTGCACATCCACTTGTTTCACTTACAGAGAGACATCCATAAATTCTTTTTCAGATTCTTACCAGTCGTATATATTCTTTTCTGGTGACTAGAGTGTGCTGAGTGCAGTTCTTGAGCTTTAGAGTAGGTCTTGTCGATTACCTATTTGGTCTTTGGATCGGTATCTGTGCTAATTTCAACCCTCTGGTTTATGTCTCACCCCACCCCACCTTTCCCCTTTAGCAGTCATAAGTGTGTTTTCTAAATGTGTGACTCTGTTTCTGTTTTGTAATTTAGTTCATGTGTAGCCATTTTTAGATTCCACCTATAAATGATACCTTATGCTAAGTGTCTTTTTGTGTCTGACTTATGTCACTTAGAATGATCGTACCTAAGTCCACCCGAGTTGCTGCAACTGGCCTTATTTCATTGATTTCATGGCTGAGTACTATTCCATTGTACATAAGTACCATATCTTCTTTATCCATTTTTTCCTTCTAAGGACATTTATATTGTTTTCAAGTTGAGGCTCCTGCAAAAGTGCTGCACTAATATTTGAAGTGCCTCTGTCCTATCGATTTATGGTTATCCTGAGATATACACCCAGGAGTGGAAGTGCTGTATGCTCTGTAGCTCTATTGTTTTTTAATTAATTAATTAATCTTTTTTGCCTGTGTTGGGTCTTCGTTATTGCACGTGGGGTTTCTCTAGTTGCAGGAAGTTGGGGCTACTCTTCGTTGAAGTGCATGGTCTTCTCATTGCAGTGTCTTGTCTTCTTTTGGAGCCTGGGCTCTAGGTGTCAGGCTTCAGTAGTTGTGGCACACGGGCTCCGTAGTTGTGGCTCACGGGCTGTAGAGCACAGGCTCAGTAGTTGTGGCGCACAGGCTTAGTTGCTCCGCAGAATGTGTTATCTTTCTGGATCAGGGCTCGAACCTGTGTCCTCTGCCTTGGCAGTTGGATTCTTAACCTCTGTGCCACCAGGAAGTCTCTGTAGCTCTATTTTTTAGAATTTTTAGGAAACATCATACCCTTCTCCAGCGTGGCTGTTAGCAATTGACATTCCCACCATCAGCATAGCAGGGTTCCATTTTCTCCACGTCCTCTCCTCCATTTCTTGTTTTTACACTTTGTGAGGATGGCCATTCTGACTGGGGAAAAGTGCTACATCTTGTAGTGTTGATTTGTATTTCCCGCATGTTTGGTTGGCCACAAAGTTCGTATGGGTTTCAACCTGTACACCCTTTTTGGCCAACTGAATCATAGGCAATGTTGAGCAGCTTTCATGTGCTTTAACAGCGAGTCCAATCTACCTCTTGCAATCCGGTTCCTGCAATCCTGCCTTGTTTTCAAGTCCTTTTCAGTTACTTACCCCAAGCCATTTTTCCACGATAGTTGTCATTTACAACCCTGCAGGCGTTGTGGATTGCAGTGCCCCTGAGCAACTGTCTTCAACTTGTTTCTGGAACCGGCCACAAAGTGGCAGGATTGCTTCAAGCCCCATTCTGGTTACAGGGCCAGCCTGAGCCTTTGGGAAATTCCTCTTCCTGATTGGAAATTAGAGTGGCATGTGCTGTCCAAACAGGTAGAGCTTGTTTCTCATTCCTTCCCCCCCCTTCCCTTTCATCCTCCTGACAAATTGCAAGCCATGCACGACCGGCTGTTGAGGGTGCTGACTTCCCCAGGTGGGGAGACTCTAAGGAAAGAGGCTGGAGCAGGGAACCCCTCCCCCAGGACATGTGGAGATAAGGTGACTTTTCCAAACTCTTCCCGCCCATTCGACCCCCCATCCTCTGGGTTCTGTCCGGACACCGCGGGGTTTCCAGCGGTGCGGGGCTCTGGCACCACCCTGCAGGGAGCAGCCCTGCTACCCGCGCCTGCAGCGCCGCCTGCTGGTCTCTCCGTCCTCCCATCAGGCACAGTCTTCCACCTTCCCTGCTGCCTCAAATGATCTGTCTCCTCACTGTCCTGTGATCAGCCCCTCGTCCCCACCGCCATCAACCCCAGCTCCACATCCCTCCTCCAGCCTCAGGGATGACCCAGGACTGGGCTCCCCACCTGCCCACCCTTGGTCTGTGTCCTCAGTCCACCAGTGCAGACAGGTGAGGCTCCCCTCCAGGTGCTCCCAAACACTTCCCCCCTACATCCTCCCCGGGGTCGGCCCATGTCCTGTTGGGATGTTCCACCCTCACCAAGCCCCCAGGTACATGGCAAGGGCAGGCATCAGGCTTGTTGCGTGCACTGCTGTGCGTCCTGCTGTATACACAGACATGACCCTGCCCCAGGGTGCAGGAAAGGCAGCCTTACCTCGGGATGTGGGGAGAGGGGCTGCCCACAGGGTGGACATCAGCTCTTGGCTCACCAGGCAAGGGCAGCCGGGTTCTCGCTCCTTGGACCCTTTCTCACCCAGCCGGACCATGACCCGGCTTTGTTCCCACCCCCGTTGTCCCTCCATTGGCCATGCTCTTGTGAGCAGAGCAGGACAGTGTGGTCAGTGGTTACAGGCTGAGACACACAGACACTTGCTGACCCATGTGCACCCATGCTGACCACACGGAACGGGCACTACACCAGGGCCTGTGCAGTGTGGGTTCACCTGCCCACAGAGAGGCCGGGCCTCTGTTCTGGCTCCAGAGGTCACCTTGAGTCTGACGGGAGTGTCCGTGCTCCGTGGGCCTCGCTCCAGGCTGGTCTGTGCTGACGGCGTGATACACGGTGGGGCTTCCTGAGTCGCCCCCGGGGGCTGGAGACCAAGGTCAGGCACATGGTGGTCCCCACATTGACGCGACAGACCCCAATAAACCCTGCACTTCAGGACTCAGGTGGGATTCCCTGGGCTGCCACAGCTGAGGAAGCTGGACCCTGCTCATCCCCTCTGCACTCGCTGATTTTAACTTTCATCCTTCACCATAATAAACCCTGGGTATAACAACTTTAGGGAATTCTGGGAGCCTCCAAGAAAAAAGAAGCCGGGAAGGGGGTCTCTGAGTTCCCAACTCTGCAGTTGGGGTCAGAAGTCGGTGGGGAGGATCTTGGGGCCCTGGAATCTGAAGGGCCCCTCTACCAGGGGAGGGGTAGGAGACCCTGGGTGGTAGTTAAGCTGAGTCCAAGGCCCCCCTGGGTAGGAGGCATCCTAGCCCCGGGGATCCTGAAGAGGCCGGCTCCCTCCTCCCCTCCGCCTCCAGGCCTGGTCCCTGCTCTTGAGAAATTCCCTAGGGTGGAGTCCTGGTGCTGGAGGTGCCCCGATGCTGTGGCCTCCTGAGCCTCCAGTGAGGATAATGGGATTGGGGGAAGACTTGTTCACAGAAAGGGAGCTTCTGCCGGAACAAAGCCTGGGTCTGCTGCCCCCGACCCCAGGTGCACTGGGGCAGGAATGTGAGAGCGAGGCTCCTTCCCCTCCCAAGACACACAGGACACATGGGCGCTGGTCGCTGGACTCCCACACAATATTAAAATCTCCCACGTAGGCCTGATGGTGAGAGACACTATTTAAAGACTATTAATGGGGCCAGGGGGACCCAGAGGGTGAAGCTGGGGTGGGGAGAGTTGGAAAATCACCCAAGGACATGCTCTCCCTGCAGTGACCCCCCAGGTGAGCTGAGGTGGAGGTGGACCCATCAAGTCAGAGCCCACATTCGGGGTCTTTGAGGGACAAAGAGCCAAGCACCCCCAGTACTTGCCTACACCTGCTGCAGTTAGGGCCTGCCCTGTCTTCTTCATGGTCGAATTCTCACCCCTCCCAGAAGCCCTCTTGGGGGTTAATGCGATGGGGGTGTCCATGGCAGGACCGGAGGGTCTGTGGTGGGCTGGAGGCCACGTGGCAGGCAGGAGGGCTCCCACCCATCCTGCCGGTCCCCACCTCCTGGTCATAGGCCCGCACAGAGTCCACCAGGCTGTGGATGTGGTAGAAGGTGCAGAGGTCCGGGGACCGGTCCAGCCCATGCAGGTGTCTGACCACCGAGCGGTCAGTGTAGAGTATTCCCAGGGAGCCCTGGCCGTGCTCGCACCCTCCCAGGAAGGACACATCAGCATGGTCCCTGGAATGACCGGGAGGTCGGCCAGAAGCGCCCCCCACCCAACTTCACTGTTACCACAAGAAACAAGAGGCAACTCCGTGCAGAAAGACAGAACATCACCAGCCTGATGCTGTCCTGAGGAAGGTCGGCTGGCATCTGGGAACTGGGTGCTATAGTGGGTTGAATGGGGGGTCCCCCCAAAAGTTATGTCCACGTCATGCCCACCAGAATCTGAGAATGGAACCTTATTTGGAAGTAGGGTCTTTGCAGGTATAATTAGTTACGGATCTGGAGATGAGGTCATCCTGGATCCTGGTGGCCCTAAATCAGTGACAGTGTCCTTCTAAGAGACAAGCGGAGAGACACAGACACACAGGAGACACCATGTGAAGACAGAGGTAGAGACGGGAGGAATGCGGCCACAAGCCCAGGGATGCCTGGAGCCCCCAGAAGCTGGAAGAGGCAGGCAGGACCCTCCCCTGGAGCCTCCGGAGGGAGCGCGGCCCTGGGACACCTTGACCTCAGACGTCTGGTCTCCAGGACTGAGAGAGGACAGGTTTCTTTTACTCTGGGCCTCCATTTGCGGTCGTTTGTCACAGCTGCCCTGGGAAGCTAATGCAGCTGGTGAGCAGCTCCCTGGCCTGATCTAAACCCTCCCTCCTCCCGTTAGGGGCAGCCCCCTGCGCCTGGGCTGTTTGCACAAACTATGTGGTTCATGCTGAGCCCCGGCTCCCCTTCTGGGCACTGGCATTTTGGAGGGTGAGGGCAGACAACACCACGTGACCAGTCCCCAGCCAGGTGCCAAGTCTCTAATGAGCTTCCCTGGGAGGACGGCGGTGTGGGTAACTGTCATGGTTCTGCCCTTCATCGCTGGGGGAAGAGACACCCTAGAGACCCTCGAGGGAAGGAGGGGGCATGAAGGGTCATGAGGTGACCGCAGCAGGGGCCCTCCCTCCCGGGCATCCCTACTGCGTGCTGTGACCCATCTCAGCTGTGAGCACACAAGCCACAAGCATGTGCTGGGTCCTGTGAGCCTCCCAGCCAGTCCCTGAAGGTGAGGGCGGCCCTGCAGACCCCAGCCCTTTCCTCCACGTCTAGTAGGTGGAAGACCCACTTCTCCTTGCCATTCCAGAAGCGGTTCTGGGGCTGTTCTGGGAGGGCTTCTGGGGTTATGTAGGCTGAGCCCCTGTGGCTATGTCCCCATTTTCCCACAAGAACATCCAGAGCAAGCTGTTTGCCCTGTTGACTGAATGCCCCCCCCACCCCCGCCAGTTTTCTCAGGAAAGAATCAGGGGGTTCTGTAGCAGCGTCTGCAGGCAGCTCTGCTTCTGGACCCACGTTCACATCTTCTGTGTAAACACCGAGAAACTTCCCTGACACGTGTCCCCAGCTGACCACCTCCGCATGCCGACCACAGGCCCCAGTGCAGGCGTCAGACTGACCGCCTGCCTCAGCCTCCTCCTCTTGTTGTCAGAGCTGCTCCAGGCCCTTGCTCAAAACCCGTGGACCCACCATTAACAGGGCTGTCCTCCACCCCCCAACTTCAGCAGGAGTTCACCTAAGTATTTAAGTTAAAGGGTCCAGAGATAAGAAAGGAAGCTACAAAAAAACAAACAGATGGAACCAGCTGGGACCAAGATGGCAACGAATGTGACCTCCAACAGACCCTGAGTCTCATCATATGTTGAATTTACTGTATCAGCATATTAAGTGACACACCTACCGGTGGCCATGACTGGACATGAACGACCAAAAACGGGTAAAAGGAGGTGGTACCCCACTCCCTTGGAAAAAGCCCCGTCCCTTCCCCGGAAGGCCTCTTCATCCCCATCATTAGCCTCACTCCTCCTCCCTTTGTCTTTACTCTTTAAAATTAAACCACTCTCTCCAGGAGGGCGAGAAGTTGATCTGTGAACTTAGTTCCTGCTTCTCCATTCTTTGGCCACTGAACAGAGCCTGTGCTGTGGTGGTCTCAGCTTTGGTTTTGTTATTTGCCTACTTGAACCCACATGGAAAAAGGAAACCTTCCCCGCTGAGGCAGAGCGCCTCGCCAGGCTAGGGCCCGAGCAGGGTCCATGTGACTTCACTTGGTAACAGTCTGTAAGGGGACCGTGGTCTCTGCCCGTGGGGTGGGGGGAGGGAACACCTAGAGCCACAGCACCGGCTCCGTGGACGGCACGGCCCCTCGTGGGCCTGGACCGTGTGCTGTCGTCCCCCCACGCCTGACACCCCCTGACAGTCATGACGCGGTGACACTGGCTGCTGGGCGTCCAGTCAGGAGGGACCAGAGGCAGCACCTGGGGCCAGATCAGACGTGCCTTTTCACGGGCAGGGGACATGGGAGATATTAGGACTTTGTGTCTAGAAAACAAACCAAGCGGCTAGAAGGTGATCTGAGCTGTGGACGTGAAACCCACGTGCGAGGTGAGAGCTCCCACTGGACACTGGCTCGGAAGCTTCCGCACAGGGGATGACCACACCAGTGCTTCCCGCCCGACCCCTCCAGGCCTCCCTGGCGGGCACGGCTGGACCTGCGCTCCTCAGGCTCCCCGACCCCGAGCCTGAAGGTCTGATGCTGGCAGGGCCTGGGGACGCGAGTGGTCACCCCACCAACGCTGCTCGGCTCCTCCTCCCCAGTGACCAGGGGAGGGAAGCCCCGTGGAGGCTGAGGCCCGGCACAGGCAAAGCTCGCACACCCCCTCCTCGGGACCCCCGGCCCCGCCCTGCTTCCTCAGCCCACCGTCTGCCCCTCCCGGTGCCCGCGTCCCACCGACCCGCATTCCTGGTGTGGACGTCCACGTACACAAGCTGCTCCGTGTCCTCTTCCCACGTGGGACACCCCCATCCCTGCTTCTCCCTAATGACGGCCTGGACCTCGAATGTTCTGGGCAGGAAGAGGGCCGAGGAGGAGGCCGGCCTGTCCCGTCTGCCTCCCGGGGGCCCAGACACAGGGCTCGGGGGCTGCTGGGCCTTGAAGTCTGGATGCTTCCAGGTGTGGGATGAAACTGCCACTGCCCGCTGGAGCTGCTCCTTCCGAGATTCAGGAAACCGGGGGTCCCACCGAACGGAGCCCGTCCCCAGGCTCTGCTGCAAGTCTGCTCGGATTTGCTCTCCTGATCCTGAAGACAGACCTGCGGGAAACAGGACCTGCGATTCCCATACTGACGGTGTTCTCTGGAATTTCCACTAGACCCCTTTCTACCCTGTTCTGAGCAAATTACTAGTCAGTCCACGCTACCATCACCCCACGAGCAGACCAGGAAGCTGAGGCTCCGAGAGGCCAAGTAATCCAGCCGGAAGCAAGCTGTGGGACCACGGAGTGGGGTCTGCACCCGCCGCCCGCCCAGGGGGACTGCCCACTCCCCGCAGCTTCCACACCTGTTCCCTTCGCCCCCCTCCCGGGACCAGCTCACAGAGCCTCCTCTTGGGGGGATTCACTTACCTTCTTCTAATAGGATCCGTCTCACTATCCTGTTTTGGGATCATCTGGAAGGCGTGTCACTCTGAAGCAGGTTCAGCTTCATGTCACCAGGGCAGCTTTCCTGGATCACACTCACCACCTGCACGTCCACTCCCAGCTCAGACCTAGAAAGGCCCCCTTGGCCCCGAGACCCGTGGCTCTGCCTGGGCTCCCACCCTCTCCTGCCTGGTCCATCCCTCTCATGTCCCCTGCAGGGTCACCAGGAGCTGCCACCTGCCCCAGGCAGGCTGTCTGCTCTGTCCTGGGGAGGCCTCCGTGGTGTCAGGTGGACGACACAAGAGGTACCCATGGGGCCTCCCTCACGCAGCACAGTGGCCAGCACCCGCCTACTGACCGCATCACTCTAGATGGACAGGGGTTCAGGGAATCTGTGGCATCTCCTGGTTCTCATTTCATCCCAGCGCTGCCCACAGGGAAGTTGCTAAGCAACTCTGTGCCGGCTGCACAGAGAGGACACTCATACACACGCCCCCCTCCCAGCACACGTGGCTCTCGTGGCCAAGCCCCTCCCGGGATATGGAGCTCACCTGGACAGGTACCCAGCAGCCCCCGGGGCTCTCGTGGTCAGGCCCCTTCCAGGATATGGAGCTCACCTGAGCAGGTACCCAGCAGCCCACGGGGCTCTTGTGGTCAGGTCGTTCCCAGGATATGGAGTTCAGCTAGGCAGGCACCCAGTAGCCCATGGAGCTCCCGTGGTCAGGCCCCTCCCAGGATATGGAGCTCACCTGGGCAGGCACCTAGCAGCCCATGGGGCTCCTGTGGTCGAGCCCCTCCCCGAGTATGGAGCTCACCTGGGCCAGCACCCAGCAGCCCACAGGGCTCTCGTGGTCAGGCCCCTCTCTGGGTATGGAGCTCCCCTGGGCAGGTACCCCAGCAGGGCTGGGCACACAGGAACCGTGCACGTGGCCCTCATTGCAGAGCACCCCCAGCCCACCTGTCGCTCAGAGCTGACACAGGGCACCTCAGAGCAGGGCTTGAACTAACAAACAGCAGCTCCGACAGGTCTGTGGCCCGGGGCTTCACTGTGTGTGGCCTCCTTCCACCGGGTCTTCCAGAGGCTTCCACTGCAGCCGGGGCACCAGGCCTCTGTCTCCACCCACCACCCCTCTTCTCCCTGACTCCT